>NW_019211455.1:541016-710312 GCF_002443255.2 Varroa destructor
ATATATTGGTACTAGCATTATGACTACTGTTTGTCGATATACATCATCCTCGTCAAATATTGCTATTACGCTTACAGTGATTTTATAAAGCTAATCCTTCGAGCATTATACAAACTCGACGGCGGCAGTTGGCTCTTTGGAAGACTTGCCCGAAGACTGCATCGTACGTTATTTACTAATAGGCATTCACGCTACCGGGCTAATCGCGGCTTGTATCATCAGCTTTGCCCCACTCCGACAGCTTTAAGTAGGTTTGGTGACGCAAAACTGAGCTCCCCGAACGCTCATTACGCAATTCAATAGTAAAGAAACCGACAATTGGGACTTTTACAAAGGGTTAAAGGATTCGTACGCTACGCCACAGTATGCGTTATAGTTACTAGTAAATATGTAAGTTTTATAAATTAATAACATGATCAATATGCGCCATCTGTCGGGCGTAGTGTCAAATAATAACTGTTACGTAATATTCAACTGTCGGTATTCAAACGATAGAATATGTCTCCCTTCTGGTTTTTTTTTTCTCATTTTCACCTGTCTATTAGGCTGAAGTAGCTGTTTATCTATTGCACTACTCGGAAATATGGCTGAATTGATTGACAACGGTTAAAGAACTTCTAGTATTATATTATTAATGATACTTATTATTCATAGTACATACCCGAGTTCATTATCTTCACCAAGCTATCTTCAAATTAGCTAGCGTTCACGTATCAACCATCGTATGGACTGGGCGGCCAGGACTTATTTGGCCATTGATTATCATCAATGTATATTTGTAGTTAAAGTTAGGCGGCAACGTTCAGCCTGTTGTAGGCATACAAGAAATAGGATGTTCGTCTTTGCTGAGGCCGTGTTATAGGAAAACTGATCTGGACTTGTGCCTGTCTCACGTACACAATTGTACGGCGCCCAAGGTAATGGGCAGGACTATATAATCGGTCAACAACGTACTCGGCATAACAGATGCGAGGCTTTCCATTGTAAAATTTAGTCTTCCTGCGGTAGTAATATGTGCCTCAAATATCGGAACGATCTGGCTGTGTCAGTGACACATAGTAGCATTGACGATCCAACTATTCTGTATCACCATCTCAAACATTACAGCACAAGCAATGCGCTTTATGGGACGGTTTTCCATCTCCATTTATAGCAAGTCGAAGGAGCTCTGTGCGTCAATAATATAGAGGTCTATAACTAACCCCTTTTTGCTGAATTTCTCGTATTGAATAATAAACCATACCTATTTCCCTTAAATTTTTTTTGACGACGCAACACATTCAACAGTGCACCCTAAAACAGGACTTAGACAAAAGCCAATATAAACGGAAGCCTGCTAAAAAAAGCCCCAAGAGGGCTGAATTTCTATGAAATCACTAATCCGTATATGCATGGGAGGGTGACTACCATAAACAGGGTGAAATATACCGTCAGGGCAACTGATGATTGCTGGTCCCATGTCACTCGCCTCTGGGGGTCATGGTGCTTTCGTCCCAACTAGATAAATATCACATCTGGGCAAAAGATAACCGTTCTGCCGCACAAATATTTTTCAAACGTTTTCTGTAAAAACCAAATGATCATACGTGAGCGTGTCTGTGTACACGTGAGTGTGTCTGTGTACGTGTGAGTGTGTGTATAATATTAGATGATTGTTTGATTAAAAGAGGAAAGGGTTCATAACAAGCGGCCACCTTCTGAAATTTCTCACTGCGCCATGACCTTCAGAGATCTTTTCGCGGAAGATGATTAAGTCTCCTCTTTGCAACTGAGCTTAACTCGCAAGGCTCGGTAATGCGGACCCCAAAAACATGCCCAAATTTTACTCAAGATCGCGCGGTGTCTGCAATGCAGAAGGTTTTAAGAGATGGAGATTTTGCTTTAGAAGACGGTTTCGAGGTTATGTTCGTCTGTTCAGTTCTACTAGGCTAAGAAATGCACGTTGATGTATATACATATCTGATTTAGTACTGACCAAAAATTGGCCTGGCTGTTTTGCTGATGAATGTATAGATAGGTAGATAGATAAACTTGATTAGATATTTACCAATGGCATCTACTTTTTTTTTTTTTTATAATACTTGGGAAATGATGTATATACTGTGATGTATCCATTTGGCTTTTTCCACGATTAATGATTACTGTTACCGTTATTATTTTAGTTATTGAATTGAGATATTGTGTTGAAACTCTAGTTCCTTTCTGCTATTGTTTCCTATATCCTATCTTACGGTTAGCTCTATTGTAAATGCTAGTCGTCCCATTGTAGTAAAACTGCTTAGGTTTACAGGTTGTAGGCCGTATTGTATGATGTTATTCCGCATCTTTTTCGCAGAGCAGGCAGTACTCCTTCGTTTGCCTAGCTTTATCTTTGTCTGTATCATCAGCAACGTTGTCGTCATAGTGAGTGAGTAGACTGATTGACAATACAAATGATCGATCGATCGATCTGGCTTTTGGACTTTTATTAGTTTGTACCAATTGTCACGATGGCTATGTTATCGCAGAGTTGCTAATTATAATAATGAGAGTAATTATAAATAACATCATCATAGAAACTATCGTAGTAGTGATATTGTCATCATTCTTACCAAACGTGTCTATGGGTGATACGTGGCGCTACCTTGGAGTATATTGTATAGCAGAGATGATTTGCTATGGTGTGATTCAGTAAGTTTTGGCGCTGACTTCTTTCTTTGTAGCCATTCAAACATACCTTATTATGGATACCACGTGCAATCTTGCGGTGACGTGCAATTTGCACGCTAACTCAATAGCCGCATTAAGGCTGTACACCGACGACGCTGAAGTTCGATGCGAACCCGTCTACTATTCGTATTTATTTTCCCTCCAATTTTCATGCTTAAATGTTTGTTTGCTTTCGGCGCTTACCTCTGACGCTCTGTTGTCGATTCCAGTCAGGATTTTTCTGTTCTAGCTTCCGCTTACTCTGATTCGCTTTCGCGCAGACCTTATAGTGTCAGACACTCGCCTTTCGTTCGGTACACAATTATTCAGTTTCCCGCTTCTTCACTCCGCCCTCGGCCTTTCTTTTCATTATTGTCTCGTTCTGCATTCGTCTATAGAAAAAGGCTACTGGAATGGAAGACATTACTAAGTATGATGTTCATATAGTACTAATACCGAAATGATGGTACCATGCTAGTGTGTTACGCTGTGATTTCGCTGCGTAATGCATTTTGGCTAGCCATCTTTAATAGCATAGAAGTCGCCGCCTTATTGAGACGAAAGCGGTTCGTGATCGCGTTCCTTCATTTTGGCCGCCGCGCTTGGCTATCTTCGGCGGCAATACGCTGCCCCTGCGGAGCCGTGTATGGTGATACGGTAGGAAGTCCGTATATGGCTGAGGGATTTTGTGTATGTATGTATGTATGTATGTATGTGTGAAGGTATTCGGAAACTAATATGATGATGATGATGGTCGGGCAAGTGGCACCATACTTGTTGCCCTTATAATTCCATTTTTCTTTTTGATTCAAACCTGCGACCGTCCACTTTATTCTTCAGGTCTCGTCGTGGTTCAGATTCATTTGTTTTTTTTACCTGGTGGTAATCTGGTGTCGAGATAATTTTTGGTCAATGCTTCTACGCTTCATATATATATATATCATGGAATAATATCGTGAATATGCATACTTTTTGGTTGCTTCTTAAATAAAGGAAGATTATTAACATAATAAGCTAAATTGCGAAAGCATATATATATATATATATATACTTTCACATTTTAGCAATGGAACAATGATGCCAATTGATATATTACTCATCAGGGTTACTCCCAAAATCATCATGTTTGGTAACGCTGTCGCATGAGAGTCCCGCAGTCCACTTCGCAATCTAAATTACGGTAGTCTGCTTCAACTGGAAGACCCTACACATATCGTAACGTTCTGAAAAATCTCGTTCAATCCACATAGGCCAATGACCGTCCTGAGCAATTGTAGTGCCTAGAATTATGAGGATCAGGTTCTAAGGTGAATTCCTTTTGACTGCTAATTAATACATGACGTGCAGATAGCGTCTGTCATCCGTCAGTTACTACTATATGGCTATTATTATAACTTGTGCATTAACGTAGATACGAAGTCTATACCAGCGTAATGTTACAGGCATATTGTTCTTAGTAGCAGCGTATTTTTTGCAATGTCTGTCTAGGCAGCGTTGCTTGTCTGCGAATCAACATCAGATGGGCCGTTTACTTAGACGGGGGTGACCGAGCTATCCAGCTTAGAGTCACCCTCGCGGTGTTTCCTCGCCCGAATCTCCGTCTCTACATCCAGATCGGGCCGAAAGAGCTCTTTGCATCTCTGAAAAGGACAACATAACGAGAACAATCAGATAGGGCGGTGTTTTACTATGCCCCGAATCACGCATGATTAGTGGATCTGGCAACAATAAGGCCATAATACTTGAAGGTTTCCGCAAAGCAACGTGGAGCAAGGAAAGCAGAAGTTTTTCAGGCAATTATAATTTACTTCTAGTGCTTCTTGCATGGTCTAAAGACCGAGGCGAATAAATTATTTGAATAAATTGTGACGGTTTGAAAGAGTTTGTTAGTGGAAGATAAACTCTTTTCGGCAAACAACCCAAATACGCTTCTGTAAAGGAAGCCATTCCAAGCCAAAGGCATCAACACAGAAAGATTGCAAATCATCTTTGGTGCTGCGAACACAGATTGCTTTGTTTCGACTTAGGCTAATCTACGTGTCGCAAAAAGCCGTCGTTGAAAAAAGAAATAGCCGAAAGTAGGTGGCTTCAGCTCTCGTTCTGTTTGCCTTCCGGGTGACGCTGGTCGATGAGCCTGTATCGGCAGTAGGAAAGGTGTAGTGTCCTATGGAAGGTTTAGGAGCAAAAGGAGGCAACTAGCTAGTATGTCGGTAGTTTTGTACAAGTAAAAGTAACGAAAGCTTTTCGAGGGCACGCGAAACGAGGTAAAGGCATTGACGTTAAAAAGGAACTCGTTGCGCAAGTTTACCTGACGCTAGTCTTAGGAACAAAGGAGACTTCCCAGTTGTATCTAGGGGTTACCAAATCAACCAAAGGTGCACATAAGATGGCGACTATAATGCTGAAAATTCGTGTTTACTCGTTTCATATCTGCACCTAAATAAAATTCAAAGCCGAGGGCGACCTCGATAGTTGGACGTATAAGGGCAAACGAATATCGTCTATTACGTGATTTCAACAAAGATGCTTCTTACCCTCGTGAGATCTCATTTACGGGAAAGAATATTTTTAAATTATTCGAATTAACGATGAGCAAAATGGGAAATGAGGAAATAATTGCATATGTTGCTTTGCTACATGTATATGATTTGATGTGCGTAATAAGTCGAACTAAAATTGCGACCCATTAATCGACGTATCTAATGTAGACCTACCGTTCTAAAGTCTCCTGGTGTGACGCAGAAGAGGTATGCCGCATAGCCCGGGATGCAAAGCATGGACGACAAGGCGAGGATCCAGCCTAACACTTGACCCCACCAAGGATACTCATAATCAATGTACCTCAGCGGCCGATATTGCACCAAGCTGAATATAAATACTCCCTAAGGTACACAAGAGGCCAGGTTTGATGCGAAAAAAAAGTTAACACGAATGCGCTTGATACTATTTGGTATAGATGGATGTTTTATTTAGCATCAGGTGAGTAACTTCAGTGTATCAAATGAGAAAGCTCACAGTACAATGGAGCGTTTCCTGTATTGACATTAGCATTACTGCGCAAGTGTTAATACAGTACGAAAGGCGCTCATAGGCAGCGAAATTAGCGAAATTAAAAGCAAACTTAAACTGCCAATTAGGGTGTATGTGTGCTATGGTCCCCAAAAGCAAACAACCAAAGGAATCGAATAGATCACTGACATTCAGATGTTATCAAAATACGAGTAGATCTTTGCTCGCTTATACTGCTTACCAAACAGACAGCCGGGGTTAGCGCGACCCAACAGATCTTCCACCAGATGCAGGGTCGGTAGCCGATCATGTCGGTAAGATTCTGGTAATAGCGATTCACGCCGTAGCTCCATGAGATAGAAATTACTTCGAAGAAGATGAGGAAAAGCAGGGCAAATCCGGAAGCGGCATAATACTCAAACAATTGGAATACGTACATGCCTCCCTGCGTTATGAAGCTGATACCAATTGCGTACGATACTAGACAGATTATGAAGATGAACAGTTCTTTGCGTGGACGTAAGGTCCTGGGGTACTCGTCGACGACAGCCGTGATGAAGCCTTCCAAGGTACAGAACTGTGAATCTAAACCCAACATGACTATCATAAGGAAGAATAATACAGACCATAGCGGAGATACGGGCAATTGCAGAACGGCTGATGGGTACGCAAGAAAGGCGAGGCCGGGACCTGACGTTGCCACCTCCTCGATTTGTTTACCCTACGAAAACATAGAAAATGAAACGATTTGAAATGCACAAAATACAAAACATAAACAGTATGAGTTACTATGTAATAAGTCGCTTACGCTATGGAAATACAGAGCAAAAACGATGGGATCACGTTGAAAAAACGGGTTTATCCAGTTGCTTCGTACATATAATAATGGTTAAGGCTGATATTTCCTTTGATATGAAGAAAATTGTTAATATCAGAAATGATATTAACTATTAGAATAGAAATATTCTTGAAAGAAAAACAACTAAAACTGCTCAACTATTCTTATCTCTTTCATTGCCAGACCATACTTTGCTCAGAAGCTTATGAAAGAAAGATCCCTCCCTCCCTCCCTCCCTCCCCCCTTAATTATTTATACGTATCTGAATTGATAATGTCGTTCAGTTATTGCGGATCGTACTGACACAAGGCTTAATATCTTCTGAGCTGCCTGTCTGAATTGGAACGTTCATACTGTGTCGCTAATTGAGTTTGATACAATGGTTTGTATGGCCTTCGATATGCGTACGAGATGGGCGGTACAAAAACTGGAAGCCAATTAATTGTTTTTAAGTCAAAGAGAACTTAACACGAATAGCTGGGCATGCCAAATTTCAGCACCTGCCTGAAACTCACAGAGACCTAGGCATCTATACGTTGTCTGTCCGTATCCATTCCAGCTCATTCTAATCGATCTAAACTACTATGATTAACTAATAGTCGAAACTTATTTTGTTGTCCTAAATAATTTATTTAATCTCTGGCTACGTTGAACGTCAGTATGTATGTCAAATTAGATTTAAAAGAAATTTTGATAGTTTGATTAAGAATACAAAACAACGAATAAAACTATGATTTGCTTATGATACATGCTAAGCCAATTTTCGAAAAAGGGCAACACTGATAAAATATATTCTAACTATATAATATATTGACAGTAACACAAATAGCAGTAGTAATGCATTGTTTCTATATGATGTATAATCAAGGGCCCAATGTTGATAATAACGGGACTGCAGTAAATCATCCAGCCCATACAGTTCTTTGCTGTGTTACAACTGAGCTTCACCTGTGAGTGGGCCATAAAGCCGATGACTGAAAAAATTACGAAACCGGCGAAGATCGAAGTGCCTGAGTTAACGCAAGACACAATGAGGGCATCTTTATAGACGTTGTTGTGGTATTTGTTATAGGAGCCGAGCGCGATAAGCGATCCCAGGCCGAGGCCATAGGAAAAGAAGATTTGTGTTGCTGCATCAATCCAGACCTGCTTGAAGCAAATAAGAAAATCTAGAATCAGGACCTTCCGTTCTTCTCGGTTTGTCAAGTACCTACGAAGTATTATAGAAGACCAAACCGACTTAGGAGACGGCGCCCGGTGCCCTAGCCTTAATAAGCCGCATTATTTTAATCTTAAACTTGAACAGCTTTGTCGTACAGCTTTTGTTTTGTAATTTCACATTGACATAGAACCGAAAGTTGTAATCCTCCATTGTTTCATGTCAGTTAGTTGTAGTTACGTTTTGCACTAATGACGTCCGGAGATACTTCCCTTGATTTTTTGATTATCCGTAACTTCAAATAATGAAGATCTAGAAAGGCTCGTATCGTGGATGATTTAGCTTTGTATATATATATATATATATATATATAAAAGATATAGTTAATTTTATCATTCGATTACCGAATATACCACACATCCTACCTGCGAGTCACTAAGCTTGTCAAGGTTGGGCGTAATGTAGAATTTGATCCCAATCATGGCACCCGGCAGGGTGACTCCTCGAACTAAAAGGACGACAAGAAGAAAGTAAGGAAACAGAGCGGTGAAGTACACGACCTTTCCGGTCCATTTGACGCCCTTCCAGATACAAAAATAGCAGAGAATCCACGCAACGAGCAGCGTTGTGGCTAGGGGCCACCGGATCTCTCCTGGCTCGTGCAATCCCCTCGTGATTTGAAGCACCGAATGCCTGTCGACACGCAGACAAGGAACAATGACCACGTCAGCGCATAACGACAAGTACCCAGTCAAAATTAACATTAGACTCTAATGGTACGGGGCAGGAAATTACACAGCTATCCAAAAAAGTATATTTTAGTTTTTTTCTCTAAACTAGAAAACTGCCTATAATCGTCGCTATCGCTTATAGATGTCGTTATACCAATTTCGTGCCGAACGTTTGTCGTTTTATGTTGCCGTCTGCTGAATAATTGACCCTAAGAAACGATGACACACCTGAGTTTTTCGTTGGCTTAATATAGCCTGCAAGCTATAAAGGCTAGGGTAAAATTGCTGATAATCTAGGATAGGTTTTCTGTAGTTTTCCGTTCAATTTTCAAAACGTTAATTTCTATCGCCGTTTTTATTCATTCCATACCTAAACACAATAGTTGACGCCTTAGAATCATTCCACCGTGTATATTTGACCGGACAACATGACGCAAGTAGTACTGAAGATAGAGTTATCTGGGCATATTAACTTTAACCAATTGAAAATTGAAGCAATCATTAGTGGAGGCAGATGAAAAAGTCGCAGCATATTTTCAAAGAAACGTAACGAATAACGACTTGAGTGCCAAATTATCTTCCTGAGTTCAAAGTACCTCCAAGTTATACCATTGTATATATTCATTCTAGTGTAAAAATTACATAGTTAACCAACCGGCAATCCATCAAAAGGTCTATACAATCTTGATCTACTATTCACACTATCTTTTTTCTACGCGCTCTCCAACAGCCTGCAGAGTGTTCTTTTGCGATTTCGAAGACTGTACCTTTTGCCAGGATCCGCGTATCACACACAGTTCTTACGGACTATATATGGGAAAGGTATAATTAAACATTCTACTCAGAATTCTTCCAACATACAAAGTCGTATTTGCTCTACGCAGTAGGAGAGCGTGAAGCTCAAGCAAGTTTCGTAGGTATCCCATTCTGGTTGGAAAAGAGTTTGATTTGATCGCCAGGAAAAATGGCTAGTTTTTGAAAAATCCATAAACAATAAGTTATATATATATATTATATATATATATATTATATATATATATATATATATACGTATATATATATATATATATATATATATATAGAAAATAAACAAATATTCACAAAGAGAGCGTTGATTTTTAAGTAAACGCTTTTCAGGAATTGCCCGATTTAAATTGTCCACAACTGAAATCAGACTGCTTGAAACATAACTTTGCTTTGGAATACTCGCTAGCGCTTCGCCTTTTTACTTGATACATTGTGTCTTTAAGCTTAATATCGCTATATAACAAGCGAGTCAGGCGCCACCATATACCTTATTGCAACACTGACCGCTAGAATTAAAATGTAAGAAATACAATGTTCCTCCTTGAACAACAAAAACTATCGGTTCCAATGTTTTGGAATCGTGTCGTTACATATGTAGCACCCTAGTCGAACTAATGGGTAGAAAAGTTTCGCTCAAGAGGTACGTAAGGATACTCGAAAACTCTGAACTACTTTATCGAACAGCGTACGCAGGGACGATCCGATCACATCTAACAAGCTGAAAACAAGCACTTCATATAAAGGTAAAGGACCCCACTTGCGAGTTCTCCATAGGAACTGTCGAATAATGAAAAGAACGCATGGCACTAATAAATAAGCTCAACCAAATTATTTCTTCAGCAACGTTAACCTCGTTTTCTTGCCAGTTATAAATATATGCAGGTACGTCTATTTAGTACTCGATAATACTGGCATCATTTAGTTGGATGGCGCTTCGGTGAAGTCAAACATAAAGAATTTCTTGTACTTTTCATATAAAAACACCCTCAATTTTTACTATTTAATATTTGTTAATTTATTTGTTTTCAGTATGCTTTACGCCACATTTAAATTGTAACATTTGCATGCTTTCGACTTGCCAAAGGGCAAAAAAAATAGAAGATCTGTAATGTGCACACGGGTATTCATACCCGACTATTATGCACTCGTCTACAAGCTGGCTAATTTCTCACGGTCGTTCCATGCTTCTCGTATACAGCCACTTCGATAGACGATTCCATCTTTGCTTGTCATGTACTAGTCCAAATCGTGGAGCGTCAGTTAAACAAACAGCCGTATCTGTTTCATCCGGAAACATATCCAATGACGTTTTCAGCTACTTTTTTCAGTTGTACTTCTCTAGCAAAGCATGTGACCGTCTTCTCAGCCGAGAGATTTTATGTTTACTGGCTAGCTGTACAAGCATAAATGCTTTCAATACTCTGTTCTACTAAGTATAATGATTGGAAGTGTCACGTTTGTCTAGCGTGTTTACGTGTGGCCCGTAGATGTGCTTCTACTATTTCCGTTTACACGTACATATCCTATGAGAATATTGATAGTAAGTGGCAGCGGCGCCATTTGTCTACATCAGACCATCAAAATTACACAGAGTAACCAGCATCATTCGCTATAGCTTGTATTACTTTCCAAATATATCTATGCCGCTCTATACAACAACGTGACTGACTGTATTGTTACAGTTGGATGCAGTCACGGTAGAATGGCACTGTTAGAGGAAGCCAGAGATGCTTAGGTGACCTAGAGGGCGGTGCCACAAAAAGAATCGACAAACTAGAGAATGGTCGTTCAAATGGTGCATCCGGTGGCCTGAGAAGTTCTACCCAGCTGTGACACTATTGGCCATAATGGCAACGCCGTGGGTTGGACTCGTCTGGCTGCAGATCTGTCGCTTCGATCGGCTGTGACATTTCGCTTTAGACCAAAGCAGCTCTCCGCAGTCTCACTCTCACCTGCCCCGTGTGTTTTGAGACACACGAATTCGTTGATTGGAGTATTTACGGTTTATTGACGACCTTGGTCGTCAATGAGTGGTGCCACTCTTCATATACACAATAGCAGTACCACAGCATGTCACGGCTTCCTGTTCAGTACGTATTAGAGATCGTACTGCACTGGAACCAACGCACCTTGACAGCTGAGCATTTCAGATTGGACGTAATATGTTCGCACTGCTGAATTTGGCAAACGAATGCGGTCAAATAACATAAGGACGTTGAATATAAGTCGTGTTGCAATTAGTTTCGAATGCTATACTACAAATGTAGTGGCCTTAGGCTAGAAGAACCTGGCTCAAACGATTCGAGCGAGTCAGCTTATGACTATACGCGGTCACGATTATTGCCATTGAGAAGCCCAGCAGGAAGTATTCAGGAGTTTCCGGCTGGCTGTGTGGCACTGCCTGCCGGAGTGTTCTTTCACTATTCCCGTATTTCCCGAGCTTTGTTTCCACTATCCCAGGCCATGCTGAAGTGAAGGTAGAATTGCGAAACCTCAAGGAAGTCATCTACTGTTAGCAGACGTCATTTTTTTTTAGGCGCAACGCATACCTCGTCTTGTTCTTCATGCAGAATACCAGGGTGGCCACCCAGTTTCCCCTCAGCAGCCACTAATAGCTGCTGCTCTGTTCAATCCCGATCCCCAGCTGCTTGAGGCGTTCGCTTCCATGCCGACCTCAAGCTAAGCGGAAAGGAAAAGCAGGGAGTCGATCCCTCGTTGTTCTCATCGTTTGATGGTGCTGGCCGCCGTTGTTTCTAACGGCAACGCCGCAGTTTCCACCGCCACTTTGCTAGACTCCAAAATTGTCAGAATTGTCCCACTTGCGACACGCCAGTCATGCGCGAGCTGGCGCCGGCTTGGCGCCCTGAGGGAGGTCTCAAAGGAACAAAAGGAAAGATTACGCCATCCGAAATAAGGGACATGCGTGCAATCAAATCCAATCAGAAAGAGACGAAATAACTCGTAACTCTTGAACCTTGATCAACCACAATACTTGCTTTCGCCCTTGCAATATTCGGACAGAAAAGCTTTTCTTCGGGCCTGACCGTACCTGTTTTTCTGCAGGTACATATACATCCACAGGAGACACGCATGTTGGACTATTTGTTGAGAATTGCTATCTGCCTAGTGGCTAACAGTTTTTCTGTGAGGTACAAACAAATCTTTTGTCGCCCTCGATTGCCAACGGCGCAGCCCCTAACGTCGGAACCATCGGAAACCGATGACAACCACCGACCAGCTTAGCATCTCATGTCGGTCCCAGCTTTGCCTTTTCAGGAGTTGTATAGGCACAAACATAGGCCAAACGACATGGAGAGACAGACATATCCTTCTGCAGCAGAAGGCAACGATACTGTGGTATGATCGCCGGTTTAACGAATCAATGGTCCGTGTATGGACAGTAGGGTCGTATCACAGAGGCTCCGTAGTATTGCCAGTCGATAGCTAGCAGTGCAGGGCGATGCGAAGGCAAAATATGATGCCCAACTGATGAAGCAGCACCGTATTACTACAAGTTTTGTAGTGCGGCTACTGGCGAGCCAGCCGTCAACGAATAGGCATGAGTTATGGACACTATCGCGTCATGCCCTGCTTGCACATTAACGTTTTCTCGGTCAATGCAGCGGCTGTGATCCAGCAAAAGGACGCGAAAAGCACACTCGTAGCAAATGCGGAAGCAAGTTGCCACCTTCGATTGGAGTGGGATTAGGGCCGGATTTTCGAACAGAGATCGACTTTCATCAGTGATGATTTGGTTGCTTCTTGCAAAACAAATATGCCCGGCTATCAGGTAGGTCTTAATGACTGCAGCTGGCTGCCAGCAGCTGGTCAAGACCACTTATACCGTTCACATTCAGGAAGTGAAGCCTTTTGAAGGCCGCAGTTCAGAAGAATTTGGTTCTGGCGGGTCATCGACGAGTTTCGACTATTCTGCTATCTCGCGAACTATCGTTGTGTAATTTAGTTCGCTGTAGCGCGCGTTGTTTCTAATGGCAAAAATGTGTAGGCACATGGAAAAATGGCTGATTCAACATCCAGGTTGTAAGCGGTTTTCATAGTACGTTGTGTGCTTGCGGACGGTCTCAGCTGTGCTCCGTCGCCAGGTATGCTGTCCTGCGAGTTTGAGCTCCTCCATCTTGCAGGATGGCATCCACTGTGGTAGCGAGGTGGCTTCGAAAACCAACGGAGTAAAATACTAAGCAGTTAAAGAAACGCAGTTCGCGGAGTATTCGGTTACGCTGATTCGCACCTATGCCCAAAAAATACTAGAAATAGCATTATCTCGACTAAAAACAAGATTTTTAGAAGAATAGCTGTGTAGGGTCTGAGAAACATATTTTGTTCTTTAGGGGAAAAGTAAACTAAGTTGTTTTTGCTTAGAAATTGTTTTAGCAGTGAAGAACCTAATACGAAGTTTCGTTCGCCGGACTATTCACCGAAAGCCGAAACTGTTGATGCAATCGATACCCGCCCCTTTAAGAACACTTATGGTCGTTACTGGTCACTAACCAAGCCTTTGACACGAAACACACGGAAAGATAGAAAACAAAGCTTTGCTTAATCGAGTACCTTTGGGTTTGTGGTACACTAAGCCAGATGTGTAGATTTGTGCGACGGTCGTATTGCAAGTGCGTTTCAGGATTCTCCGAATGAACAGACAGTGGGCAAGCTTATTTCAAGCCACCAGTTGCCACAGATGAGGCAACGTGCATGGGCGTATTAACAACCAATGCCATTCTGCACCCTTACATGCTGCAGCGGCCAAAAAGATAGATGGCCATCTCCGTCTGGGCAAATGGCAAGTGCCGACCCCTCTGATAGTGGCCAATACCTAGACGTTTCTTTCGAGCCTCTTTTTAAAATAACGTCGTAAAAAGCTATTTTTGCCCGCGTATACTTTCTCGCTTAGAAGTTCTATGCGCTTACGCGTTAACACCAACGTTCTGCAAACGTGCTCATTAAACGTGGCTACAATGTAGGTTCATTGCCAACAATGCATGGGGTTCAAGATACGTCCCAATGCAGTTGTCTTGTTTTTTTAAAACTTTTATGTTTCCGTACGGTGGAAATGAAGTTCTGGAGAGCAACCAAAGAAATTCAGCTATTGCATTTCTTTGGCTGCTCTCCAGAAAACATTTTCCGCAATTATGAGATGATGGATTAGCTCCACACGGCGACCACTGCTATTACTACCGTTTAGCCTTTCTGTGCCTGCCTTTGACGTTAGTGTGAACGTTAGTCGTCAGTGCGAAGTGCAACAAAGCGTTTGATGCTTGTAGGCACAAGATAAATTGATCTGAGAGATCCTCAGGAAATCTGTTGAGGATTCGGCAGCGTCAGTCAAGTAAGGCTTCATATAGACGGACGAGCAGGCGAACGACCACCTGTCGATTCACGTATCCTTTTCTTTTGTTGTTCGTCGTTGATTTCCTGTTTTTTCGCTTTATTTTCCGATCGTCTTAACGTTCGAGTCGAGTTGCGCAACCACGGCCGTCCGGAGCCGTCCCCGATCGAACAAGCCTGATTTGCTGTTTGTCGGTCTTCAGCCTCCGCCAGATCACCGCGCCACTCTAGGCCTAAAGTCGGAAGACAGGACGAGCTGCTAGATGCATTCGTTTTCCGAATCGCAAGGGCCTTTATTGCACTTCCCTATACCTTACAGCTCTAGCCGTTTCCGCAAATCTCACAGCGCCGGCGCTATTCAGCTACAGGTCAAAAAACACCGATAGGCCAACAGCTTTTGTTATGGCGGAGATCGTGGCGCCAAGCCATAGCGGAATGCAGCCGAGCAATGGAGTGAGAATATGAATGAAAGAAACGCTAAAGCAGACAATTTCGAAAAGACGAAAAACAGAGAACGGAAAAGTACAAAATAAATAAAATGACGAAAAGGTAGAGGGGCACCTAACAGAGGGCGCAGATGGAAAAAGGCAGCGAGAGAGAAAGTTCAAAGCTGCCATTTCAATGTCAAACTCGTTAGGAGTCCCGTCGTTATCCCTTATTTCTTTGACGTTGCATACGCCAACAGTCATTTTTCGATCGCGAAGGAAGCCCGCCCTGTACGTCGCAGCTCCAGTCGGCGTTTATAACTATACGTCAACCTGTATGTGGCTGGGTACAATATCGTAGATGCCTTTTGCATAACGTGAAGTAGATAGAGTCAATCTGCAATTTTTATTATATTGGATTCACGAACGTAAATACATGAGGTAAGATTTGAAACCACTTTTTTTTTTAAACCAGCCAACCAAATAGGTTAATTTAAATACTTATGCACTATTCGGAATTAAGGAAATAAATTATATGGGAACTAACACGATTGGAAGCACGTTTTCCTTTTCTTCAGCTAATTAATAAGAGTTTGAAAAATTGCATAGATCTAGTAATACAATAGTATTTGCTTTTCTACAAAGGGTATCGCTTGAATAAGTGAATATCGGAGTATTTCAGTTGCCTGAAGCTGCTATAAAGCAAAATGCATCGGTCAGTGTGCTGTGCACAGCGGGGGGACTTTATCTCTGGCGAAAACGATTACGTCTGACTATGTCGTATGTAATCAGTCTGAATACGTACTGCAAAGGGCATAATATGTACGACTTATAGTCCCGTTGTTTTGACTGGATTACACAGAGAGGTATATATATATATATATATACCCGGTCCTATCCCCTCTGCTTCTGCCCCTTCATCCCTTAAAGCAACTCAACTTGTTAATTAATGATAGAAACGATTTTGAAAAGTATTCGGGCCATCTCAGGGTAAACAAAATAACGTCTACTGAATTGATCGTTAATCTCATGCAGATTGATTAACCATTTGTCACCTTGCTGTCATCTAGATATGCATCTACATTAAAATGAAAAGTCAGCAGTCGCAACTTAATACACGGATTAAGACCAACTCAACTTACTCCCAATATTCTTTAACGGGGCTGCGCACGACGTTTGCAGGTAGGCACTCGGTTGTGCAATTCTGGGGCTCGTATTCTGATCGGCAGTTCTTCGTGTTCCAGGGATTGTCGCAAGTTCGCCATGGTAGATCAGGTGCGAGTGATGCGTAGATATAGTAAAAAGCCCACGCCAAGACCACGATGTAGTATGTGTTGAGCCAGAATGACATGACCGCGGCCGCATAGCCGACGCCTGTAAACAAGAGTATAACCGTAGAAATATCCGTTAGTGGTAGATTCGTCACGCAAATAGGAAGCATCTCCAGTCCGAGCTAGTACCTAATCATGGCTTGAACTTTTCTGGCAGTGATATCTGTTAAGCATCTCTTTAAAAGATAGGTTGTTAATCCGCGTTTTTCGTTTAGGAAAAACAGTGAGCGTTGAGCATATTTAATGTTAGTCTTTATTTAAAATATTGGTCAGTATTAAATGCGAAAACTACTGTGGATTTCTATTCTAACCAGGATACGGGTATCAGTCAAGCAGATATAGTGTCAGTACTACATATGTACAATACCGCTGCTTGAGGGTTAGGGGTTTCTTGTTTAGGATGATTTTTAGTGAAATTTAATATGCATGCTTTTCTATCTGATGCTAGATCGGGAAAATCAGACGCTTCGCTAAACCTAAATGAAAATGGCCCTAATTAAGAGTTGAAAATAATCATAAAATACTTCAAAATTCTGTGTAACAGTGTCGTACGAAGCAATGTTAGCAGCTTCGAGTCAAGAATAATATAACTGAAAGCTATAGAAAAAAACAAAGGTTCATGGCTAACTACAGATAGCGCAGTTTCTATCACAAGTGGTTCATTTCAGAGAAACACTTGATAGCGTACCAATAACTTGTATGCAACCCCATCCGCAAAGGAAAAACTCAAGTGTTATTTCTGTCTTCTTTTTACGCCTAAACCACAGATGTGTACCAATGTTTCTAGATCTAAGCTCTCAACACAAAATCTGATTAGAACACCTATAGTTTTACTTCTAGCCTCTCATATAGCGCATTTTTTGGGCTTCATAGAATCCTAATATAACTTCCCTTGGTATCGTAAAACTTTCTTCTCCCAGCTTGCAGCTGAGCTCATTTAAAGGAGATCTCATTTGTGTTCCTGTGGACAGGGCCGATTAGTGCATTCGATATAGGGATAATCACCTAAGAAGCGATTTCTTTTTACTTATTTCAAGTCAAATCGTTTATCACACTATTTTTGCAGCAATTTTAAAACCGACAAAATATATGGAAGCCAAATAGGACCCATAGACTCATTATATTAGAGCTCGTCATTTCTTAGCACATATCCGATAGCTCTATAAATGAAGCATTCCTTGAATTCGACTAATTTTCTACCTCAATGATAACTTCGGGGCCTTAAGGGTTAGAATCTGTCTAGATATGCCTAGACGAACTCGCGATTAGTGATCTAACATATCCCATTAGAAATAGAAAGATATAGGCGATAAAGAGCACTATCTACTTTGGCTGTTCAGAAAAAAACTCTAATAACCTAACGTTAAACTCATTTCATATAACGAAACGTACCTTTGAAAATTGGGCATATCTTCCAGACTCCCAGCCCACCTATACTGAGGAATTGACCGAGAGATGTCTCCAAGAAGAAAGTGGGAATCCCTCCCAGAAACAATGTCAGCAAATAAGGCACCAGGAACGCGCCTGAAACAGAATAGAGTTCAACGAAGTCTTTAGCACTGTCGTTCCGATTTCCGTTTTAGACTGTATTATTTATCAGCTCTTGTATTAGACTTCGGCGCTTTGATGAATTAAATTTGTTGTTGAAGGGACAACACTTACAATTAACCTACTCAGAGTTCTCGGACGATAGATTACATAATCCTCCGACAACTTGTTGCTTTAGCGCATGAGAATCCGGGTATTATTAGGTGAAGTAAAAATGTCGGCTCCGAGAAGATAGTTTAAAAGGCACGTGTACACATAAGCACGGCGAAATTGGTCTTACAGTGTGACGAGATACTCAACATGAATCGGCAGACAGCACCACTGAGTCCCTCCGACGTGTATGCGGGTCTTAAGAGCAGCTAAACATCATTGTGATGCAAAATATGGACGTAGGGCCTTTTCAGTTACGTCAGAGATAGAGCAAGCGGTAGCGCTGAAGACTTAAAACCAAAAAATCTCCGGTTCCAATCCGGCTGGACATACGCAAGTTGAAGCAGTCTTGTGCTCACAAATTTATTAAAATCCATTTTGAAGATGAGCTGTTGTATAGTCCGTCTTACGACCTGTCTGGCTAGCAATATAATTGGCATGGTGCACAAACAGCTGCGAAATCGGCTATGTCACTTGTTGTTTCGAAGGCACTCTATTACAAAAAGACAATAGCCAATATACTGTATAATTAGCTGGTAAGGTCAGAGCGCCATAATTCTACGGGATTGTCGATGTTAAGCCTACATGACGCCACAAACCAAGATAATCGCCATTTTATGCCATGACGGCTCCAAAACAAGAATTGATATAGGTACACACATCTTTCTTCGTCCGTTTAATATAGGCACGAGACATTCATGAATATGACAATACATTCGTGTCGCAGAGGCACTCAAAAGGCATCTATGCTTCGAAGCAAGGCTGGATTAATTAGAAGGTAAGAAGCTGTTCGATCGTTCTAGGGCAACTAGCAATGAGGGGTTGTACAATGGGGTGCTGGCTGCGTCGTACCTTACTACTAGAAGTCAGTTCGTGATGTCGTTGCGTGATGACCGATTATGCTAATGAGTCATCTGAAGATCGCCGAAAATAAGTAAAGATATTTGGAATATTTTGAAAATACGGGTCTTCTGAATATTTCGTTCAAGACTACTGAATATTTTCTCATTGGCTGAGAATTTTACCTATCCTACAGATATTTTGGCAATAGATGTATCTATGTGAAAACGATGTTTATGCTGATGGTACCTTCGCCAACCTACTATAGGTAATATTTTCTACAAGCTACCGTTTGTAATCGTAGAATTGTTTCTCAAGTGCAGGTACTTTTACCAGCTTTGTTAAATGTTCCATTGCCGAAACATTTTAACGTACACTGGATCTAAGCAGAATTCTAGTTAGTTTCACAATCTTATTTTATTAGCAAGGAAGTGTGATAAGCTCATACGGTTTAGTGGCAACACACAGTGGCCTTGTTGAGCGATCGCGAGCTTTCCCCCAAACATCAAATAGTTATTACCTTTACTATATTTTTACGTATAATTATGTATGTTGATGTTTTTTAATACAACTTATTTAATACCGGGTCTGGATTCTCCATTAGCATACTGTTTCACCATGCCCAGATCGATAAGCTTCGGGGATAAAACGTTCATTCTGTTTTCACTGGATATTATTCGACAGCCGGCGAATGAGAGATGAGCGAGAGAGAGAGAGAGAGAGAGAGAGAGAGAGAGAGAGAGAGAAAAAGGAGAGACAGTGACCCAATTTACGTATACTATCATATATCTGTACGAATGCTGAACAACCTTTCTTTTCTGTTAGATCTAAGAAAATTGCCTTCGTCATTCGTTGGTACGGTTATGCTCGACAACTAGATCCTGTACGGCTGCGGCGGACAATGAGACGAATCGCTTAAAAATCGCGCGGACAACGAGTTGCCGGGAACAAACCTGATCTCAGTTATAGCTGGCCTGGTGAAATACTGTTTTTCCTTGGGATACGGTAATGATATAGCGCAAGTGGGATTCTTGCGCAGAATCGTTTCCACGAATCTCGTTCGTGTGCACAGACTTTGCATGGAGCTCGTTCATGCCATAAAGAACAACTAGCAAGATCGTAAAATACGGTTGTTTTGCAAATAACAATGGCCTCGAAATATATAACGGCTGGCTCCAGGAATTGGTATTCAAAGGCTAGCTATAACGAATAGACGTTTGCAAAAAAAACTACTGCAGCAGAGGCTATGCTGTAGTATCAGCTGGGCATTATGACGTTTAAGTCAGTACATTTACAGTGACAGCTACAGCCTGTAACTTTCCCATGGGATCTTGTATATGGACTTAACGACGTACAAACGTTACGTGGGTTGCAATGGAAAACGCTGAGCTGCCACCATCGGCCGGAGTATGTGAATATAAGTATGTAATAAACAGTGCTTCCTGAATGAACTCTGTTATTATGGTCCTTATCATCTAGAGAAATTTGGGAGTAAGAGGCAAAACGCAAGGAGAAAAAAAACTAGCGACCAACCGGCATGTGGCGCTGTTATGTTAATGATCGAAATTTGTTTTTTTTTTACAAACACTCGCTAGTTCCCGGGGTGACTAAATTAACCTTCGTACGAAGCCAAATTGTTGATAAAAACTGTTCGGTGGTTGAGTCCAATCAAGCAGCTGTTGGCAAACAGCTGACGGGTTTTTGTCGGCACTAAAAAGACGCTGACTGCTTTGTCAATGATCGACACAGCGACCGATGGGGTCTTCGTATAGATTCAGTTGCGCTCTTCGTGCTGGTAGACTACGGTAGGACGGATCAATATATGACAGGACTAGCTTCGCCCAGCGAAATAGCGTATGAAGAAAACCTAGGAAGTTTCTTTACTTGAAAATCGCTATGAGGATTAACGCATTGATCAATGTGACTGTGATCTAGGGCCATGTGAGATGACGTATATTGCGTTGGGCGTTACACTCTATAATTTCGTATACTTGTTATACAATAGAAGACAGAATTTTAGCCATGCCCAAGACAACACATCTACGTACTAATCATGGATTTAGGGCTTCTATATATAACCAATGGCTCGTTTATATCACAATAGAGCACTACTATTCCCTAGCGACTGGTACGATGCTCGAAATTGACTCGCCCAAATTCACCACGGGATACGTTGCTTAATATTATTATTATTTCACAGTAAAGACGTACAAAAACAAAGCATGAATCAACAGTGAACGCCATGGCTCGTATCCAACAGGTGCTTATCTACTGTGCGTCCTGCTCTAGATTTCGTTTGAACGTCTTCACTGTTCAGGAAATTCATTAAAACTCTTTCAAAGATGGTTTCATCTTTTTCTAATAATGAAAGCATATTGGTGTGCTTTGCGTCAGGCGTTCTAGTACTGCGATGGTGGGGCATCCATCATTTCTAGGATCACAAGTTTGCCTGGCCAGTGTACCACTCTAATATAAAGCATGTGACCTTTAATGTTCCTAAATATACAATCGCATTATATGGTCCGTGTGGTAGTGGCCACAATTTATGTTACAATGGAGCTATATTTTGCAAATCTGGCGAAAGTACCCCCATACGTTTTGTATCCGAACGATTTCTATCCCCAATGAATTCTTGAAACCGAGATCTCGTTAGCCGAAATGCAGCGCGGCGTATTTTCGCACAGGTAGCATGGGATTAGGACAAGGACACCATGTCCGGAAACGCTCTAACGATTTTGCAAGAATAGCTGTTTGCTGCGAACCTTTGACGACAGTTGCATTTTCGAATCACTAATGTTCATAAACTGAGTTTATGCATCAAAAGACGTAACATGTCTTAGTGAGTTTACATACGATATAGACATAAAAGGATCAGGAATTTTCATTGTGCGCAGCCTGACGTTCATATAGGACAAGACGATTACAGCTGTTAAGCTTTAGTTAAGAGAACTACATAAAAATTGACAGATGTGTTTGGAATATAATGTTTACAGAAAAACAGAATAGGCTAATTGTAGTTCTGAAAGCGCAAAATGGCTAATCATTTGACCATTTGAAGCCGAATGGTAGCAACCTTATTGAAGAACTAGGACGTGGATGTCCTACCATGTGAAATGGTATGACTTGCAGCTATAAGAAACTAGGCCAAGAAGAGCTTTCAGGCTGCCCCCTCCACAAATCAGACGTATGAGTTTCCATTGATAATTCCATGGAACAAACCTGAGAGGAACAAACAAAGGAAAGGAATAGAAGAACCATCCAAATGCTTTTTCCAAAAGTCCTTAAAATGAAAGGTAACCATTACCCGCCTATGATTTAAGATGCTAATTAATTTGAAACATGAAGTCTATGGGGACACCCCTTTGTAATTGTTGTCTGTTGTTCTTATTTAGTAAGTAGTGGTTTCGAAATTATTCGCACTCGGTTATGAATCTCTGAAAACAAATCATTACCTGTTCTTCGAAAAGTATGCGGGCATTGTTGTGATGCTTGTATATCTGACTGAAATTTCTTAAAATATTCCGACACCAAACATTTTTATATTACAAGTAGAACATGTAATTTCCAAAATAACAATACGTGTCTGCGCGCTACTCTCCTATACCTATAATAGAATTGTGAACAGAGATCGAGTAATGAAGGGTATTTTAATCGTCACAATCAAGGCCTTGTTCTTGACATTCAAGGATCAACCTGTGTCATTCAAAGGGTTCTATTTACTTCTCGTATTACGACAAAACATTCTTTGAAGTACCACACGCTACATGCTGCCATACGGTGTGACTAGAAAAACGGTATATTTTTCCTTCGACCATTTGTATTTTATATCCTTATGGTATTACCAACATAATTCAATTCGTAACGCCTGCATTGTAAAACGTCCAGTCTATGTAATGTACTTCGACTCCATTCAGGTGATGCATGTGTCAAAAAAAATACTACGGTCGATACGCAGCCGGACAAGCATGAAATTAGCCGTGGGCATATCGGTAAACCATGGCTCTGTTTAACGGGAATCGCGGTTCTTCGTCAACTTACCCAGGCGACTCAATCGGCGTTGTGGAAAAACCAGTGCTTTCAGTAAAGAGATCCAGCCCTTCACAGTCGCGCTGAGCTACTCTAAATATAATGCGTTCTGCCAATTTGCAAGCTCGTATATAACCCAAGAAAATCAGGCGAAGAATCAACAAACTCTTTCACCAAGAGGGGCTTGTGTGCAATAAGATTCTTGCGGAACAGCGGTTTCTGTGACTACCGTTACCGAACTTCAAATCTTCAATCAACATCAATCAAACGACATCGTTTTCAGATGTCCAATTATTATTGTGCGGGACGCCACCCTCTCAGATGGACTCAGTGAATCGGCATATATATATTAGACGCGTTAATGTCTAGGCACTCGACTAATTACGCCTGCCATCTTCTGCTGGAATCATGTTCCACATGATTGTGCATCATCTAGAGTTGCCCGCATAACTCTGGAAGGGGCAAATTATCACTGAAAGTTTAAAATATTATCGAATTGGAACACGTATTTTGGGCCGATTAGATCCGTACTTCTACTGGCCAAATGGTCCTATCTTGCACCTGAAGTTATGCCAGTTACGTGCTAGCTAATAGCGAAGAGTGGATAAAATTATGTTGCGCTTAACTTGCGCACAGTAATCCTGTTTTTAATATAGTTTCTTTACCTATATTTTCCGATAGATAATACTTATGGTTAGTGAGCGATGACTTTTGGCTACGAGTCACAGCGCACTTAAATTCAATACATTCATCCGATGAGAGAGCGGAAAAACGGAGAGCAAGTACCCAACTAGATGGTATAGGCATTTAAGGTAGTATGCACCACGGCAAGGAAATCGAAAATAGTTTAAATTCGTTGTTCTGGACCATCAACACGACTTGAATGGACGCTTGTAAAACATGACCCGTTTCCTAAGCGATTTTCCATCGGAAACATAGCATTTGACGTTCGACAACTGCTTGAGGTAAATTTAGGCCTTTCGGTGAACAGTAATATGTACTGTGCTGATCGTTTACGATATAGGTTTTAATCGAACTACTTGAATGAAAATGAAGTACCCTATATATAACGCAAACAAGGTATCTTAAAATTTTTTGTTTAAAATTGGTTAATACAGGTTATGAAATTGCCCTCGTAAACGGCATAAATTTTCATCCTAGTTCAATATTAAGTTTTAGCGGCATAAAGCGTAGACAAGCTAGCAGATATTTTTGAAACCTTAAGCTCATCTTACTAAACAATAGCGCAGTGTCGTGACGCTAGTACAAGCTTAATTAAAATTCTCCTAATAAGCGACGCAATTGATTTTACTCACGGCTACCGCATAACCCAATTGTTTGTCGTATTTTTGTATTAAGCATTGAGAATGCCAACAAAAAACCACTGGGAAGGGGATACGAGGGCGAAAGCCCCTACGTTTCCACGAAAACTTTCATCGAACGTTATTGCCTACGAGCGTAAGGCAAAACCACTCACTTGGACATAGGTGTCACCGTAATCTTGATGTGGGTGTGCACAAGGAATATTTATGACTGAGGTGCTGACTTTCTCATTATGAGCTCTGAAAAATGCCAAATCCCCATAAAGCACGGGAACGTTGTCAATCCAGATCCTAGAAAGCACCTGATGCTGCAGCACATCCTGTTTATGACCTATGCTTCGCATGCTTGCGATACGCATTTTACTGCGGTAACTACGCGGTTTATCAAAATTTGACGTATCATAAAAAATACTAGACTGGTAGCGAATACGCACACTTTGATTTAGTGGCTATTTTCTCGAGCTACATACCGGGAAACTGAATATACATCCACTACATTATGTTAAGCAGAGCTGAAATAAATCTAATACGTAAAAAAAGATACGTGAATACCAAAAAACTGCTTGTCAACACCGTAGAGCTGACAGGATTCGTGCAGAAGTAAGAGCTCTGACATTATAGGCATACTTCGCCGATAGACCCACTCTGTCTAATAAAAATTGTTAAAATAACTAAAATTCATGTTCCCCATTCAAATACACCCAACGTACTTCGCATATACCGAAACAATACAAATCGTCATATGAAATCACAAGCAAGACCTGAATCGAAGTATAAATGCAGCCTTGGTATTTCAGATATATACTTAAAAACCAAATTCTGCTAGAATCTGATACTCCGATTCTATATTTACACAAGAAATATTCGTCAAGAAATACAAGGTCGGCGCTTGCTTTTTTCTAAAAATTGCTTTGGCACCGTAAAGATACCCTTTCTAGCTGTTTGTTTCTAGATGCTATCGTTGGTTATATGCGATAATACTGTTATAGTAGATTTCGACGATTTCCCCCTGTAGGCTTCTTTCTTCCAGTTTTCATTTTGTCACGCCCCTTATTTTTGGCTTATATGTTTACCCGACGGTTAGAAGAAGAGGTGAATTGTTTCAGGCCGTAGAAGCTATCTATGAGACACGTACTGCTGTATAGAAGTACGTCGGCATAGTGATAGAAATTAGATTAATCGTAGCTCACACACATTCACGTAGTAGGACACATTCATTGGGAAATAAAATGGCTCAGATAGATCGCATTGAGGACTCCTATCCTACGAAGTAGACACGAATTAAAACGGTTTCGTACTACACAGTGACGTCATTATACGGTCAAATCAAGTTAGAGCAAAAGCTGCTTCTCGAACATAAGCATATCCATATTGAAACATGCATGTGTAACAGACTCCGTTTTGTCTTTTCCCTTTTTTTGTTTCTTCGCTTTGCCGGCAACTTCGCTTAACATGCACCTGTTGGTATGCCAACGAACGTTTTGCGATCGTAATTTATTGTTGATATGCCCTTCCCAGCAATCGCCATAGACAAGAAATCATTTACACGGACGACCGAAAAACTGTACAGAAAAATCAAGCTATAGAGCGTTATAGTTAAGATGTACATACGGAAAAAACATTTTTCAAACAGCATTTTGCTATACCGCACGGTATTCAGAACCTCAGAGAAAGCTATAGTCCAGATAAGTAAGATGAATCGGCTCATTCGGCCTCTCATCGGCTATTCCTAGGCAGTTCGAATTAGTCGATGGCCACAACAAGATTTTTTTGCATTTTCACCGCAACCCTATTCTCCTACTGATGGCTATCTATATTAGATGCTGCCTGAACACCTTTCTCATTTTGGTCTACAGCTGCGAGCTAAAAGTCTGCGAGCGACAGATGTGAAGTTTAGTTTTCCGTTGTTCTCTAGCATTATTTCGTTCGTTGTCTCCTTACGTTGTTCGCAGTCGCTTGCCTAGCACCTGGCTGTCGTATAACGCGGCCCCCGCAAACAATTTCGCCGTCAACTGGCACTTCACAGCTAGATGCAGTATCATGACAGTTAAGCGGTGTCCATGCTGGCCACAAGTAGGATCGCGTGCACGTCTCGAAGACAACGGCGGGCGAGTAAGCTAAGGGAGAGACGTCATTTATGGTACATACTCTCATCCTGCTAGTATTCTTTTCAGGAAATTTTATACTGAATTATTAGAGAAGGATTCACTGTTTCGGTGCGGCCAGTGGTCGCTGAACTTTGGTAGACGTTGTTTCCTAAAGATTTTATAAAAACACACAGCTACCGCTTATAATGACGACTAAAAAAAATGCTTCTCCTTTTAGATAATCACCCGCCCTGTGGTTTCGTTGAGTGATTAGAGCCGTAGCCGACCTATAAAAGATAATGACAATTCATATGGGTTTATTTCGAAGCGCGCACGAATAACTGTGCACCGCCAGATTTACTGAGTTGATATATTAATTAAAGCTAATTAGAAAAAATCACGTAGCAATTATAACACAGCTAGAACATGCGACTAAATGTACCGCCTTGGACAAATTAAGGGAGTCTATATTTTTACTCAAACAGCGTAATCTGCTATTATTTACGGTCATGTGTACGTAATTATTTATATAGTATTTTTTTCAGAGAAGGTTACGAACTATCGTCCGCATGCTACGGAAATTAGGACTGGCTTAAATATACAAAAACTAACTATCTTACGAAATCTTCGAGGCAATAGGTGATTAGTTGAAAACTAAATACTACTTCAATAAAGCGTTTTTTAATGGCCAATTTACTGAAAAAAGGGTCGCATGAATTAAAGCGTATTCCACGCAATTGAATGGCCTACGGAAAGTATTTTGGTCAAATCATTTACCTAACCTTCATTAATGAATTAAAAATAAATAAATTAAAAAATATGTGTATCTTTTTTGACGGTGAGACACTTCGTGAGAACGCATATACTCCCCGGCTGGCGATATGTAGCCTTATCTAATAGAATATGATTTCCTCTGTGATTGATGCACTAAAGAAAAGGATAGAAGTACAGCCTCTTGTATAAGTAATGAAAGCTAAATTAGCTGTATAATGAATGTATTATTTATGAAGAAATTGGTTTTCGTACAAATGTAACATGCATTATTCAGGCGGTTAGCCGCAACTGCAGTGATAATACTGATCGGTACATGCAAAATCACATGCAACAGTGCATGCGTAACTCTAGCGGCATGACCTAAAACTTTGTCTAAGTCTTTATGTTTGTTGACTTTATTCATAAATTAAGCAAAAAAAAACTTTAGCTGACAGGCTCGCTCTTCTTTTGTACGATCGGTTTTGGTATCTTGGTTTTAGCATTGTTTTATGTGTTTCTTAAAGTAAGGGGCTCAGTACGATACGAAGCCAAATTGTTACTATCGGACTGCCACCAGATGTCGAAGTTGAACTACGCGCCGTTAGTAGACGAGATTCGACTGGAAATTATGACATTCTTTTTGAAAAAAAAAAAACTGTGAACATTTTTTTCTCGAAGGCCACGGCGCACGGGAAATTTATCGCTGATTACTGAAGACATAAGGCAGGGAGGTCTTAGGTGAAAATATAGCGTAAACAGTGCCAAGAAACGTTGAAGACTAGGTTTCTGGATCCGAAGAACAAGAATGCGTTGCCGCGACCGAAGAGGCTTTCCGCGAAAGCATAGCTTGAAGTCAAAAAGTTTTGCCAACTAAGAGCGCTATTTTATATGTAACATATCACCGAATTGTAGTTCAGAAAAGGAAACTAAGTAAAAAATGGGTAACCAGTGTATTGAGTCCAGGACACTTAAGAACGACATTTGTGTTCCATGTGCAATTTGCGGATTTTAATTAACGACAAATCCACTTCGAACTACATATTATTATATATGTTCGCTATACACGAGGTGTAGTTCAATTTTCTACTGCCAGCCGGAAAGGACTGTCTGTAAACCGGTACCATCCCCTTATAGAGGCATCTAAAAGCAACGGTAGCAGACAGACATCTTAAACACAATATATCCGGATGAGTTGTTATTGTTGTTGTTATTGTCGCCTTTGCCCTTTTGCGAATTTGTATGTTCAACCGATTCCAGAAGTCTGTTTTTTCTAGTAATTTTTAGCAGGGAGCAACCGATCGGAAGGCTAGCCGTAAACCAAATCCTTGTAGTGAGATGCCATTGACCAAAATTATTTAGTTTTCGTTTTGTAATGTCTCTCGTACCGAAGAAATTAGCACTTACGTGACACCCTAAATAATAACAAGTGGGCGGACTGGACCTGTAAACGGGCCTAATTACAATATGAAGTAAGTAAACCTTCGATCCAAGACCGAAAAGTTCAAAAGCGGTATGAACATGTTGGATACTAAATCTTCCTCAGAAATAGCGTGCACGGAAAAATATTTTGCTCCATACAACTTGATCTTACATGTATTATAAGTGCATGCTATATATTTCTATTTAGCTAGAAGATGGATGTATTGTTCATATAATCAAGGGCATCTCTACAGCAAGTTCCCCACGTCTTTGATTTTTGACAGATATATCTTTCTTGTTCTAAGTTGATCACACCGCTAGTCGTTCTGTGACGCTGGAATCTCGCACATAAACTTAATTTGTAACTGACTACCTTATGCTCGATTATCACACTCACATGTGTTTGTGGGTCTACACCTTTGATTCATATGTATGTTTACAGATGCAAGCACGGGACTACAGTTCGAAATCCTGGTCTGTAACCTGTGATATTTAAACAGGTAAAAAAGAAAGCAATCACTTTCTCTTTTACCGAACTGCACTAGATCAATACACAACATCTTCACTGTAGCGTCATATTAATTGACATTATATCGCATTAATACCTAAGCATATACTTTGCACTTCGGAACGGAACGTCACATAATTGCCACCAGATATATACGTGGTAGTAACGTGGGTAACGATCTTGAAAAAAGGTACGAAAACGAAAGAAACTAGAATAGATAAACAATCTACTCAAGGCGGAACTGATTATCAATTTTCGGTTCGAAACGTTTGTAGTATCCAAGGAGAATCGGCTCGATTTAGTCACAAGGAGCTGGTTTTCTTCGGTCCTTCCGTCCGTTCGCTGATTAACGCTTCTACACCGAAAAAGGAACTTGGGGGTCGACTGTCGTCGTGTTACCTCGAAAGCGGATGTCTGCTCATTGGCCGCATGGCCTTTGAATGGCGGACATCGAGAAGGGACCTGACGATAGATCAAATCGGCTCATTTCATCCACCAAAGTTAACCGAGACCGCGACAAGAGTTCTGACCAAATTAGCGACTCATTCCATGTGACCAATAATGGCCCAGCCGGGATGGCGAAAGTAGTGGTAGCCTAACCTAGAAATCAGCTGTACACGATCGTGGTTTGATTTATTGAGTACGAAAGATGAGTACCCCCGACTTTAACCGACTAGATACCCTCAATGCTTTGTCAATAGCTGCCGCTTGAAAGCAAAACGATCGACGACTTGTTCGACAAATCGCGTTTCGAAAGAGGCCGAGGCAAATGCGACAGAAATCTGCTACTCTTGTGTTGAAATGTGAGTCAGTCTATCTGTGCATAATATTTTTGCCCACAAAACTGCATACTGATCATGTTTGACGGTTGTCTGGCAAATATTAGTATTCGGCCTCAGTTAAGTTCACTATTGTCGATTGTCCAGATATGCTGTCTGCTGTATCAGTGAAACATCATTTAGCTCAGAAGGACACACCTGATTTTAACATAGCGAATTGCCCTATACTAGACTATATGCTAGCACATAGATGTCCTGCACTTCCTCTCCTTTCCATCGAGATGCCACCGCTTAATTTCGCAAAGTGGCGTTCTCTATTAACTCTCATTCATATCTATGGCTGATTGATACAGCATCTTGATGGTCGTTGTCTTCTATCAGTTCGGACGGCTCGCTAAAGCAGAACACTAAACTGTTCATGGTTATGATCGTTATAACCATTTCCATCGCATGGAACCTACGCGCTATGCAGCAGCCGTATGGGACAAGCTCAGAGATTGTTGTCTGGACCACGAGAACTTACGGCTTCAGGTGCCGCATAGAAGTAATGTGATTTGACCTACGAAAACTATTAATTCCGAAACTTCCGTGAAAAAATATCTCAAAAGTTAAGGCTATCGTTGCTGCCGAAGCGACGCTCGAACGAAATGCTACGTTACGAAAGACACTATAAATCAGGTACTAAACGAAACAAAAAAAAAAAACAACTACGAACCTACAAGTTAACAAACGAGTGTTTGAAAAAATATTGTTAAGATCACACGAGTATTGCGAAAGCAAGCGTAGATGATTGGTCGGGCAATTCGAACTTCTGGCTATATTCTAAATAAAAAAATATAATATATTAATAATATATAATATAATATATAATATATTAATAATAATATATATATAATAATAAAATAAATTTTGTTATATACATGACGAAGATATTAAATAGGGTGTCACTTCTATAGACTATGAGATTGTCGTTAGATAATGCAAAAATCCTTCCCAGAACGGTAGCCAATAACTACCTACCTCAATGTTCAGTAGTCTCTCATCTATCACAGTGGAACTTTTTCCATATTACTGCCTAGACATTTTTAGATAAGGTTTGATTATTATTGACGGTATGACAAGACACGATTGTCTACGCCAAAAGCAAGAGCAGTTGCTAATGAATTCGAAATAAGATAAATGTGACATTCTAACTAGCTTTCAAAATTGCATAATGTAACACGAGGCACCTCCCCGAATTATCACTTAACCTATTAAGTTACTCCGGAAAATTTGAAACCAGGCATGCCGGCACAGGCATATAATGCTCTTTATAAACTACTTAACGATGTAAACACTCTCTACAAAAGGTCCCAGCTCTATTAATCTATCATTCTACGTGACCTTAGGTCAGCTTCCTTTTTTTCTTTTTGACAAAAGTTGGCTCACAGGAAAACGAACACCACTCTTCTGATAATTTCTGATTGAGCTTGAATCGGTAAGGCTGCATGCAAGGAGATCACCCGCTTTCAACAGAACGGGCCCAGGAATTGTACCATCAAGCGATCAAAAAAAGGTTGTAGCCTTTTACTTTTTTGAAACCTGCCGGCTCAGTTAGCTACAAAGAGGGAGAATCAGTAGGACAGCGAGAGTTGGCTGCTGAATTGATCGGCGGTGTTCTACGCTGCTGTTGCCACCGTCGCTACAAACATAGTCGTGATCGGTGTTGCACTCATCGAATGTAGAGGACAGACGGCAGAGGAGCTTGGCTGCTTCCGCAAGGGTACCCGCGCCTCCACAAAAAGTACCGGGGGATTAGGCTGGGCAAGTAGCGATGATTTCAACTCCTATCGCCAACCAGAAGAAACTGTTCGAATTTCCGTCGAGAAGCCACTTTTTGCCATCGCGCTGCTCTACTAAGGAAAAATGAGATGCTCTACAAGAGGGCAGACAGCAACGCAGGCGAAGTAGCAACAGACGACGACTCTGCTTCGTGTCAACTTTAGTCCGACAAATTTGGCCAATAAGGTATACATATATATAGAGGGTAAAAAGTTCGCCCTGGTTGAGTCATCTCTATGGAGAAAGTGGAGACTTTAAGCAAACTAATAAGCGCGATATTGATTAAGAATATATTTTACGTTGTGCGAAGGTAAAGGCGACATGCGTAGTTGCGCCTTGTGGGCTTTCTGCAGTATGAGATCGCTATGGCTGTACGCATGATACAAGAACGGGTGCATTTGTTTCAAACATATTGAACTGCAGACCTGCCGTACGGCCGACAGTGCACATAACAGGCCTAGCCCGTTTTTAAAAAATTAACTACAAGGTACCTTAATTTGAAAATATAGTAATGTAAGTTGCACAATGTTTTCGAGACTATCAGCATGCTTTTTTTAAAATAGCTACTTTGTTGTAGATATAGGCATAAATAATAGGCGGAATGGATGTAATGCTTATTTGAATCTACTTCGAAGTTGTTTTCATTATGGACGAGAGGCAATTTTTTTGTGCTGTCATCTAGCAAAATTTTACCTTCATAAGTATTTATTTCCTAGGCAATAGGTAAATGGCCCTGGGCAAATTAAATAGGCAAAAAAGGTTTGTGGTGCTTAATGTTTACGAAGCTAAGGGGAACAAGGGATGTTGTTCGAAACCTAAATCAGAGCGGAAAGGATACGGTAAAGTCATTTGCTCATTAGTGCTAATGATTATCGTACGAACAGGCGGTATATCATGTTACGCTAAGATCAACATTGTACGCACCTCATACGCACACCTCAGGTTAGCGTGTGACGCAATTGTCTACTTCATGAGTGCAGTACCCTTTACATAAGCTATTAATATTGTTCGACGGGTTGTATTAGAAAAATAAAATTCAGTCGGATCGCAGCTTACTTCTTTACGGGCGACACATTGTGTTTTTCTTGCAAATCCTTAGCCTCGAGTGAAGTGTTCCTGGGGGTCTCGGTGTGTTCTACGCGAAATCGAAAAGGCTATCAGTGACTTAAAATTAACTGGATCACCTAGGGACCGTGCCTTCCCACCTTTGCTACAGTAAATCCACCTGGGCACCCTCATGGCGACGGCATGCTGCTAACACACTTATTGCCCACAAACTGTACCGTTAATAGATCTTTTGCCTTTCGTAAACCAAAGCTATTATGAGCTTGTCTTAACGAAGTAGAGCCGCAACTAGTAAGAGAGACACTGAATTGCCCACTGTATTAGCAATGTCGCTCACATTATGCCTGTTTGATCCAGGCAATACTTTTTAATCTTCAACTAAACAGCTTTCTGTTCCATTAAACCATATTTGACTATATGACCTCACTAGATTGTTCAGGCCTAGATATGGGTACCACTCGCCACAGAAATGCTGGCTGAATTCAACAGCCGTCGTCTCATTGATATTTATTTGGACTTAAATAAGGCGAAATCGCCTTGTATTTCATAGTCCATAAGCCACTACTACAGCCACTATCATGTCATTTAATATAAACTTGTCTGCATCGCTATATGCACCGCGAGTAGTTCTATCCAGTAGCATGACAGGGTTATAGACACTGATGGGCCTTTATCATTCATTTTGTCAGGCCCTGTCCTAATCTTCGAATAGGACTCTGTTCACTCGAGCTCACCAAGCCTTCGACCAGTGCATTTTCATTACCCACTAGCCTCGCCTAAAAAGGTTCCGTGCCCACTTTTAAGCTTTCCTTACGTTAAACTTAACTTCGCTTAATACTTTAATGAAAGTAGCGCGGAGGTGATGCTGGATGTAGCGGCTCCCTGAACGAAACACCGGTAACCGAGGAACAAAGCAGGTACAGTGAGAGAACGTCAAAGAACGAATGAGATGCATTTACTGTCCAAAGGTGAAGTTATCGCTGGTCATCGCCATGGATATGTTATTGGCAGTGATGAACGCTAAAGAGCTGGCCGTACAACGAACAAAAACAGGGTTGGGGCCTAAGTACATCCATTGAGGTAGAGGAAGGATTCCGCTCATTGTTAAGACGCACCGAACCAGCAACAACACCCAAGGCAAGCGGAACACCGTGTATCGTAACGTTCTACCGTTAAGTTTCATCCGGCCAGCTCATACTAGCCCGTCAACCTTCCACCCGATCCAACGTAGCCCCTCGGGTTAATGTGGACGCTTTAGGTTGAGACACATTACTTCATACCGCCACCTTCCAGCGCCTGTTACCGTGCACTGTTCCCTGTTCAAACCACTTCTTAGCCCATCACCCCTCTCCTCTAGTACAATCTGCTTTCTACTTTTGCAGCAGTATCAAAAGCGGCTGCTGGGTAGCAGCGGCAAAGACACGCCACGACAACGGGATCTTGTTGAGGAACAGTAACTTCGCCTTAAGGTAACACACGCAACACTGCACTTCCGCCTCACTCTCGAACTTTTTTCCTTTTCTTTTCACAGACTGGCATATTGAAGTACACATAATGCAACTATACAATGAAAGGATGAAAATAATAGGACGCCACAAACATCCATCGCAAAGGTAAATACCACTTCTAATATTATCGTCTTTAAGACAAACTGGGCGAAATAAAATGATAAGATAGAGGACAATAAAAAAAATATTGTTGAAACCCAAAGCTAGAAGCTGGACAGTGCCCAGCGCAGGAACAAACTACAGGAGTACGTACGGCGGTACCATTGTCACCGCCCACCAGCTTAACTTCCTCAGACAATGCTCTCGTTCCACCATATCCGCCATACTGCACGTCATTATTCAGATAAAGAAGAAAACTGTGCAAGCAAGATAAGATGGACGATAACAACGGTAATCAACTCTTATTTATATAATTAAGAGCACTTTCACATTTACCTGAATTTCAACATAGATTAGTTGATCATATATATGCCCGGACCATCTCAAAACGATGCAAACAAATTTTTATAAGTGTAGATGCCTGTCTTGACAAACTAACGCGAACGAGCTGTCTGGGACAATGTATACCATTTAAAAACTCCGCGAATTTCGGCGTACTCTGTGCACTTATATATCACTCGGTCAAACGTTTAATGAAAACAGTAAAATCCAATGTAGTAGAGATGCCAACTACCATTTGCGAAATTTAAAAGCCATCTAAACGCCACTCATAATATAGCTACATATATTACTAATTACCCAGAGGATGAGTCCATAGTCGGTTTATCATCACGTAAATTGATAGGTAATAACGACAGACCTAGTATTTTCCACTATACACACCCTAAAAGCATAACAACTGTTTACCGGGGCCTTCGTAGAGTAGAATGGACTTTTTAGGCTAAAGCAGAAAGCTTTCATAAGTTGTGGTGGTAGATCAGGAGCTACAGATGGCTAAGAAGCACACAAGGTACTGTAAGGGCAACTCATGTCGGGGTATACATTTGGTCGTCTGCCGACCAAAAGGTCTCCGGGATTTTGGCCTACAGAGTAACGTCCAGCTGATAAAGACCCTTTGACAGCAGCTAAGCTTACTTTTAGATTCCCACTCCTGAAGGCATCTGAAAATTAGAGGACATCTGACCTTGTATCTCTAGGTCTGCCTGACATATGTCGTTGAAGGTCATAGAAGAAGCCTGTTAGTGGAAGCGAAGACGCCTGCTTCATGGAAGTCTAACCATATTCTATTTCAATGGAGGCAGACATGGAGAGAGATACAGCAGGCGTTTCTTTGTAAGCAAGCGAAACGTCTCTCAATTGTGTGAACAACACTGGTCATCTATAAACCATTTTTACTGGGTTTGACTATTTACAGGCATATATTACTGTATATCTGTTGTACCTATTAGTACGCTGATTACTAAAGGAAACAATAGAACGGGTACATGGAAATAATTCTCCATTGCTAGCCGTCAGAAAGCACCACGTGCGCTCTAATACTGTTATTGTCGTAAAAACTCATCTTTCTTACAAACCAATCAGTGGTTATAAGACCTAATTATTATATGCGTAAACCAGGCATTATATATGCGGGGTCCAGATCACAGCAGGATGCACTCAATCTCTTCGGAACAGTGGATTACTCGACAATCAAGAGAATAGAACCTGCCATTATAACCTCTTTCCTCTTTGCATTTGCGCTTTAAGTGGCTTCTGATATCCTTTTGTTCTTTGCAGATCTACGTTTCTGCGCATACAATCATACAAAAACTATCGCATACGTGTGTCAATGAGGTTCCTCGGCTTGTCTTCTTTATCCATTTCGGTTTACTGACGGGGAATTTCTCTTCTCTGTCGACCTCCTGGGTCATCATCGCTGTCGCAATTCTCGTATGTCTGCTGAACCGTCTCGTCGCGATTAGCGACCCGACTGTTCCGTTTCAGTCCTTCTTCGTTCGTGGAATGAGGAGTATGTAATTGACCCCATCTCCATCCGTTCCTCAATCCCAAGCAGCAGAATTTCAGGAACGCCCATTTTACCGCTCCATTTCCTTTTATTCCATGAGAAAGCCAGCATCATTTCAACCACTGCCTGCAGTACTATGTCTAACAGTCCAGGAGCACCACCGTGCAGCGGCGCAGAAGTAAGCGTAAACGCTGTTGTCACCGCGTAAGAGGCCAAATGAATGGATGCTGGCTAAGGTGGGACGGTGCTGCATCTTGTCATCTCAAACTGTGGTCTGGATTTATTCTGTCTCCCGGCCTTTCTACCTTCTACGAGTCCATGTGTACGTTCGCGTTCCATGGTATTATAATGCGCATCTTCTTCGTATAGTGGGCTCAACTTACCCTCTGTCACCACGGAAGCACGTGAACATTCGTGCTTATTAGCCAGCTCAGAGGGTGTGGGAGAATTTTGTCTTGCTTTCAAACTCCCCGCTACCGCAGGTCCGAGTCTCCCAACGTCTTTCTGCGCCCCCTTCTTATGCTCCGCCTCCTTCGACCCTCTCCACGAGTTTACCAGGACTGCCGCGGCATAAAACAAATACTTTGCCAAGCTCAATAAGACCCCGTCTTCATCCCGAGCGATACACCTTTGTCACATGTTCGAGGAATCCGAACCATTCTGGTGGGCTACTGACAATAAACTGATAGTCTTATGTGAAAGGAAAACATACTGGGACCAATTAATTAGCAACAAATACTAACGGACGTTCATACATGCGTTTATGCTTTCGATGACATATAAACAATGCAGCGAAGAAGAATGAAGTTGAAAATGAAATTAATGCATCTGGTAGACGCACGCATATTGTTGGTCTTTTTTTAGGCTTCCATAATATATTATCCTATTCAAGTAGCTCATAATAAACATTTAATAATAATAATAACGCTAATAATATTTTGTAACTAACGAAAGTTATCTAGCGTTTTTGTTATTAATTTACAGCAGAACGTATTGAGTAATGTCGGCAAAAGATTCGCTGCTTTTATACACAGCCCAAAATAGCAATGGTTCCGTCGGAACCATAAGCATCTTAATACAGTTATTCCGCGTGTTCTATATTGTTACTATCTACAACTATGCCTTTCTCCCATTGGGATGTTCGTTCTGATGACGTTTAATCGTGTAAACATTTTAACATTCCCCTATAAGGATCTGAGCACAGAAGTTGTATTTCTCTGTCCAATTTTACTTATTCCGTTACCTTGTGCAGTTACCCTCTAAACTTATTCCAGTGATTCGTTGTCTGATCTTCCGATCCACTTCAGAGCCTAGCATACTACACATTTTTGAAGAAATTACTGATTCCTACTATAATATGTTTAACAAAGCTAATTTCATTTGTATACATTTCTACCCACTATGACATGCCAGGCTGTAGTTGACTTGATATCAAAGTAAAACTCTAGATTAATCCAAAAATCGTACTACCTCGTTAACAAGCGGTCCCGCTTTATTGTTAAAATATTAACGCAATGATTTCAACATGTAACTCTCTTTTGCTTTTTTCCACTGGAACTAGGTTTATTTTTAGCTTACATACCGAATGGTTATATCAACGTTCAGATATTTTCGTAAAAGCCATAATTTTTTTGGTGCTTTTCTATGACACTCCCTAATATTTTGCTTTGACTGAATGTACTATATAGACAATTTTCGGAAAATTGACTACGTAAAAAAAAATCGATAATTTATTTCTGTTTCATGGGAACAATCGGTTCGATTTTCTACTTTATCTTGGTAAGCAAACGTTTCCTTGTTGAGTTTCTGTTCCTTTTTAAACGTTTTCAGCGGTTGACGATTTAGCCGTACTTCTCTAATCGTTCAGGCGAAGGCTGTTCCGAAGTTTGAACACTCGGAAACTATTTCTTATCGCCAATTAATAAATTCTGATTAATGACGCGCTCATTCTACGTCGCGGTTTTATCACTGGAAATTCATTCAGTCACAACCTGGGCGACGTTGTTATAAGTATAAACTTCAAGATTTTCCGCAACAACTACGCAACTTCAAACTTCCTTGTTATGTCAGTTAGGCTTTTCATGATATGAGGCTATTATGAGTAATTAACATTTTTCCAAAAAAGCTAGACAAAAATATCAGATGGTACTCGTCAACTCATGTACATTAGGTTATGCATATCTATACACGATGTAAAAATACACATTTGTAAAATTATATAGTTAAAAAATGTGAATATTTTTGGAGAATTCGTTGACAGCCATAAGCCCTCAATAGATCATTGAGACACGTCAACATCGCGCCTGTCCCAGAGCTGTACTGCAAATATAAATATTGCAAACGCGCTTCTTGAGTTCACTGACTGCACCCTGTGGGAAAAGCACGATAAGGTCCATCAAATCTCAAACGGATAACAACAGTATGAAGAAAATAGAAGCGGAATACGCTAGACGTTTATTGTCAATATAGAAGCTTCTTTCTGCCTCTGTAAATCTCCTGAGTACGTTGTACAGCTAGGCCTATCATTACAGACTTTCCCAGTAGGCCAATTGGACTGCCAGGTTCAAAGACTGAATTGTCACAGAATGAGAGGACTCTATGCACCCGTTATCCGCGGCGGCATCGCCTGCGGAACTAGCGATAAATGTTGAAAAAGTGCTATTCCAAGTCGATTCCATAACGAGTCGAGTAAGATTAGGTAAGCTTCTGGGTTGTGATAACAGTTCTGTCCGTTTCGCGGGGCAGTATCGCTAGATAGTATTAACCTTCCAGCCATGGTAGTGCGCGAAAGATAGGAGGCCGGCTTCACTGAACTCACGTCCAACTCTAGTGATAATTTAGCTACCGAATATAATCGGCATAAATTGTTTGGAAACTGTATTTCCCTATAATTATGGCAAATTTCTGCTAGGCGAGCTGTATAGCAATGTTCAGCAACATTAGCAGCCCTAGGCAATGGCAGGGAAACGGGCTGAAGAGCATCACAATTCAGCAAATTCCGCCGGCCAATTCTAGTAACAGCAGTAGCCGGTTCTGCAAGAGGCTGATGTTCAGGCCACAGGGCAAACCGAACAGGAGACTTAAAGCACATGGGCCGGGTAGTTTTCCACGGCTTAAGCTCCCGGGCGAGAGGTCCTCACGCACCTCGCTGCGAAGGAACCCCGCGAAGGATGCACTGGCTTCAGCCGGTTCCCATCAGCCATGCACCGCTGCAAACCACCCGAGCCCGGGCGGCTTCACAGTTCCAGCCCTACAACCTCACCCAGGCAACAGCGGCGGCAGTAGCAGCAGCAAGCCGAGGATAGCGGCCAGCAGAACTCAGCGGCAGTTGGCGGTCTTTCAGTTGAACGTGGCCTTAACTCGTCTGGCCTGGGCCCCGCTGACTCCAGCCATCCCAATCCGGTGCTGTACGTTATTGGGCAAAATCGGTTTTATTTTAGCCCAAAAGTAGCGGTCTGATCGACACCCTCGTTGACGCCTGCGTTACTTCTCTCTGTGAAGGCCATCGACCCTGTAAGTGGGCACACTTGCACGCTTGTGAGTGTAGGATCTGAAACAGTGGCAGCAAAAAAAGGGGACGTAACCATTCATCGATTGGGATGGGCTTAAACCAGCCAAACTCAACCGTATAGCGCACAGACAGTAAGAGGGCGTATGACAGTTGGCAGTCAGACAGTATAGAACATGAATGGAGCGGTTCACAGCAGAACACAGCAGGACCATAAGCCTATCATTATATAGTCTCACGAGAGCTCGTACGAGCTGTTTAAAAGCCGTTAGCCCGCGGAACAGCACTTAGACTAAATATGTCTTAGCTATCCCTTAGCCTGCTGGTCGAGTTGAGCTAAACTATAACAAGCACTTTGCCCATTTGGCCTTGTTCTCTTCTGTGTAAGATTCGACGAAACCACAGCAGGAAAACGTCTCACGCGAGGTCCAGTTTCATCAAACCGCGGCAGTTTTTGCCAAAACCGCCACCCTTCTGGGGCTACGACCGCTACTGGCACGACCAGCTAAGGCCGATAACGTCAACTCGAACACGTTACTTTTCTTTTTTCCTGAGAAGCTGGCCTCCTTCCCCGTATAAAAAGGTACATACAGGTTTCGGTACCGCATCTCGTTCTCGTCATCGTTGGCGTACGATCTGGTTACTCGCACCCTTCTTTCTGAAGACCACCAGAAATATAACTATACAGACACTCGAACGTATTCGCGCACATAGTATTTGAACCTCACCAAACAACGTCTCGGCCAAAATCTTAAGGTTTAACCATTGCCGGTCGTTTTTTGATGAGAGCCTCCGCCTTCCCGCAAGTGGTACACGTGTTCGGTTCGACTAGGAAGTAATGGAGTGACTGGGGGTCACTTGTTGCATTTGCGGGGGCCACCAATCGCCCATGACATATTGAAGCATGCAACAAGGAGTGTTGCGGGAGACAGAAAACAAGGCCTCCAATGGGAGTTGTTGATCAAACCTAAACAACATCAGCTACATCAAGGTATGTAGCTTGTGGTCTTCGGCCCTGGGTCTATATCACCACACGAGCGGTTGGGAACAATCGATTATACGGGTACTACGTATTTGAATATCAACATGTGAACGCGTACGAATAAAAAAAATCGTGTTCAATACCGTAGTGGGTTTCTAATGGTCGTCGTATTACGTATTGCATTGTAACGTGACAAGAATAATTAGAAATTATGAGTCAAAACGAAGTATTTTAAGTGTCTGATTCGATGCACTGTGATCGTGTGGTTCACCAATCCTAATTAGGTCTGTTTACCCTAAGAATCATTATAAGGTTTACACTATTTTATTTTCAGCTACCTATTTATACTATTGTTCATTGACTGTAGCTAGGTGACGTGCAGGCCAATCGCTCGACCCTTAATACGGTAATTCAGTTTTCGTTTTGATTCAAACCAAACAGAAAAGTACAGCTTTTACACTAATCAATTTTTTTTGTCCTGCTGAAACAGTCAGAATCGGAAACCACTGGAAACAAACCAGCGGTTTTTTGCTGATGCGTTCCAAGGGTTCTAAGGCGAAACGGGACATTCAAGTGGATATATCGGCGTCGATACAATTCCAGGGAAACACAGTTACGCGTCGCAACAACGACACATCACGAAGTTTGCAAGCATCAGAGGCGCCCCATTGACCAGGCGATTTTACCCTTGATATTCAACAACTGCATTAGATCATGATTCACGAAACATTATGCAGACTAATTACGAAATCGTCAGAACGAAGCGACATCGCTGTGCACTGTTTGGTTAATTTAGATTTACGCAACAAAATGATTGCGTCGCGATGCATAAGCCCTGTTCGATCCTGAAATCCCCTCGATGTTTCGTGTGGTCACGACTACGAAACGCGCCTTCTTTATCCTGCACTAGCATGTCAAATCCCACTGATATACGCTAGCTGCTCTTACCGTTGCCACCACCGGAGTTGCTCCAACTTAATCCAGAGCTCCTTCCGCTACGATAGAGCGCCGAAGACCACGAAACGACTGTCTACACTACCCGAACAGATGGAGGTTCAAGGAAAATGAGAATCCCTGAAGGAAATGAAAAGATACATTGATGGCTAAAGCCTCTACCGCTTTGGCCTCCTCTTCGCTGCAGCTGTTGGGGTAAAATCTAGGGCGGCGGAAGAGGGGGGGGGGACCAGGCCGTTGACAACACCGACATCGTTGAGGCGGCTCAAAGAGTCAATTCAGAGTGAAAGCGCCTGCCAATTAGCAGGTGGAAAGAGAACAGCATTAGATGGGAACGACCGTCCGCGATTACGGCTGGCAATTGTTCCGACAGTACTATTGCAGATGGCGGTACCAAACTATAATGAAATCCTACGTATGCGGAAAACCGATAGGGGGTTGAACCAGCACGAGGCGTCGGGGAACGAGTAGACTAAAACTAGCAGTCAATGATGGAAGAATTGCCAGTCTTCAACGAATAATGAAGCCACCGCCCATCAGCAGAGGAAAATACTGCGCTAATTTCGGGTCTCGAATGAAGCCACCATTCATGCGATCATATTTAATCCCGTCAGGAGAATAACGTATCGCAGAACAAATGACCCCAGTGACTTGGTTGTCACTTTACCTCAGCTAACAGCACCGTTGCTTCCGCTGGTGCAGGAGGGAAAAGCGGCAGAAACGATAAAAATTGGTAAACCAAAAATTTTGGCCAGAATTGATTGTGGCTCAACTTCAGTTCGATACGGTCGTTCGAGGGCAATGCAGTGATAATAAAAGCTTACTTACGGTACCAGCCAAGTATAACCGACCTTACGTTTAGCAACCAATTTCAGATATAGAGGAGGCATACTCCGTCAGTCCGTATATACGAGCATGCATCTTTCTTTTCTGATTTCGTGCGTTAAACTAGCGTAAGAGCTGATTTTTCTCCGCGCAGATCGCTAGACAGTCCTTAATTACTAACTATTTTACATGTACAGCAGGGCGCAGCAACTGTTGCAAGTAAACGTTTAATGGAAAAATTAAAAATAGCAAATAGGAACATGTGCATTATATATAAGGATATTGACTGGTATAAATTGATGCCACACATCTGGCAGCTACGCAATCACAGACCACATAAGTGCCCAGAAAGACTAGGACTGCAGTTACTTAAGTTCTCGATGGTGTGATTAGGACGAAAATTTGGCTGTGATTGAAATCGATGGGCTGTATTTGGTGGCGTAATATCGGCCATGAATCCTGATTAGCTAAACCACTGGTCTCCTTGTCCAACGTTGGCCAACCAGCCTGAAAACTAGTCAAATGATTCATCAGATCTATGCACAAGAATTAACGGCACATATGTAGATGTATTGTTCGGCCGATCAAGGCTTAACAGAATCACTTAGCAATAACATAACCAAAATAAAGTTGCCAAAATCTCAAAAGTTCGCTGATCCTGTAAAGCTTGTTTTTTTACAGAGTAATTTGCTAGAACGTAGTTTGTTTTCCCTTATCTGAATCGCTTGGTTAAGCGAAAAGTCATGCAGATTGCCGGATCACTGCATTAGTTTTTTCCGATCAGGGCAAATGGCGCGGATAAAACGTTATTCAAAACAGTACCTAATTTTATTTGAAAATGTAAATATCTTCCCGCAAAAAAATGGTTTTTACGGAATCACTTTCAAATAGAGGTCAGAAACACTCTCTCTGTTTTGTGTGAAAAGGTAATTCTCACTCACTTGCCAAAAATCGGGTTTCTTACCGATAGGTAGTTTATTTCTATTGTGGATAAACATTTTTGGTCCAGTCCTTGTATAAGCTTCATCAAGCACTGTCAAGCTTAGAGGCGACAGAGATAATACAACGATTATGATTCCTAACACAATGCAGGAATACTTGATTAACTATCATTTTGGTATCGTAACTCAAAGCAAAACGTACTGGCTCCAAAAGAAACAATAATATATATATAAATTCCGGCCAGAGACCTTTTAAATGTACGGAACTTAGGTTCGCTTGTATTTCTATGATTTGTTACATTGGAAACGTCCTTACCTAATAAATTCGGTAATACTCAACGTAGCCGGTAATTCGATTTTCACACTACGAAGCGTCAAAATAAGAATAAACTTAACCATTAATCAATATCCGAAATGAAAGAAGACCAAAAAAAGTTTAACAGGGGGGTTTAAGTACGTTCCTATTGGATGTTTGCTGTTGGACAAGCCGATGGACGTCTTTACATCGTCGTGTCCGGAAACATCACATTGTTTGTTCCAGGCCGCTCCATTAATTAATAAAAAGCATTTATCGTTAAGTCATGCTATCATATGCTAACATCCAGGAAAAGTTGACTGAATTTACCCATCACAAGAAGTCTACCTATTTTTCACCTTTCTACTAGTTTCTTTTTCTATTATTTTGGGCTTGTATACATTGCACTATCGCACACGAGCGCTTCCACACGACAGGTTTCAGATCGTGACGCTCAAACACAATCTGTTTCGATATAATATCTTCACTAGTTTTAAAACACAACCTAATCATCTGAGCAATTTTGCTGCAGCAAGATATCTGTAAACGTAGAAGTCGCCTGCCACTATCTGCCGGTAACAACAACCGTCTCAGCCCTTTTAGCCACTCTTCCACCCTCAACCTCCAAACCTCCTGGCAGGCATTCCTGTACATCCCGACCTCCGCTGTCCCCTCCTTCGATGCAGAACAGGGATTCGCAAACGGGTGGTCCTTCTAGCGAAAAAAGCTGCCGAGAACAGGGGAACATCACTGGCAGCAATCTTTCACAAGTTTCCGAGTGCAACGACGCCTGAAAGCTAGAAGTTCATCGGTCGCACAATGTTTCCGAGCGATCTGCGGGCCCGGGAGCCTGCTTTCCTACTGTACTCGTAGGCCAGCAGAGGTTACCAGCAGCGGTAGGTTGCAGAAGCGTCACCAAAGGTAATTATGACGGCGATGGAAATAGGCAGAAAAAAAAGCATGGAGGTATTCCGGCGGTTTGTCCGCTATCAGCGTCATTTTGATCCCTTGCCTCAATGGTTCAGTAAATTATTTCTGCTTATAAGCAATTGTCAGCTAGCAGAGAACGCCTACTATACAGCAACGACGAAATAGTTATAGGTGATGCGATAACACCGTGCTGTTTACTGAGTAGACAACTCTGGACAGGCATTGCACCATAACGTACGCGATCGACTGCCACTCACATGATGCACACAGCTCTGTGTATGAGGCATGAGTCAAAACGTTTAAAGTGTCAACAACAAGCACGACAATAAGTTCATCCGTAGGAACACAGAATACGACAAGTGAAAAATCACAGAAATTAATAATAACGGACTTCGCATACGCTAGCCATTGTTGCTGCTCTTCGTTGGGTACCCTTAAACGGCCCTGACTAATACACCCACCTGTGGCATATAATGACTCTTGAATGCACGTGGTTTTGCAACATTAACAAAAACTAGTGGCTACTTTCGTTTCCTCATTAGCAGCCGTGGAAAACAGCGGGACCAGCTTTCATCAACGAACCCCGTGCGCGATTATGGCCACCGAAAAGAAAGCATGGCACCTTGGACCGGCAAAGCACAGCATTAGCAAATGATAAAAACAGACTCGACGAAGGTCCCTACAAGGTTTTCGGCGGTAAGGTACAACGAACAGCATAGCGTGTATCCACAGGACTGATGGACAAAGAGGCTTCTCTATGTTGCATCGATGCACCGACAGTAGCGCATTCATATCTAGATACACGCACATACACACAAATGCACGCACGCACACGCCCACAATGACAACCTCGCAAGGCGTTAAGCAGAACGCTCGCACGCAAAAGAGACATTTACGGAGAGCTCTGATAGTAGCAGTGACATCGTCGAGCGTTTATAAGTGAACGATTTGAATACACAGCCTTAAACGAGATCGTGACCACTGGATGGTTTTTGTCGAAGAAAGTGAGGCACATGATCGTAGCAAGAGCAAAGAATTCCCGTGACCTAGCGGGGGGACGTGAACGACTCCGAGAAAACCCGAAAGCATAGCGTATAGTTTCGAAATGGTGTTTGAGCCTGCTACCGCTATGGCTGACCGCGAGCTGCCTTTGCCTAGGTGAGTGCTGATGCTACCACTACTAGATCGTGAATGCCCAGTGAACAGAGTAGTAAAAATTTTCTCAAGGGCTTTGCTATGGCGTGCCTTACGGGACGAGCTAACTCCAGCAAAAGAGTGTAGCCAAACTGGGCCGGTTGTTACCCCCCCCCCCCTCCTCCAGCCTGTTGTAGCCTAATTCAACTAAGCAAAATATCGAGCAGACAACAATTGAACGCGTTAGTTAGCGAGCAGGCTTCCCTTCGCGCACCGAGATTACAGACGGAATTTATGTACCAATGAAATCGTGCATACCAAAGTGTATAGCGGGCTGGATAAAGAAGCTGCGAAGATGCTAAGTTAACGCGTTACCGTACTCAGTAGATCCGTGCCTCACCCCGATAACACTCCGTACCAAAAACCTAACGGGCCCCCAACCTCCGGACTCTCCTGTCTCCGGCAGCACCATTATTGAGCCATTTCACATGTACTAGATCTCCTCGTTTTCGGATTTCATGCGGCAAGCTGTCTACCTTGCCCTTGACTCGTAGCGCTTGCCCACTAACGAGTACAAGTGCATGCCAGCATTGTCTGGCTTTTCCCATCGATTCAGAAAGGCTATTCTACGTGTACGAGGTTTATAGGAAAAGAAAACGCATTATCGAAAGAGTGTGGTCTATGTACCAGGTTGGCATGAGGGTTCGGGTGCCCAGAATTGGCGAGCTTAGGGTTTGTGGAATTAACCCCAGAAGACTCATGTCGTTCAAGGTAATCGCTGTACTTATATATGTTATGCTTACGTTTGGCTACACGTTTTACCATTATATTCGAGTTGTTTCTATGGCGTAGGTATAGGTTAAAAATAGCCTTTAAAGTCCACAAAGAGCATAAGCATGTTACTTTTTGATTAGCACTACTCTCTAGAATTTGTATCTATTTTGTCGAAAGCCAGCCAAATGCTAGCGAATTAAAACAGCTTCCTGATAAACTAAGATTGTTACTGCATATAAAAACACATTACAAACACAATGAGATTAAGATGTCAAAAAAAAACCCGCATTTTTCAGGCTGCGATTGTGAAAGATAATCTTATTCAACAGTTATAGCATAGTATCCGAGGATGTCGAAACGATCGTAATTGTATTTATAAAAATTAACCAAAAGCAATGGTATACACCGCCTCTTGTTCTATGCCTAGTTTATATGTATAGAAAACTAGCTGTTGCAGTGCACATTTTCTAGTAAGCAACGTCCTGAACAAGCTCTACATAAACGATTGTCCCTCATTTTACACAGATCATTCACAGGCAGATCTTCAACCGCCTAGCTTCAACAATTACGCGATCATCGCCCTTCAATCTGCGTGGCTTAATTAGCACTTACCTCCTCCATTTTTGTAGCAAAGGTAAGGGAACCTCCAAACGTTTCCGAGGCCTATCGCGTAACCGATGCATGACATGAGAAAGTCAAGCTTGTTGGTCCACTGACCTCGCTCCGGCACATCATCGTCGAATTCTTCATCCGACGGACCCGTGCTAGGACGTAGAGCCGCCAGTTCATGGCTGCTGCCTCCCTGAATATTGGCCTTATCTGGCATTTCTCAAGTTCGATCGCTACGTTCTAACTTCTCCGCTCCGCTTCGAACAACAGCAACTCACTCCTCAACCGAGGAACGAAGTGGGGCGCGCCTTCAACATTAACAGCGCTCGAGCATAGCTAACTAGATTACAACAGAGTTAAGACGCCCCATAAGCCATCCTATGCGAACGTCCGCCCTCGCCGCCACCTCATAACAACCTGTGAACAAAAATCAACAGAGATAAACACACAGCACAATGCAATTGCACCGAAAAAAAAAGGCCGGTCAATTCATTCGTTCAGTATTCAATTTTGTACAACAACAATAGCTATATCAAATAAGAGGGGTAATTGGCGACGATAGATTTGGCATCAAGCACTCGAAGAGAACTTAGGAAAACTAGAAGTATTATCATAGTCACTATCATCATCATCAAGCTAAAGTGCACCGAGATTCTCCTGAACACCGGGGGAATAAAATTCAACCACCCACTGCTAATCTTATTGAGCTGCACTATAGTGGCCGTGCTCTACCAACTCGCTTTCAGACATGGCGTAAAAGATGTAAACAAAAACAAAATCCCAGTTGCAGTAAATGTTATCCAGAACAACACATGACTATCGTCTCAACGATAATCTGAACTTGATTAGTCGCTAGGCCATAGATTGCCTTAGATCACCGACCGATTCTCTCTGCACGGGTTTCTGAAATCACATCTTGTCGCGGCAAGAACGACAACAGCAGTGGCAGAAGCATCGAGCAATACCATTCGTCGAGTTCACAATAGTAATCCATATAGGTCGGCGGGTTTAGCTGAACTGGACGAGTTCCAATCGTCTTACTGCATCGTATCCAACAAGAACCAGGCTTCAACTTGCCGGTCTTGACGTGGTGACAGAATCGTCTCTCTCTTTAGCTTTTCATAGGTTTGATTGGTTTTTCGGTCTCTTTCTGTTTATTTGGTTTGTTGAAAAAACTCTGTTCACCTCACTTTATTGATGGCAACGCTTCCCGGATTTCTGAATCCCTCAAACTCCCCACAAACCTTCGACCACAAACGCCCACATCCATCTGTACCTCACAGATTGCTATCCACGAATTATATTTTTCTTTTTTTCTCTCCGCTTTTTCCTTTCTAAATGGAAGAAAATACTAGTCTCCTTCAGCACACGGGGCCACTACGAATTACGGCTAACTTCAACCTTCTTCCACTATTTTCACTTCGATGTTCGTCCGCCGCCATCAACACCATTCATTATCAGTAAGTACAACTTTAACCAAGAACATTACATCCACGATATAGAACCAACCAAACTTCTACTAGCCTCTAACTTCGTTTTCTCTGCCCTCAACTTCAGTTTAGACTAGAGCTCAGTGTTTCAAACTCACAGAGTGGGTGGACAATCGCGGCGGGGAAAACACCAGCGGGACGATCGATTGTGCTTGAATCCACAATGGAAACCAGCACGTTCGTGTTGCGTCGTGGCGCCGGTGCGGTCAGCTTTGTGCAACAAGTACTCAAGTAGGAAGAGTGAAGAGCGTGGCGGGACCGCTGCGATGTTTTGAGGCGCTCCGACGGAGAGGTGAGGGTAGAACGGAGGAAAATGACAGCCGCCGAGCGCGCGTGGAGAAGGGAAAGAGTCGTGGCCAGTAAACGAACGCTACTGGAAGTGAACACCACGGCCACCGTTGGCAGCAGCAGTTGTTACTGCTGCTAGCGGCCACAGGCAGACCGGTCGCGGATAGAGCTAACGGCAAGAATCGGCAAACGTATGTACGCCTAAGCCAAGCCGGACAAAGTTAAGGTAAAACAAGCTCGACAAATCGGGAGATTTTGCCGGCCGCGTTAGTCAACAAAGGCACTACTGCTGTGGTGAAAGCGCTGATTGCCGTCAATACTCGGTGGATAATGATAGCTGTACAAACGTCGAGTGGAGGAACGAGCACACGAGGAATCATAGGAGGCAAGGGGGAAGCGGTAGGCAATTGCGAAGGAGCAAACGAACCGTAAGGGGGAACGCAGTGGCACACATTGCCCTTGAAGAGAAACAGAGAGCAGCATCCAACCGTCTAACGCCTGCCCCGTACCTTAACCGCTATCTAAGCCCTCAGAAGCTGGGGAGACTATAGAAAAGCAGGAGGTTGCAGAAGCAACCTCCCAACAACCAGTCAGAGGAGCACCAGTCTTGGTGTTGCGAGTGGTGCCCGGCTGTTTAGAAAAGCTTCGCTGGATTCGGGAACTGCTGCCGGGACGCATGCGCTCCTCTTCCTGTCACCGCTGCTGCACAGCGGCACCGACGGTGGCCATTTATCGTCGAAATTGGTCAGGGCGTACGGCCCATCGCCAGGCCGCAAAAGCCAGCCATTGCGAAGCAACCGGCCGCTAACCCTTCAACTCTCTTAATGGAAGCTGTCGACCTACAAACAGCCCCAATGAACAGGCCAACTATATACAGCAGTGTTCAGCAATTATAGCCTTAAGAGAACGATGAAATGATAATTGAGCGTCGGCCGCCTTTAGCCCAAGCAAGCTGCGCTGAACCTCGACACACCGCCAGGTTATCGTAGTAACAACTGAGCGATTTCGGTCACGGTCATGTTCATGGTAGATTCGTCACCAGCAATATTGCCCCACTCAGCCCAATCGCAAGATCTAGTCTACGAAAGCTCCATGGCTTTAGATGTTGCGATCAACGAAAGCGTCATCGTCCGGTCTCAAAACCCGTCATCACCACTTGATTGATCAACAAATGCCTTCCGACAATGTTAACCGACAGAGGTGCACCGTTCAAGTCAGTCCGGATACGGGAAAACTGGTAGAGCTAAGAGTAGAACATATACGGCGTCCCCATACGATAAATATGAGAAGCTGGCAGTCAGCGTGATCTAGAATGATTAGTTACGTGGTCCACCCAAAACTGACCCCGTTCAAACTTACTGGTGCATCGCTAGCTGAAGAGATACGATCATCATTTTCATAAGCGGGCGACAACATATGATCACCGAATGAATGCATAGAATGATCGTTTTACTGCCCAAGGGCAAGACGATGAGAGTTCACGGCATAAAAGAGGGACTGAGGCTGTTCATCCCATCGAAAAAACCCAGAAAGACAGAAGCAAAGAAAAGTAAATGAAAAGCTCTCTCGCAGCCTCACGTCCCGTTTATGGATTGCTGCTCTGGAAGCGATGGTAGAAGGGTTACAGGAGCACAAACAGCGCCCGATACTGCATATATGCCGAATAGCTATGCTTATCAAACGATCAGGGATCAATCGCTTCTGTTCGGAACAACCGCAATCCGGACCAATCGATTGTGACAATCAAAACCGGTAGACGCTGTTCCATCTTTCACAGTTGACATTTGTTTGTACGTTTTTGAAGTAGAAAACTTCCAGGAAGCTTTAGTCTACCCTGGAGAGATGATATTGAAATAATTGTCTCATCTTAGCCACCTGAAATGTATATTCATGACAATAAGACCAAAAAAAGAGAATTTGTATTTCTTATTCATGCGCATGTTTTTTGTCTAAGATATTGTACCAATTAATTATACTGGTCTGCTGGCTAAAATCTCATTAGAACATGTCCTGCAGGATGTTTACGGCTCGTCTTGAATATCCCTACTTTTACTTCATGTCACTCGAGCCATTTTCGCTGAAGACAACACTAATATATATCTAGAAATAAAGCCAACAGCATTGTGATACGAATACGCTATGTAAAGGAGCCAGAGCGCATACAGTAGAGTAATGCTGTGCGATTGAGGGCAGCCTGTCATCAGTATGAATGAAGCTCTGGGTAGCATACCGCGTAAAAGGCAGAAGCTGTTCCAGTCAGAGTTGGCGTCTGTATTTGCCCCAACACCGTCACGCTTTTCTCACAATCTACCTTCGATTGGACACGAAAAGCGCAGTTTCGTATTGTTTATCTCTAACCAGCAGATATTCCCAGGGTGACGACAGCAGCGCAGTGAACTTTTGACGTGCCCGCGTCGGGTAACTTATGTTACGCAGAGCCATCCGGAACAGCTGTTTGATCGTGGACATCCTCTAGATTATGGCGGGCGTGGAAGTAAGCAGCCGCCGCCCCAATGGCGAACAAACGACAAATGCTGATATGGCGTTGCGCCTATGCTGGCTATCATCCATCAGCGTATGCGGAAAATGAGCTCTGCATCAACTATATAGCTTTACTGACGATAGCAAGATCATAAAAACGCGGAAGATGCATTATCCATTAAGTACACACCTGAATTCCGCAATATATAATAGGTGTCTATATGAGATTTCGCGCAAAATGCCTTATGGCACGCTCCATCTTACAAGCGCACTATAGGCACCTATGTAACGCCTGAAATTTCAATCAACGTGTTACATCGTCTATTTTATATACATATATTGTTTTTATTTTCGCTGGACTGGCGTGAAATTTAGATTTCGTCATTTCGAGGAGTGATTTACCTTGACTTAATCATATGCTGGCCGTATTTACTCGCTCTTACTGATAAGTGCATATAAATATCGTGCCGTACGTCTTCCTGCGTCGAAAACAAGTTCATCGTGTAAAACTTCGATAACCTGTAAAATAGCACAGTAACCAAGGGTTCTGCTTGAAGCCATCTTCTCCTGAGCGACGTACCTGAGCTGCCTAATTAGATACACCAGAACACAAGGGTTGTTTCTGACTAATGTTTAGGCAAAACTCCTTTACTGGGGTTGAAACAGTTTCAACATTACGGCCCAGATAATAAAAGCGGCTGTTTTTATAACGGATATATAAAACGGATATTTTATAACGGCAGGTTTCAAAAATGAACGACATAAAGAGAATGCAGGTACAGCGCAGTCCTTGATTACCATCCGTGTAAATACGTATCAATAAATTTAACAGTTCAGTATTCTTCAATAATACGTTTTCCTAACAATAAGACTGATATTGTGGGCTCCTGTCTAATGGGAAAGTACGCATGAATATGGCTACATTTATCCGTCTCTGATTCGATCACACAGTAGTAACCCGTGCAGTGCGGATGTTGGTGTTTGTTCAATAACATGCTGGAAATATCGGCACCTCTCGGCAAGACACCTCGGTATACTTCTTTTTCAGATATTTCCGCAAAACGGCTCCGTTTTATAAAAACAACCCGTAGCGTATATTTGTCTATCTAGCGTATATCAGTGGTTTGATGATAACCCTACAGTAACATCAAGCAGGAGATCTCTAGGGAGACGACATTGCAAAAGTGTACCTCTTTGAACTATGTCGTAAGCAATTTAAGATGGATAAAATCTTTAGCAGACTGCCTAAGATACCAAAACCAAAATAAAAGCTTATTGCTTATGGCGAACGGTAGCGCTATAGGCCAAATACGTTCAAGAAAATCGTTCGTTACGAAGATCTGCTCTGTGGCAAAGTGTAGCCGAAATAAAAACAAGCATAATAATAATAATAAAGGTCAGCCACATATCAGGGACAGAAAATGAGGTTAGGGCAGGTTAGGTAATAGAAAAAAAAAATGGTTCAAAGTTACGGTCCAAAAACAAAAGTCATTTGTGAGACCATCTCGGAATAGCAGCGTTCGTGATGACTTTTTTTGCTCAGTTCTTACTCCGAGCCGCTACTCTACTGCGTTTGTTAGATACATGAGGTTTCATTTCATCGTGAGAGAATCGAAATATTAGACTCGGCATTAGAACGGCTGAATTGCTTTAGGATCTCAATTTCCTAGTATATTTTCCGAATGCTACAGTGGCGAGCCTAATGGATCGACTACAGTGGGAAATATCCCACGATGGAGGGCAGCAAACCGACAAAGGGGCAAAAAGCCCTCTGTCCCGTTACAAACCGACCGCTGAAGCTTTCAGTCGGACTCGAACGATAAAATAAAGTAAGTGGCTTCCAAATGCAAACATGCTTCAATAGTGGATGCTTCAAGCCTCAAACAATAAGCAAGCTTCAAAAATGCCCATTGAGCGCAGTATTCATAATTTGTATCGGGGTTATTGCAGCGATAATAAGATACTGAGCGACTCGATGAGACGTTATTTCAATTTTATTGATAAAAACCGATTTGGAAAGAGTGACAGTAAAATAGATAGCCCTTTTCAATATTATATTTCTCATTGAACTGAGTATGAGGAGCATATATAATGAATTGCAGTTCTTCCTGAATTGTGTATCTTTGCCATCTATTTTAGAAAGGATATAATATTCGATCTGGCTGAGTGTTGGCATTAAAGTGCAAGGGAAAAATTTGGGTCACGTAAACAGAGCGCTACCGAAAAAATAGGAGGAAAAACAGAAAAAAAAATCGACATGTTGAAGTAACGTACTAAACCATTGTCGAAACAGCCTGAAATGTCGTCCTCTAATGCTTTTTTTTTTTGTGAAAAGCAAATTAATTATGCACGTTTTCTATCGTTATTACTATTGACTGTCAACTTTAATTTCGCCTGTAATGAAACGGCTTGATCACGCTAACTTATTTGGATAACGAAGTATTGGTAAAGGCCAACTTTAATTAACGTAATGATCTATTGTTATTATTAGATTTGAATTACAAACTAAATAGTGGCGAACGTTTTTCAGACTGCAATTACGTGTGCCTGTCGTTTTTTCTAAAAATTTTGATAATAAATCACCCTCATCATTTACAAATTTTCATAATTGTATAGTAAATGTTTGAGTCTTGAAGTAAATACGCATTTGTTATCTACGACCCTAACAGCGTAGTTGTTCCCTTATGCATATTTGTGTGGCTAGGTTACATGATGAACTTCGATCGGACATAGGTACCAACCTTACGGTGATTCTCAGTCGTATCTGATGTCTGTTATTTACTCGGAGTCGTACGATGATCCCAAGCAAATATACCTAATTATTCGCTGCCTGATTATATCGATCGGGCGGTAAGATAGTGATTAACTAATAGATAATATTCTACCATTGAAACTGTGAGAATTATTTCACTTATCTCGCCTAGAAGTACATTGGTCACATGGCACATAGAAGGAGTCTTAATTGGTACATTATAATTAAACGCGTCGTTGAATCCTAACTACGTCGATTCTATTGTAATAGCATATTATATCCACAGAATCAGCAGTAACAGCATGATACGAAGGGCTGGGTATTCAGCCAAACCAGCGTTTCAGAAACCCGGCATCCACTCGACCCGGGTGTGTACGGCAGTATTCCATAGTTAGTAAGTGTTTCATAAATTTCATCGCCCATCACGAGATCGTTATATAATAGCCGCTCCGTCACAATTTTTAGATTTCGGTGCATCTTTCGATGGAGAGATTTTCTGTCCAAGGAAACGTCGACAGTAATCCCTAGGATTTGAGCAATTTTTTGTACTTCGTACGACAAGGGCGTACGAGAGAAGGAAGCAATACTGCTGTAACAGCTGCCGGATGGACTACGGAGAAGTTTGATTATCGTATCGTATGAAAGCGCACCATATCTCATAGCCAACGGGCGACTTGCAATAAAAAGTGGGCAGCTAGACAGAGAGGAAGGAGTACGTAGCAGCGTCACAAAAGTCATTCGTTCTGTTCGCCATCTTGCTCGCTGAGTGGGTTCAGAGATGTTTCAGAATACAAACGCAATATACTTCTACCACCCTTAGGGGCTGCAAGCGACACCTCATTAGTATTTATAATAAACCTATACATATGCATAAGAAAACAACGCAGCTCACTACGCTGTTAGGGTTGTAGACAAGACTCAAACATTTACTATACGCATACGGTATATACCTGAGAATTATGTGAATTTGTAAATCATAAGCTATACATCACCATTATAGGGCATTCGATCCCACCCTAAACTTCAATTGGTAATGACCCTAGTTCTTAGCTTAAATTTGACTGTGAGTGCGCTGTTATGCATCCACATATGTGTGCTGGTAGACTGAGAAGATGCAAAGGCACATAGGTAAACTTGAAGCGAAGTAGGCATTTCTACCGTGTCTGTGTTTAGGCTTAATGCGTCTATGGCATCACTGTTGCAACAAAACGCAAGTCTATACATGTAATTGTCATGCGCGAACGTCACGTGAGCTTTTCGCATCCATCGCAAGCATTACAAATCGTATGGACCACCAAATCCTTGTTCTCATACTGCACACATCGCATCAGAGCATACATTAGATGCTGAAAAGATCGAACTCAATCGAACGAACAGATAGTAACTAACTAGTATTAGAAATGTCCAATAATGTGCCGGGCTTTTTGATACTATAACACACATAGTCAACATCTATATCTGGGCAGCTAGAAAGCGGTCAATGCACATTGCAGAGGACGGCGCTCCGCAACGGACCTTTACGATGTATACTGCCGATAAAATTGACCAATTTTTATTTGGAAAAAAATTTTCTAAACGATAGATTTGGTGACAGCAGGCGCTTTTTGGTGTCTAGCTCGCTCCATGGCGACTTGAATTTCTTTTAAGATCTGCTCAAGAGCAAAGCTTGCATCCTGCGAACATATTGTATATTCATGTAAGAATTGACTGGGAAACGGAAACTATCCAAGGGAGTATTCCAGCAATTACGACTTCTAGTTAGATAGAAAAAAATGTACGCTCCGATTCACTCGTGTGAAGATTTTCCAAAACCGTACATTAATGCTTTGTTGATACTCGATAAGATGTAAAATGTCAGGCAGCGTAGGCTCAAGTCCTGTGAAGCGATGTTCCTTTTCAAATAAATAGGTGGAACATATTGGACTAAATGAGGCTACGTAAGCCAGAATGTGCCAGTATATGGGCCATTCAAAACCCACGTCATAAGACGCAACAAAACACTACACGGATTGTCTTCGCTCTAGCTAGACTGGTAATAACTAACTATGAGATATGGTCTTTTCTAGTTACAACTGACAAAATTTCTATTTGAACTTTGTTAAGCCTCGAACATCTTCACACGGACAAAGTTTTCATGTTATATGTTGCTTTACATGTAAAATCGTAGATAAACCCTGTTACTGGAGGCCTGCGCCCCCAAAGCCGCGCTATCTTTGCTGCAACACTTGCAGCTGCATTGTACAGAGTCAAAATGTGGATGCAATTATGGATGTATTACGTTCGGTCACATGTGTTGTTTAATAAACGTTTTTGGGGCACTATCGTAATTTCCGCCATGTAAAACAGCCGCTATTCAAACGGAAGTCTGCCGTACTAAGTCGACATTATCAAGTTCTCGATATCTGATATTTTTGCGGACAAACTGTACAAAGAGCCACTGTACAAAACGCTTCCCGACAGTCTGTCAAGACAAACCGTTTCATTATTTACGGTACCTTTGCGCATGTTCCGATCTTAACAACAGCAATACAGGTACTAATAAAAACAGCAATAAACACACGAGATGTGGAATACAGCCGGATGATGATGAAATGCCAAGTCTCGACTTCGTCTAGAATTTTTTTTTGGTCCATTCAACCCGGTCCGTGGCTATGATTTTGATCCGGCAACCCTTTCTGGCCCGCTTTCCTATTTCCTATACATCACACATATTATTGATATAGTGATTACGAATGATTAGCAAACGACACACGTTCTTACTCGTATCTGCAGAATGTTTTAATTTCTAGGTCAAGCGTAGTTACATGCTGGACCGTATGAAGGTCAGGTGAAGTCCATGTTTGCCGTTCCCTCCTGGTCAATTTTCCAGTATATGTTTTCAAAATTCATCAGCGTATGCCATCTTGCATGGATGCATAGTTCTATTCATTCTTGTTTTGAACGTGTTGCGTCTCCTTTTCACGTTGTTGCCTCATGCTTGCTAAACATAAGATGGCCGCTAGATTTGTTCTATCATCGCCTGCTCGGAACAACTCCCTACTTTTTTTTTTTCTATATTCCTTACAGCCTTTCCGGAGCTTTGCCTTTCTAGATGATCGGCAGCAGACGCGACATTTGGTAACAACGATCCGCGAATCCCACGAACGGGCCAAGCAGGACGTTTGAGTCATGGGGATATGGGCAAAGTTGACTCGCAATTGTAGTCTACGGGCTGCTCAACCGTACTTTACATCTATTGGGTAGACGGAGAAAGCGACCCGAATAGCGGTTGAAGCATTGGTCACTGGCTGAGAATAATTGGCCCACGGAAAAACGAGAGAATAGATCCTCTAAAGCATATGGGGTGTATAGAAAGATATCACCGGCGAAGAAAACCCAATGTCCAGAGGATTATATATATATATATAGAGAAGTGAAAGGGGAGAGACGGCATAATTACGAAACCTCTTCTAACAGATCACTCTAAAAATGGATTGCCCTCCACTCGAAGGTAACCTATGTTAGCTTGTCTACTAATAGATGTAGCTAATCAGACCGGGCTGGTGCGTAACCCAAAAGGCATGCACCTGAATGCATAGTAATTTACTATTATTCTTGTTATAATAATTCCTTCGAGTGCTACATGTGTTTTTTGTGCATTCTTAGAAAGTGGTAGCTTGTAATGAACATAATAATGATCACAAATACAGAAGACCACTTATGTTTTAACCGTCTGCGTTAGGTTTTGGTGCGATAAGCGAAACAGAAGTGGACCATTTGTGCGTTTAGCTGCGCTCGATGCGGAATTATAGATGGGCTTTTATTGGATGTAAAACAGATTCCGCTGTACAAAACACGTCTTACCAGTGTTTTAACGAGGAGTCACCAAGGTTTGTCTATCTCAATGTAGATTGCCCGCGGTCGTCGGTCAAACAGCTGCTACCGAAGAAAAATAAATATGCGCGTTAGGCAACATTTTCCTTTCAAATAACTGGAAGTACAACCAAAGGCTACACACAAATAAACGTAATGACTAGACCTGAGAAATTGATCGATTGAAACTATAAAATAATAGTTCACCTTCTAATCTCGCTGCAATTAAAGTTAGTTTGAGATTTCTCGGTAGATCGATAAGAAACATTCAACGATAACACGCACTATAAGTTTTCGAAAATGACAGTGGCGCCTTTTTGTTTGTATTTCTACACCAGAGCATTCAGCTATCAGACGATTTTGTCATCGCTCATGAACCGTGACAGAAAAATGACTGCCACAATAAATAGTAACCGAAGCAGAGGCATTAAAGAAACATTCGGAGATCTCTCCATCCAGTCGAATCGTTGCTTCGACTTTGTTTGTCAAAGGGAAAAATCGTCAAATTTCTCTCTACGAAAAATGCCTTAGAAGACACTTCGAGCCTGAGAATAGTTCCACCTAACACAAATCTCTAGGAGAGATGATTTTCTTCATTCTGTCTTGTTTTACCATACGCTTTCAAAAAAAAAAATATCTCATTATGGTTTTTTGGTAGTATCCATTTTGTGGATTTGAAGATTTTAATTGCTCTGCACTTATAAAACAAACGATGATTTTATTGCATTTTGAAAATCCGCTTAATCAACTAATTAGCATCCTTCTAAGGTACGTTCAGTAGGTTACAAGTATTGAAAACGGGCGGAAAAATGCAGTATTTCAGAGAATGCTCTTAAACGGTAAAATGCGACAAGTTCTTCCAGACGATACACTTTTCTTCGTCGGCGTTCACGGGTGAGTAAAGTAAAAATGTCGTGAGTGAAGTTTGCACGGAAGTCCGAAGTAGCTATAATGATGCTTGTCCATCAAATTTACCTAATATCAATCAATATTATCAACCACAGCTAACACACAGTCGTTGATTTAAGTAGCCCCGGCGATCGTTTCAGAAACAAAAATATTAATAAAATAACAGCCAATAAAAAGGTTGGTATTGTAAAAAAATAGCTTCCCTCAAACGTAATCCCTCCCTTGAAGATCTTCCTTACTGCTCACAGGAAAGCACCAGTTCTAATAGTTATGATAATGCTCTAGGCGTTGAATTAGGGTGGCCACACGGCCTCTACGTAGCTAGCTCAGCGTTGCCGAATCAGCGTAACATCAATCAGAAGTAATGCACCCATTATAGTTTTCGGTATACTTCATTCAAGCTAGAGCTGGGACAGATGAGTAACGAGAAAAAGTGATGCAACCAAGGAAAACAGAGAAGCAAAAATAACCGTGTTGCATTAGGTTTTGTATCGACAAAATATCGATTCCTGTTCAAAACAGGACCAATCGTAATAGCTGGCACAATGTGTGAAGCATAGCAGCTGCTCAGAGCTTCATTATATTTGTTACGTATTGCTTATTTATGTTTTCCGAAGGCGAAATGATCATGCAAAACGTGGGGTGTGTGTGTGTGTGTGTGTGTGTGTGTGTTTGCTCTCTTATGTGGGTGGCACTTGGGAAAAAAAATTATTTCAACCACAATGGCGTAAACCACAAATCTACACATACTTCGAATGTAAACTGGCTTCTGCTAAATAATTATAGTTGATTTATCTAATGCAAGGCTGTTTTTTTTCCTTATACTTCTGGTAAGGTCATATATTCCAGTCATGTTACTATCGTGTCATAGCGGTGTGACTCTGCTGCTGTTGAACGCAAAAAAAATATAGAAATTTGTCCTGTTTCGTATATCACAGAGAAAACTTTGCTAAGCGGCGGAAAAGCCGTCAGCGATACTACGTCTAGTAACTGTATAATCAAAAATATCTACCAATGCGACGGAGATGACAGCGCCTCAGATGGGTAGATACAGAGGCTGACGGGCCTCATATATCATATAAGTAACGATTAAGTCACGTCATACACGTTTCGCATATTTATAGCCCCTGTAAAATGCTAAGCACCGATCAAGAGCCTACTCGTCTACCCGGTTAACCTGAGTCCTATTTTAGCAAAATTTATTACGTGCATTTTACTCAGACCCAGTCTTTGCTTTTGTTTCAATATTTAAATAATTGTCTACGTAGGTTCAGCTGTGCCCCCAATATAAATGTTCACTTGTTTAAATTTGCATCTTCACCGTACGAGTAGATCAAATATATAACCCATAGATGATATATAAAAAACCGACAGATCAGGGTCTACGTTTAGTACCATGACAAACAAGCAATGTATATATATATCATCCTAAATTTAACTGGGTGCGAGGCGTTTAGACTTGGAAATGGCTTGCTACTTAGTGTTACCTAGAAAGCCCAGTCTCCATTTAATGAGTGAGTAAATGGTAAACATGTCGTTAGCTCATTCCAGTTAGTAAGCCTTGCGTATACAACAAATGGACCTTGAGCTACGCTTACTAAGAAAAATTGCTTAGTCGTTTCTACGTGATCCATGTTACCTGTTGATCTCGCAGGGAAAAAGGACCGAGTGCATTTTACCCGTTCTTAGCTGACAGATGATAGCCACGGAGTATGACCTCACTGCAAATAAATATCAATTATTACGCTTTAGATTGAGATGATGATCTTCTGCAAAACACCTTCTGGGTGGCATTTCTGTAACGCTTGGGATTTGGTCTGTATTAAAGAAATTTGGCGGAAATGAAAAGAGATCTTTTACCAATTGTACCTAATACGTTGCGTCCGATACTGCAGTTAAGCATTGGTTTAGATGGCTTGCTCCCAATATAAAATAAGATGTATCTACACCTACTTCCGAACCTGGACGATTTTAAATATTACTGAACCTAATAGGCACGCACGTTGCTATTGCACCATTGCATGGACAATCATCAAAGCGTATGCCTTTATATCAGGTCATATATTTTTATAAGCTTTAGCCGGTGCAGAATCAACTTACTCTCTATAATACGGGAAATTATATGAGGTACTAAATATGAGAATAGTCATCAGCTTTTATAGCACCCTGTTCATTGCTTCATTGGTGAAATTATAGGGCTCAAAACTTTAATTATCGATATGACGATGATATGAATTTGTATTTCGGAAAACCCGCGTTCGTTTGAAATAGAGGAGTTGACAGTTGAATAGTGATGTATGTAGCATAAAGGCAATTGATTATTGCTTCTCCTATGACAAATGTCCCTGGGAATATGTCATTTGTGTCGTCTGTTGATTTTAGAGGTACAGGCTACAAAATAGGTATTTTCTATCAAGGACACGCTTTATCAACGGAGAAAACGCTTTGAGGAATAAATCCTATTCGGCCGTATCGATACGAAGTAAATAAGGTCCGAATGAAATAGCAAAGCATGCAACCGCATACGCTTACTAACCCGCCCGGAGCAAATATACCTAGTTTGCGTAATGGCCCCTGTTTCGCACGGTTAGTCGAAAGAAAGAAATATTTTTCTCAGAGAAAAGCACCAGTCCAGAAAAGTTTACCTAGCAGCTATTTAAGCAACAGGAGAGCACGTTCAACAGCAAACCTGAAAGTAATCTCCATCAAAGGAGGGCTATAATCGTGGAATTCGTAGGGGCGTTTATTTGTAGCAGCTTAGTAACTTTAGCACTTCAAGAGTCGTTCGCAAAGAAGTTATAGAGGGTGAATTTTATAACACTATTTATGTTCAGTTTATGATACGTGAATTTTCGAAAAAGGGCAAGGAAGCGCTCGGTGAGAGATTCGAGTAGAACACTGGATGTATTGCTTTTAGGATACATAATTAACGGACCATTTATTTAACAGTTTATTAATTGGGCACACTAACACAGTTGATACGATTTTCCCACTAGGCAATCACTTGGTTATGTCTCCACTGTCCAAAAAATCCTAAAAGGGTCACTTTGAAAATAGGTTTTAAAGGAAACAACCTTCCTATTGTTCTGTTATTCATTAAACGCCGGTTTCCATCTAAAATTTGCTTTCAGTGGGTAGCGAAGAAACATTGAAACTCTTTGCACAGATAAAGGCCCTACTACCCTCCTATATATACATGCGTAGACATGCCGGCAGACAACTTAATGACCCTCTCCTAGCAACTGCAATGATTGAAATCTGCATTGCCCCAAGCAGTGCATATCACAAATGGGAAGAGAGGCGAGAGGGCTAACAGGAGCCAGCTCCTTTCGGACCGTTAAAAGAAGGCTCCAAAAGCTATCACCAGCTGTACGGCTGCCATTGATTTACGACCTTAATTTCGAATTCCAAGCAAAAGGATCGAGTCCGTTAGAGATTTGACATAACATATTTATTATATGTTTCTTATTATATAAACTTCACACAATTTGCGTGTTCCATTCGCAAAAGTTTTTTTTCATATGAACCATCACTAGCAGAACTTTCTGTCCTCTCGCCATATTGCCTTTTTCGTGGCAAAATTTCGGATTTTACTATCGACTAAAAAAATTATACCATACTACAACACTGCAACGACAACACTGGCGAAGAAGCCTATTTTCGTTGGAGTGAAGAACGAAGATTTTGAAGGTCGCTTCTGGCGACACGAGTGCAAAGTAATAGAAGCGCTATAACAGGCATGCTATTGCCTTTATCACAACCAACACCAACGTAACTAGTGGAGTTCTTCAATGTGGTCTAGTTGTCTAGAAGAACTTTCCGAGACCTAGGTCAGGTGCGTCAGGACCTTGTCGGGGCATGTATTTTTAAACTTTTTGAAAGAAACTTGGCGTGCGTTCCACTCACAATGGTTTTTCACAGAACGAAATTCCCTCTAGAAAAGTTCAAATGGAAATCACTGCTACTGATACTGCTTTCGTTCCTGAAGTTACTGCCCCTACTGCCATGTTTACTAATGTCTCTAGGCCACCTGACACTTTAGGTGGTTTGACATTATGACCCATATAAAGAAGCTAGCTTCTATTGCGATCTTTGAAATCGTTGACTGGAAGAACCCTCTGATAGACGAGCCTCTTCCCACCTACTCTCGACTAGATTCTCGATAAATCAAACCTCACGCTAGCTGCTTGGCTGGCGGACTAGCGGATCCTAAAGTAGCCTCGAGGATTCTACCCGGTCTCAGAACTTGCTGCACAGAGAACTCAGAAAACACGATGTCTTTCAGCAAAACGGCAGACCACTTATGTATGTGTGGCTAGTAAAATGTGAACACAAACGACAAGCGTGTTTAGAAACGCTGCATTGTGGGTTGCACAGGGCTACAAGTCCTAGCCTTAGGAGGCCTTGGTCATCGTGCATATTTGTCGGCAGGGCTGTGAGCAAAAACAGTGGCAACTCCTCCCTCTTGCCGCCACCGCCCTCAGCCCACCGGTCGTCTGCTTCTTACCGAAGAGCCTGGAACTGAGCCATGTAAGTCTGAAGATGATTGTCGGTGAACTACGAGCCAGAGCGAACACCGGGCAAAAGAAAGGCGAAATAAGCGCTAAACAGGAGTGCACCCAGCTGTTACATGGCTGCATTTACTTTGAGGTCACCGACGATGCTGCCACTAGCTCCGCACTAGTCGTTAGGAATGCCACCATCGAAGCTTGCTGTCTTGTTTGTATAAAAATATGTACATTTTTTCTGGACTGCTCGTAAACGCCTGTGTGTACGTTTCTGCATGTGTGTGTTTCTGTGTCTACACGACGATCTATCAAACAGAGACCAATCTCTTATAGATTCCGGTAGAGCATTGAGCAGGGTGCGCGTTTGTTGTAATTAAAACGAAATAACGGTGCAGTGTTGGCTAGTAGGTAGACTTAGATAGATACACGTTTAAAAGGTGAACCGATAAACTGAAGGTGTTTGTGTATTATTACAATATTGTACCATTTTTTTACCTGTGGTGACGATCGTTAGATGATAGGCCAAAGTCTGCTCCATACATCGCGTGCGATCGCGCAGCTTTGGACATGCCGTACTTTTTAGCTGACATGCATAAGCTCAAAGCAGCCTCCATAAAAAAAACTTGAGTATATATATATATATATATATATATATATATATATATATATATATGAATATAAGAATATCTATGAATATCAATTCAAGAGTTAATCAGTAAAATATATAAAAACACCCAGGTTTCAGCGTAGTCTCATTTTTGTCCTGAAATTAAATCTACCTCAAAGATCCAATTTTAACCCAACGACCAACGACACTAATTGTACAACGGACCGAGAGCACCAATGGGCAGTATTGTTTTTATAAAATGCAATTCTATTTTATTATATCAAAACACCGGCATCAAAAAAAGGATATTGGATTATTCTTCAGAAGATTATCGCAAAAACATAGATGATATGCTATTGAAGAAAGGGTTTACGTGATTACTAATAGACCTGCACTAATTGTGTGTCTTTATTATTTTGTTGTGACCTATTTCGTTGCTATTGAAGATAGGTTAATAGATCGAGTTCATCGTTATGCATGAAAATTTTGACTAACGTAGTAGTTCTTCAATACTTTTAGACAATACTCATTAAGTAATCGGTGCTCCCAATAGCCACCCGATTAGGTTCGACCTGGAAGCGACCGCCCTTATCTGTCACGCAAGTAAGGGTAATTCTCTTCACATAAAGAAATTTCCTAAAACACGCTGAAAAATGCATGCCTCAACCGTTGCTCTATTTCAATATTTCGGTATTGTTTACCAGCGGGTCTAGCATCTTCACAAGTGGTTTGACAGATGATGACGGTGATCTAGAAGCAACTGCTGCACTATGTACTCGCTCTGAAGCAAATACTCTTATGTGGATAAAGCTGTCGCCAGCGTGTATGGGGCTCAGACTTCATGGAAAACCCGAAATGAGATGTGCAAAAACATCTGTTAACAGCTGCAGTCTTTTGTACCTTCCTTTCCTACGGACGCTGTATGTAGTCCCGTCTAGTACGATGCGAGTACCCCTGGACCTATATTCTGCTAAGTACGTTTTTCGCTAAAGGAGCTCTATTGTCTGGCTAAATTGGTAGCTAGGTTGGATGTATTGTCTATAAGCAGCCAGTTCCAGGAATGAAAATGCAACGGGTGAAGATCGACAAAGTATCACTTCCGCGTCCATGGGATGCGTGTTCAGCCTTCTCGAACATTTCAAAATTCGACTCTGATTTACTTGGTATCAGATACACCTCTAAGCTCTTGTATATATTTTTAATTCACGTCAAATCACCGACAATCGCAGAGTTTAACCTATTTTTTTCTTGTCTCAGGACTTACTTACAGCCTAAAATTTGTTTTCATTGCTCTCTTAAATTTGGCTAATATTTGATGGTAGATATTGACGAGCCTACTTAAGAGTGATTGGCCGCAAACCTTCCTAGTCACATTTTTAATAGAGGTCGTACTATCGTATGAAGTTTTCTATAAACGCCAGTTACATACATAAGTGTTTTTCTTCTCCTAACGTATTATAGGTTCAGCTAGCTTTAGCGCCCTATGAAACGATAAAAGTACTAGAAGTTTGAAAAATATTCTAGTATGTAAGCATTCCCTTGTTCAGTTCACGTTGTAGCTTCACGCTATAGAATTCCAAAATGGCTGGATTGTTACGATTCTAGCACCGCTGGCCTCAGGCGCCTAGGGCCCTATAGCCAATAGAATCGTTCAGGGCGAGATGTCTATCTATTTGTACTTAACTTTCAGCCATATTGGATCGTTTTGCTCGATGCATATCAATAACTGGAAGCTGTGTTTCAGAAATTCTACAAATTTATATGGCTTCACTGACATCCCTTCCTTACTTCCTTATCAGTCACCAGTCTTTCGCAGTGGGCCCTGGTACATCGTCACATTGAGCAGGAGTCAATGTCTACTCTTCCGCGTTACTGGGTGAACGGCAATATATAGAGGGTGATTTATTTGAGTTTTGTCTAGTTCGACATATTCCTCCGACCGGCATACAATACAGAAGCGAAATAATCTATCCTGCAATTTCTGTAGGAACTGGCTTATCGGCGATGTCGTTATCACGCTCATGAGGATGCATATATCCATGGTATTGTATTATTAGCATGATCGTACGGAAGCGATATATTGTAGCATCGCCGTAATTCGTATATTGCGCATCATTCAGACAAAATGCATGTTGGATAGAGAACACTAGAATAAAAATAATGTTAAATATCGATGTTTATACTTAGTACTTGTTCAGACAGCTGCCCCCTAATACGAAACGAAAAGTGCATACGTTTGCAGACAGTCTTACGGGCCTAAAATCAGAAATATTACCACTTTTTCGGCCTGAGCTAGCTATTCTGAAAGGTATTAATTCGGCTCTCTCAAAGCTGTCGCCCTATAATGGTACCTTTCGGATATAACACGACGATGGAAGTTCTTCTCGACTCGGCCGAACGATTTTTTAAAGCACCTTAAAATGCAACGTCTCCTATACATGAACCCTAATTCGTTTATATCGGAGCTGTTACACAATTTTTATGTGGGATCAATTTTCTTTACGCGTTCGTAAGACGTCATGCAAATTCGCATATAAGCCTTATCAGTGCCATCTGTATGATTAGAAATATCAGAAGATACGTTGGGTGTCATATGCAACAAAGTTAGACCCGCATATCCTAACCGCCGGTACAACCTTCACAGCGCTCTACGGCCGTTTCTCGATCCATACTATAGTCGACTGTTTTTTAGTGCGGTCAAGACATCGTGTTTAGTTGGAATAAACGCTTTTCCGCTGGTTCGTTTTTACCTTTGATGAAGTGATTCGTAGGAACAATGTCGCCGGTATATGATTATAGTCTAACCGTTGGTTACATTTGAACAGAGTTTATGCTTCATGAGTTGCCGTTCGAGTTCAGCTGATAAACTATGTCTATTTGAGATGACGGTGCTTCTTGTCCGAGCAACTTCTGTTGGCAGTTTTTAGGCCTGTGACAACTTTACCAAGGGAAAGTCGGGAAAAACACATACTGTAAAGCCACCGTAAGTGCTTCCATCAGGCCAATAAAAATATGTTTGAGAGTTCTACTTATCCATTATTATCTCGTCGAGCAAGTCCACTCTGCCTGAAGATGGCAACTTGTCGTTAAAGGCTTTCATTTTATGTAAACAACCTGATGAGCTGCTGCAACCGTGTATGTCTATTTGAAATATTAACTATTGCATACTCAGACCCAGCGGAGAAGAAACCTGTTCTCGTACAAAATAATTGCCCTATGACAGTACATCAGGTTTCGTGGAGGAGCATCGAATTTGCCTAAAAGTGGGTGCGCCAGGATGAAGTTCGAAATGAATCCGTGTTAGGCGTTCTCGGAGGCGCAAGTAGTGAGAAGGCCGCATGCCTCGGAAGCAAAAGCCTCACTGACGCAAGCATTCAACTTACTCAATTTCAAATTAAACGACTCACACACAAAATTCGACTAATATAAAAGCGATCTATTCGAACACTTGCCAAGCTCATTTCGGACGGCCGCATTGACTAATTATGATAAACACACTCAGGACTAATGGCCTTTCTGTCCGCCGTACAACATATTGATCTTCTATTCCTAAGTGAGATTTTAGTATTCCTGTTAGCTAGGCCAGATTAGGAAAGTGTCGACCGTTCGATGAATAATCGATGAATCTATTCCGCTTAACAATGTTTTTCATTATACACACCGTTGTCCGTCCAGCAAATTTTGACGCTCTACAAAGGGTCGATTTGAGCGTGACAAATAACCTGTTTCTTGTAGCTCTATTATATTAACTGGTCATTCTCCATTTGCAGACCCATGCTAAGCACCTATTCAAGCGGCCGTTACGCAGGATCAGCGGTCTCAAGGTCACCGCGGTGTCAAAGACTAGGTATCGGATAGAAAGGGCCCATATACACACACATAGTTGACTCGTTTGTCCACTAATAATAAGTGACTCGATGCGCTAAATGACGCATAGCCATAAGACTAAGTGGAAATACTAAATAGACAAGCTTTTGCATCATTCGATCGCTGGGCTCTCAAGCCGTCCATTCACAAACGTTCGCTCAAGCATTAGCAATGAGACGCGCTCTACCATGCGAGTACCCGCATGGTGGCGCTTGCCAAGTAACATCTATGATCAGATCGCTTGATATGAGCGCAAAACTGGAACTGCAAATCTTAATCGAGGGTTGACGCAGTACCGTTTTGCTCATCGCCCATTATGGCGGGCCAGACTTTGCCTGTTCTATTTTTGCCTGAGATGCTGCAAATGGCTGATTTTCAATTGGCGAATGCGGAGTAGATGATTCTACAATCTCAAACTCAAAGCTCTAGAAAAACCAGTTCCGGTGGCGTCGACGAGGTGATATGATGACATTTTGAATTATAAAAATCAAACTAAACAAGATGACTTATTTTTCCTCGCAGCACTGAATTGCGCGTTTTCGTATCTATGAATCTTACCGCTGTTGGGTAAATTCGTACTATACTGTCCTACAAAGCTTACTTGTTTCCAACAACAAACCATCACAGCTTGTATTAGGGCTGAACGAAGCAATACGTACTAGCCTACTCAAGGCAATAGTCGATTTTCTGGTCAAACGGTCCTTCGTAGCGTTGACCGCAGTATGAAGTCATTAAATGTATAATAACTTGAGCTTGCTAGAAAAGTTCTTTTCTTTATCACGGTGGTGCTGATATCTAATTCTCTGGTAGCGCATTTTTTTTATAGACGTGAGCGTCACCGTGTAGTTTTACATTTATTAGTAAAGTTTGATTTCGTTACGTAGCACATTAGAGGTAATACATGACGCAGAGTCAATGGCTTCTACCATAACTAATTTATATTTGGTCCAGTCTGTAGGTAAAAGGCGTTTCTAGGGGGTTCACTACGTATGTGCAATTGTACATTAATCGTTTGGAATAATTTTTTAGTAGTAAGCTACTGAGCTTGAACTACCGGGTTACATGCATGGTGTGATTAGCCAATATTATTCTATTGAGGGGAAGGCGAAGCTCGATAGGCCACTCTGTTCTTTTCAATCAGACAATGTTAATTTTAAACTTAGTGCAACTTGCATTGCTGGATTTTTGTTTGATTAAGTATTCAATGATACCCTATATGAGAGATATTTTCAGTATTTTACGTTTTTTCGAATTTCTTTCAAATGTTAAACTAAGCAAACGACCAGCTTGAATTTCTGCAACGGTTCGGCCTGTCTCGGAGCTACATCTCCAAAAGCAGACTGAATAAGTTACATTTAATGGAAGTTATTATATTAAGCCCTATCAGAGGATCACTTTGGAGGACATAGCGGTTAGGACACGGCAAAACAGTATGAACCACTCTATCTCGAGCATGTATCACAGCGGATATTGTCTTATAGAAAAAAATTCCCAGAGGTCTTCGGGTACAATCCTGAGTAATAGGAATGACTATGTATTAAGTCGAAGCAAGGCATTGTATTTCCACGTCCCTTGCAACTGTCGTTGTTATTAAGAGCGAGTTAAATGAGGCTGTCTTTTAAACAAATTTTAATCACTTTGGTAGCATGACGCATCGTTCCGATAAGATAATGTCGCCGACATATGTACAACGTTTAGGATTATTACGATTATTTGGCACAGATAATTACTTTTGCACGTATTATACATAGCCACGATCGTACGACAAATTATTCAAGTTTGAAGAACGGCGCGTACGTCGTTACTATACTTTCAATGCATAGAGCCGCCAGTGCTTGAGCCGTTCAAAACTCGACTTCATACTTCAGGGCAAAACTTCATGTCAAATCATTGCAAACAAATTGTGATTTTCCACCTGCCTTACTTAACAGCTAAATGATTAGAAAGCATCGTCTTTTCTAGCCATAGTCGCAGTGTTTCCTTGAAAGAAATCACTAGTGGCCAGTATACAGCTTCATCTCTAGCACATATCATCTCACCTTGTGGGACTGTACCGGCCAAAAACATAGATACCTTCAACTGAAATTTCTTCGAAAATTATATAATTGTAGTCGTTTAATTTAGACCACTTAATTTAAGAGTCACTGATAAATATACCGATGCCATTTCGTTTTTCTGGTACCGGTCAAATTAACAAGAGCGTTAAGCAAATGTTAGTCCGTATCGCCCCACCTTTCCCTATATATATATATATATATATATATATATATATATATATAACCTTTTATTCAAAATCGAATAGAATGAAGAAGTTTTCAAACTTTTTAGGCTTTAGCTGCATTCGGTTGCCTTAAGACGATACAGTTTGGAAACACAAAAAAATCACCGAAAGTTGATACTGGAACAACGTTCAGATGTTTTGTTGTTTGCGAACGTTATTTATCGAATGTAAGTTAGAATGAGGGCAAAGGTAGTGTACTTCCCTACCTAGTACTTATATTAATTGAACTTCCGTAACATTTTCAGTGGGTGTAAGAACGCTTTGGAAAGAAACGAATCCCTTCTCGTATTTATAGCTTTCACTTGAGATCATTGGCGGCCTTATGCACATCTAAATCCGGTTGTTATAAGAAGAATCTAACATAGACGTCCCACGTGGGACTGAGCCATAGTACAGACCCTATGACCTGATAGGATCTGTTGCCTCGTTGAATCGAATGCCACTAGGGCTACATTTGTGTGAGTACCGTATACTACTTCTCATAATGATGCTCATATAGATATACAAATCTGTCTGTACAATTTACTTGTATTGTATTGGAAGGTTAAACATAAACCTTTCGAACGCGCCCTGAAAGTTCCTTACGTTGAAGTTAATTAAAGATTTCGTACTCTCCGCTGAATGACTTGTTGAGTACACTCTAAAACTTCAAAGCTAGGTCATGCTCAATTCACAAAAAACACCTACGTATTTCCTTATATTACGAGAAAATCACAGCTTTTGCTGTACACCGATAATAAGAGAGTGCGCACACGGGCAGTAACGACAAAAAGCAAATTAAGGGTGCTCTGTAGCAACAGTGTCAACCGACGATGTGTAAACAGAAGCCAAGGATGATCATCTTCTAAATGAAGTGACAATGCAAACGATAATGCCCAGCGAGAATTATGGGCGGTTGAAGAGGGAAGGCATAGAAGAAGGGAACTGAAGATCAGACCGCATGGTCCGCCCGTTGGCCAGCGCTTAGGAAAGGTCTGAGATTAACAAGAATAAGTAACAAACGTTTAATGTAAGGAAATCTACCGAAGTAATATTTAGTGAGTCGTAGTGTAGCGAGGTGATTCTTGTACCACGTACAACCTATGTGTATTCTCCTATGTTTTGTAGAAAAGATCATTCGTTCACGTGATGACGCGGCGCTGACGTGTTTGCCTGCTATACTCCGAAACGCGTAATTGTATACGTTGGAAACGGGTGTCGACACGCTTCGTTTTTTGCTGAACGGTACCAGCCATTTAAAGCAAACTCGAAACATTTACTTACGAAATCAAAATACACAGATCAACAAAATCATCTCGGTCAGAGCACACACATACACGCCTTGCCTTCAAACAGGCTTAAAAAGTATTCAAATGAGGACTTTACACAATTCTACTCAATCTAGTCAACGGCTAAATTTTGGTTTTGTACAGGCTCAAAATTTGCACATATGAATACAAAAAGAAAATCTTATTCTTGCAGGCTAACTTGAACCGCTTTGAAACGCCCAGTGCCGGTACTAATGATCGGTGCTTATCAAGCTGCGTTCCATTCCCCAGTCTTAAATCAATTAAAGATAATATACATGTGTAAATACAATTGCGAATAAGGAAAATAATAGATTTAGCAGCGAGCGGCAGTAAGTCCTACTTACACGCGACCACTCGTTGCTTTACCAGTCGTTTAATCGTAGGCATGATTCTATAGTAGAACCTTTCTGCGTATAGCAGGGTTTGGCCGCCGTTAATAAGCCAAGATTTCATTTTGTTGTAGACATGTGCTATATGCTCTCCTCTGCTCTTACTGTCTGACACTTAATCTCCTAAGTCAGCTATGCATGAAAGAGTCTTGCTGCGGAATGCCCCCACAGCTATTCAACCATGTACAACTACGTCGTCCTGAAAAGTGAAGGGCAACGAGCCTCTGTAGCTCGGTACGAAGATGAAGTAGCATTCCGGGCAGTCGACTATATTGTGTTCATCTCTGGAAAAGAGGAAGAGTTCGAGAGTCTTCATGCGCTTTCTTTTTTCCTGCCTTTTCCGCTCTTAGTCGTATTTCCCCTTTCACTGATACTTCTAAACGCCTGAGGTTTCATCGTGGAAGAACAACCTGCAGGCCATTTGACTTTGTTCCGTTCCGGTGTGTCTAAACCGAGATAGCTAATGTTCATAGCATTTGCAAATACCGTTTCTACTGACCGTGACGCTAACGGTAACACTCATGTGCAGGTTCTGATAGTTAAAAACGTATATCTAAAATAATATGCTTTTTAAGAAGACAGATTCGCTAAGGCGGGCGGAGTGGGTTCAGTTCTGCAAATGTTCATTGAGACTACGATACATATGAAAATCACAGGCTAAACACGATTAGTAGACAATGGGACATTTTGAAAATCTGAAGTTTACACTTTACAACAAAAAAAAGCTTTTATATATTACTATTTATTGCGAGGGCTTGTGAAGCTCACGCGATAGATCTTTTATATATGTATATAAAAAGAAGAAACAAATGCCCTCAGAGCAGAAAGATGGCGTAAGCGCACAATTACTTTGCATAGCTCACCGAACCATCTGTAATCACCTCAGGCAGCTTCTTATAGGGGTAATAGAGGTTTAGTAAGTTTCATAACAGATCTTCCCACGGGCCTCCATCTGGTCCATAGTCAAGCTTTGTTAAATAAGAGCGTATCAAAAACACGTTCGCTAGCGATATTCTAGGCCCCGGAACCGCTCGAAATAAAGCTAGCTAATACACCAATTTCCCGAATTGGCGCTATCTCGACATTTGCCAAAGAAATGTACTGTCTAGAAAAGCCCGTATAACCGTAGACGGGGTCGCGTTCAAAAATCATCAAGGCTATTTTTATATAGCCGAAAAACCCGCTTTTATAGCAGTCACCAGATAGTATTTTGGGATAAGTGGGTGCGGGTGGTTAGAATCATCTCACTAAAGGGGTTTTTCTTGCTTGCTTACTTGAGTATAGCAAGCGTCGGCACTCACGCAAATGACATATCGTATGCCTATGCGATTCTTCATTAAAAATTAGGCTGTTCCTAATAGAACTGCTCGATAAGTCAGCCTGCTTCAGAGTTTTTTTTCTAGGTATAAAGTCATATACTAGAGGGCTGTTTATAGCGAGCGGCCCCTTTAAAAGTTGTCGAAGCAAATGCAAGTTTAACTAATGAAGTCTTTAATAGGAGCGTTGTATCTCATACCTTTCGTGTAATGAAGGCCTACGCGTAGAATTTGCACGCTCACGGTGAGATATATCGTTAAATATAATTGCAAAGCTCTCTAAAAAGACAACACTGTTTTAGAAATTACAGTCGGAGAATTTTGGTAGCAAATAATTGTACGTATGTGTGAAAAAAATCACAATTGCTTATTGAGAGACACAATAATGAGGAAAAACGGAAAAAGCAGATACAAAAAATGCGTTAGCTTGTCCCAGTACGAGTTTTTTTTCCAATACGAGTAGAAAATGTCCGCAATTTCCATACATAATACATTTATGGTTTACTCTTAAAGAAGATGCGGTACATTTCGTCTTTCATTGCTCCTGTGTACGCACATGTCTCGTATAGGTACGTTTATATCTTCCTGATGTACGCGTACAAACCTGGTAGAATGCCGGTACACGGTACTGTAGAGACAGCGATGATTGGCGTTACGACGATTGAAGCTAAAAGCTATCTGAGAGCAGCAGTACTCATACCCTATGATCGATGACGTCGGCTACATTAAAATTGCTTGTCGATGTCTCTATTTGTGTATCTATCTATCTGCCGGTTTTTTCGCCAGTTGCTTTTGCTGATGCTTCTTACTGTTTCTGTAGTAACTACCGCTGCTACTTCATCAGAGCCTATCATGGTGAGTCGTTTTGGATGCCTACTATTCATCTGTGCAGCAGTGGCTATGCGAACGAGGGCAATAACATGAGTTGCTGTAATTACAACTTGCAACAGGAGGGGGCAGCTCAAATCGAGCAATTGGGGATGTGGCATTTTAGACGCGTCTAGCGTGACTAAACAAGCTACGTTAGCTCTTGCGTGGAAGGATGAGAAGTATATAACGAGGAAGCTCGGGGTGCGATCTACGGGTTCTGTCGGTTGGGTATGGGATTGATTGACTCGATGTCGTCGTTGTTGTCCTTTCCTCCTATGGAAAACACCTTCCTGCTTTAGTTCTAGTTCCGCCACAGAGCCCATGTCTGTATTCAAGACTGGACAAAACAGGAAAAGATAGGTGTTGTTGAAAGAGTGCAAAGTTGACTGGTGGGGTAACTCATCGTCATCCTAATTTCATCTTTTGGGGTGTAAGTAAGAGAATTACTGCTTTAGAGCTTTAAAGCGACCCCCAGTTTACAGCCACTCGTATACTACCGCTCCGAACGACTGTGAGAAATGTTATAAAGGGCCGATTATCTAGGTCATTACACAGCGTTATTAAGTAGCTGGAAACGCCTTTGGAACTGCTTTTTTTGGCAATATATTCTAACATTCTATCTTGGGAAGGGGGCTAAAAAGAGGCGAGTTTCACAATCTTTATGACTAACATTTTGTTTTAAACTCAATCACGGCTTGGATTGCTCTACCGTTAGGAAATGTGTCATGTTGAGTGAAACGATGTCCTAGAAATCTAGGTTGACCCAATAGCCCCGTTCGTAACCAAACGAAAGATGTTTCTACTCTCTGAGCTATTCTATTCGTCAAGGCGAATTCGAAAGTGATCAACTCGGCTTGTTGATACGGGATTACGATCCATATGTTTGCTGGCATACAAAAATATCTATTAGTATTTTAGGCCGGATGACTAATATAAACATTGCTGACATAACTCAAAAAGAATGTCCTACGAATTGTTCCTAAACTACCTTGCACGAAATCACGCCGATCCGACAGGATACAGCGAAAGTAGAAGTGACCGCTTTGTGACTCTAAAGCCGTAATCATCTGAAAGCATCTTTTTCGTTGGATATATGTTAATCACCAACTTGATTAATATTCAAATAGACCAATTCGTCATGGTACAGTAAGATCCGCACCGCATCGTGCGGTGTTTTTTTTTTATTTAAATTTATCCGTTAAAATATGAAAAATATGTTTTAGTATCAACCCTTATCGACCGGTGGATGTCGATAGCTAGTCTCGTGCTAAACCGCGCTGGTTTGGCGGATTGGACGTTTACACCGTATCCAACAAAAGTTATCAACGAAGAAATTCCACCAGTGCGATCCTTTAAATCGTTTTGTGAAAAAAAAAAAAATTTAGATAACCCTAAACAAATTCTACTTAGCGTTATTGTTTTATGTTAAGCTGATTTTCGATTTTTACTACTGGATAATTACTGGATAGTTAAGAAGGGCTGTAGTCGTTGATGTCCCTATACCTGTTAGCCTTACGAATAATCCAGGACCGCTTCGTAATCTACTCCTTTAGAGGACTGTTATATGCAAGCCAGGACTGCAGTTAATCAATTTCGTAAAATATTGCAATCGTATAACCACAGTTCGATGCGCCTTCTTTAATAAGACATGTTATGATGTTTAGATAAGTTTTTGCTCTTTTAATTGATTTCCAATACTAGTCGTGTTGCATTGATGTCTCCCCCATGTAAATGGGCTAATTCGATGGCACCCGACAGCAGGAAGTGATTCGTATTCGGTTAAGCAAAATAACCTTAAAACAGCTTAAAAAACCTTAACAGCTGTAAAAGGATCAAATCTGATTTAGACTAATAGTTCAGACTGCCTAGCTCAAGGGCGTGTCATACACAGGGCCGTTGGCCGGTCGGGTCACTTTTACCCAAAACCATGTATATTTTTTTAGAGTAGATGAGAATTATGTAAGTTAAAAACGTTGAATTATGGATGTCGCAGTTCATCGTGTTACACTGTAATGTTCGTTTAATTACCTACTTCTCGTGTTTTTAGAGTTAAAGATGACGTACAGCCTAAAGCGTTGAAGGCTCCGAAGTATCTACTACAGACAGCCGATTACCAGTTGGCCTGAACTCCCCGCGGCCTTGATGTTGACCGCAATCAAAAATGCTCACACATTGACGGGTTCCAAGTAAATGAATCTTGCACGCTATACAACTGAATTGATAAAGCATTCTGTTCTTAGCGTTGAAGTAGAATTCCAGTAGCATCGGGCTGCAGGCTATATGAAATACCAATAAGGTACCTTTCACGCGAGAACCAACTATCTAAACCTACTCAATAAGAACCTAGAGGAAAAGCCAGGTCCCATATAACTGCGCGTCCGATGCGAAACTGGAACACAAATTTATAACCACCGTAACACCTACGAATGACTAAAAAAAAATACGTTTTCTATATTTTCACAGCAAGCGATTACTTATAAACTTGTGCTAAAATAACTATTTTCTATGTAGTCATTTTTCAGCAGATTTTTCGCTAGAGATAACCTAGAGGAAATTTCTAAAATTGAATAAAGTTCTAAGTGGTCATTTTAAAACAAATCGCGCTAGAAAGTTCATGCATCGATGCTGAATACACGTATTGTTGTCTTTGACATCTTCAATAGTGGTGTTTTCTCTAACTAGTGTTTCATCAGATATATTTAACTGTTCGAATCGAATTACGGCATATAAGAGTGAACAAATAAACTGGTATTATTTGTTTTTTTAATAAGTACATAAATGCTACATAAAAAAAAGTTGCGCAACGCTTATTACATCTGGTATCTAGGGTAAGGCTTTGTTAAATGGCGTAAGTTTTCGATTATTCTTCAAGAGAGCTTGAGTGCAACTTAGCATACTTAATAGTATTCTGCTACTAATGGAGCTAGGATTATTCATACGAAGGCCTGCGTAGCAGCTCTATACAATTGCCTTCAACCTTCACGCCATAATCACTGAAGCTTTCCCGTTAAAGAAGCTATGTTGAACTAAAGAAGCTATAAACTCTGTTGAATCTTGATAAAAATTAAGACGTTGAACTTAAGAAATGAACAGTTAAAGAATAAATGTGATTGTTATTTAATTAGGTGCGATTCACGTATTGTGCCTCGAAATAAACGAGATTGTACCTTCCAAGTTGAAACAGTTCTATAGACACAAATAGATTATTTTCGGATAAGTTACAGTTTTATATGAAAAAGCACGTTTTTTTTTTTTTTTTTATAGAAGGAGATTGTTTTGCTTTTTGTAATAATCGAATTTCAGTAAACTATGATTTGTGACATGTATTTCGGCTAGGAAATCGGATACAGCTAAAACACATTATATTACACAATAAGGGGATAAAACAATGACCTTTGCAATGGTATACACGAAACGAGCATTATTGAGTTGAAGTTCTCAAATATAATAACAAACACATGTTATTTAGAATTTTCACTTCAAACTTGTTCCTAGATAAAAACCTTTAGATAGCTAGCTAACTTTCCATTATAACGATCTTGAACTCAAGTTACTGCAGATTATTTTCAATAGCTAAGCGAACGCAGGGTTTGCTCTGTCCATTGTAGCGGATAATCGAAGGAAACGCACCATATAACTTTAAAAACTAGATGACTACAATCCGATATGCCATTTACTAGGTAATTATTGTATTAAATTGATCTTAATAAATATTGGGTTGTTGAAAAAGTAGTGACCGTTCTTAATTGACAATTTAACTTATATTTTGAAATAATATTACTAAAATAAATCTACGTCATCTTTATGGTTGGCCTTTTGTTATTATTCTAATAACAGTATATCACCATTTCTGTAGAACTTTGGTGGCTCTTGGGCAGAAAATACGACAAGCGATTTTTGTACCCCTACATCGAAACTGAATGAACACCATTATGGGGATTCTGAGATGACAGTCCAATGAGATAAGGTCCGCGCTATAAGGTGGATGCATTAAAATTTTTGATCTCTCACCTTTTACCAGCTAGCTAAAGATGTGTGTGGCCTAGCACCGTCATAGTGCAAAACGACGTTTTTTTTTTTTGTTCGTTAGTCCGGTCGATTTTTTCAGTGGTCAGCTGTAAACTTGTTTACTACTAACAGTAGAGATCCGAATGAACTTTTTCGCCAGTCGACAGCAACTCATAACACGATTGCCTTCCTATCGCACCGAACACATAACATAATCTCCTGTGACCTCGGTCTAGGCCTTGAGACAGGTTGTGGAAGTCCTTTTTTTTATTCGCGCATAATTCGTTATTTACATTGAACCAGTTTAGAAATGGCTAGGCTTCTTTGTGTTTTTGTGGGATTTCGAAAATGAAAACACGATGAAGTGAATTGTTCTGCATTAATTCGTACGGCGCCCAAAGGTCAAGCTTTTTTTGTAGACCCTTTTAAGCAGTTTAAAAGTGTCTAGTGGTAAATGCTTAGTTTCATGGTGAAGGCCTAGCTACTGCTCAATTTTTGTAGTAATCTCATCAACTTTTCCTATCATTGGTCGACCATTACAATGATTTGAATCTTTCGCATTGGACTTTTTAGAACGAAAGCAACAAAGCCGTCTTTGGGCCGCTTCTTACGATGATGCATCTTGACTTACATTATGAGCATAGGCAGCGTTTGTGCCTCTATCGTAATAAAATTGTAATATATAGAAAAATTTTGCAGACATTTTACGCATTTTCACTCTATCTTCTTTCCTCTAGTACCGTCAAATCTTGGCTTTCAAATGGCGTCAATGCCGACTTGACGTCACTCATACTAGCTCAGACACGCGACATTAAAGTGATTTAGCTAGAGAAACGTTCAATACCCTTTTGACGACACAACGCTTACTTGTAAGCATGACATTATTTTAAGTACAGAATAATCATACGGGTGAGTAATTGGGAACCCTCGCGATATCCTTATTTAGGTGAAGGAAATTTGTGCAAAGACTTACAGGGACAAGCCTGAGAAGTAAATCCATTGTGTTCGCAGCTTTTGTCCAGTTTGTTGGTTTAAGCCTTAATCGATATGCAGGTATAAATGCGTTGCCGTCTACCGAAGATGTTTGGTGCGTAAAATATAGCGTATCTGACTTAAAATAGGATCAATCGCTACTGTAGTTCCTTCATACGCATCTTTCGTACGTGAGATCTGCGGATAAATTCCTCTACTGAGCAAAGAAAATCACTGATTTACTGTCACACGCTTGAGCCGGGCTTCGAAATACGCAGAGTGTGACCAATACGCTGTTTACTGAGAAACAATTTTAGTTTAGTCCTTCGGCCTATCGGCCATACTGCCCGTATTAACTGCGTATAAATATATTACACTTGACAAGCTCATATATCGTATGTCATAATAACGGGAGCCAAGTAAATGATCATAATCGAATCATGGTTTAGATGATAAGGGTAGCATCTACCAATCAAACTCGCTGGCTTAATATCGATAAAAAGAGAATCACGAGGTATATCATGCCGACAGACAGTCATTGCAATCCTTGTGTTGCATTGTACTCCGCGCTGTCCATAGCTCTGTTACTACAATAGACGCTTTGCGTTCTCTGTATTCGGTGGCTTGTCGGCTTACTAACTGAATGAAAGGGTAGTCTTTACCGGAGTTCCACTTATGTCCCTAGCTAGAACTCAATCCCGCTTTTAAACAGGGTCGTTAGAATGCGGAAATATGATGGTACCCGTAACAGGCCGAGTGCCGTAGCTGGCGCATGCTTGCTGAACCATTCAACAAAGGTGCTTAGTTCTCTCGTTGTTGTGGCCGTTCTGTACGCTCAGCATTGCTCATACTAAGTGAGTGCAGTGAGGTCTGGCGAAGCAGCACGGGAGGCCGAAGCAACTCGACCTCTGGTGCCTCCCGGACTCATCCCGCGCGACACAAACCAGCAGCAGCAGCAGCAGCTGCGTCCGAACGCTGTAAGTGTGCGGCAGCAGACGTAGCGAACGCCGTCATTTCGTCAGTGCTCAACGGGAAAAAGGGATTCAGTGAGAAACACGTTGGTGCTTCATATTCGTCGACCCGACGGCACTCGGCCCGGTCCATCGGTGCGCCGAGAACAGCTTCATGGTCATTGAAATTGTCCCCATCTACCCGATGCTAGTGATTGTCTGTTTATCGTTTGTGAACGAACCACCACAGCCGTTCAGCCTCTATCCGTTCGCTTACTATAGGCGACGCCTGCAGTCGGACTGCAAACAGCCAGGCGGAGTGGTATACCTATGACAGCCTCAGAGTCTGTGGCCATTCCAGCAGACCGCAATAGAGAGGTAAGAGAAAGACCTAGTGTGGAATAAAAAGAAGGGGAGCAGTTCACCGCTGGCCGGTGACCACTGTCGTCCAGCAGCGGCTGAAGGTAACCGTACCAATTAGCTGGCATAATGGGAGAAGGGCGGAAAGCCGCAACAAATCAGCTCGTCAGAATAGAGTAAAGCTTCACAGCGTTTCGTCAGCTTTGGATCGTTCGTGGGACGACACAATGCTGCCTGCCCCTTTTCTGTCGCTGTTTAGAACGCTTATTGACTGTTATCCCTTTGATTGAAGGTGTATAACGGTAGACGCAATCTTTTGCCGCAGTCAATAATTGGCCGAGCAGTTAATGGATAGAAGACAAAGATCTCGCGGTCAAACCTCGATAATGCAAGGAATAGAATTAAACAATTCATTATTTCCTTATGCATTCATTTTCTTCAATCAGCGTACACACATTTGAGAGAAGTTTAACCCATTTCATGTTACAATAGTGTTGTAAGATTGGATACTGTAAATACTACTATTCGCATACAGAAACTTACCTGCTAAGCCAGTTCGCGCCGATATTTGTAGCGGCTCCGGCTTGTTTTAGCCGTACATAGTCTGTTTTTTGCTAATGCCTCATCCTGATGTCAAATTGGTTTTTACTTCAGCCCGTCCAAACTCCGTCAACGACAGAAACATTCAGTGGATTAATATTGCCCTGGCTATGGAAAAAGCCAACAGCGAAATTCTTGTTGGGTTCCGTTGCCTCGATTGTCATGAGGTCAGGCGAGTACAAGGATACTGTTCAATCGTCAATCTTTATCGATCTAGCGATACCATTTACACATGTGTAGTGTCGCTGCACATTATGTCAATGAACTTGCTAGGGTAACTGACAACTTCTTTTCCTGGCGAGACTGTTTGACAAGCTGTTGATGAGGCGTGATATCTTTTTTCAGAACATTGCAATAGTGCATTGATATCCCGATGTGTTTTTATTGCGAGGGCGTATTGAACGTGATTATTAATATGTATCAAGCCAATGAACCTTGAAGATCAGCCACGACGATTGATTGGGAGTAGTTTTTCGTACGTCGGTTAACCCTTTGCGCTTGTGCACGATTGATAGCGTATGTATGCGTATATATATCGTATTCTGCTAAGATGCTACTACGGCATTGTAGTCAGCGTCAATTGACCCAAACCCAACAATCGATGGGCGACCCATAGCTACTTCCTGTCAATGATGGACAAGTTAATGCCGATGGAATGTCGCCGTCGTTCCAAAAATTACGAAAGCGTGCTATTCTCGTTGATACTGAAGTGTTAATATATCAAGTCGATTCCATTCTAAGTGTGTTTCATTCATCAGACGTTTATACAGCTCTTTTCGCTTATACATATTTAATCGGATTTATGCCACATCGATGTGGATTGTGTGATATCAAGTTTGAAGAAAAAAAGTTTCAAACTGAATGCTATATTAATTTCTAAAGCTACTTTATTTCTGACATATTCAGATAACGTAAAGTGTTATTGTTGTTCTATGTAATCTCACTTATCATGTAGTATTTGTCGCTCCAAAAGCTTGAAGCATCGACTCCCCGTAATTTTCATCTCATTCAAATTATCGCGCCGACAATTAACGCTGTTTTAGCTGTAATATGACTGTCATTATAAATCATAAACGTTGAGCTAGCCCTGAAGTCTCCTTAACGCATAGTTCATGCTGTATTTATAACAACTGAACAAAATCGAGGCAAAATAATACGATAACACTGTTGATTTGCTACATACAAGTACATAATAGCCCTCCATACAGAACCCATTGGGCGAGCAACAAGGTAAGAAACCCATCATGTCCACTTTCAGACAAAAGACTTGGCGGGCCTCTTCATGAGTATGCCAGACAAAACAGACTGCGCGCTTTCAACACCAAATGTAACCTTTACTGAAAAGAGTGGAGTATTTGATGTGTCACTGTCTTTATGTGTCACAACCTGTTGCTTCACTTTATATATATAAGGAAGTCGATGTTTATAGCCAATGCAATATCATTGCAATGGCCAGTTCATCGCGTTGAGGAAGATGCGTTGGGGTTTCTCGGAGACCAGGATTACGGCAATAACCACTTCCCACTATCACAGATCGTCGTATATATTTATCTATATATGCGTACGCGTGCGCGTTTTTGTACCTGTCTCCCGGCCTTCTTATCAAGCCGACATTGAGGGCAGGCGGATATTGAGCGGGTCGCTGTCGTTTCGACACTGACATAAGACATGTACAGGACAGCCTGCATTTTTGGACAACGTCAAAGCGACGTTTTCTGCAGAATTCTTTAAAGTTTTGTCCTTAATGTCCGTAGTGGACCGGCTGCACCACAGCCAAGATATCGCGGTTCATCGAAAACGCTGCACTGATATCAGCACTCTGTTGAGCCCGAATTATAAAAAAATTTCTGGTGCGGATACCGGACAACAATAGAGAAAAATGCTACTTAGGAAATTGGAAAATTTCCTACTGGATCGTATTGTGAACAGATCTTAGTCCTTACTTTAAGACTAAGTCCATTGAACCCTATCTCGAGCGTAAATTTACTCTAAGTCGGTTTATATTATTGTAGTATGCAGTAGTTTCTCCAAGAGTTTTCAAAGGAAGTTGCTAGCAATGTTAATCATGCTGATTTTCAAATATTTATGGACGTTTCCAAAATAAAAAAAAAAGGCTAAACCATTTAGATTCATCTTTTGATACTGCCAGCATTGACGATTATCGACAACGAATCCCTGCAGATGGCTTCAGCCGTACAACTAGTCTAATGGTCTCCTTTTTCCGCAGAACTTGTTTTCAAGTGCTCGGGGCACAAGGCGACTATTCCTTGAATGTGTTGGCTTTACGTTCAAACGATACTCACGTATGAAACTGATCTAGCTATTTACCGCGTCATTAAAATTTGTGCGTTCCATTTCGGCGGATTTAATGACTACACATAATACCAACAAAGCAGTTATCATAGCCGAAAATCGATCATTTCCAACTGGTAGCTCTAAAGTCAAAATGAAAAAGAAAAAAAATGGGTGCAATATATATGCGAGTTCTGCAAAACGCTGTACCTTAAATGGTCTATGTGTTTTTCTAAAACTTTCTCCTTTTAATCATTCCTGCTTTGGCAGGGACTAAAACCTTTATGAGTCGATATAGTTTTTCGAAATAGACTTGTACTATTGCAGAGATTACTACAGATTTCTAAAAAAAAACCACATGTTTGAGGTCTAGTTCGTATTTGAAAGTTAATTGAAATTTAATAGTGTACTCTCCAAAAGAGATCTTAATGCTAGTGCCAGTGTCACATACCTTTGTTACCTGCTGCTAAATTTGGCGCGTACTAATCCATTCTGCATAATTATACCAATTATCTTTAACCGGATGGGCTGACTCGACAAAAATTGATATTTTTTCTCTCGCGTTTTTAGTTGCGAGGATATGCCGCTTTGCGGATCCGCATCAATAACTTCGCTGGACCTAATAACTGAAACCAAATACAGTCTCTCGGCTATATAAGCCATCACTTCTTTTATCGTAGTATCGCTGCAAAGTATACGAAATTCTAACTATATCTGTATAAAAGCTTCTTCATCTAAGACATAGCCAAACAAAAACTATCCTCCTTTCTTACGTCAGCTTCAATAATAACATTTTCCCGTAAAATGTGTATATGGCCATTTGGTTTAAAATATATTTATTTATATTGCAAATACATAGGAGTATATTTATAATCTATTTTTAGTGAAGTTTTGCTTACAAAATTTTAGAGTTGTCTGCCATTTTTACGAGTGCAAGGTATTGAAGGAAACCTAATTCTTCCTATAATTGATGTTAAAACATTAACATGATAATATCATATTCGCTGTAATAAGGAATATTTTAGTAAAATTCCTAATAGTGCAAGTTATGCAACTTTCGTTTAAGAACTTATTTAGATCAGGTAATAAGTCACCTTTGTGACAACCATGAAAACAGAATTTAGTCTTCTAACCATATTTTGAAAACTACGGGACTATAAGAGCCTTCACAAAAAAAGATAGCAACCCTGTTACAAGCTGCTCGCAGGCCAAAAAAATAGCCCAAGAAATCTTTCAACAATAAACTGACAGATGCACAGAATGTTTCAAGCGGGCCCTTAACTGCATGAAAAAACTAGAGATGTCTGCTATTTTGTACATTTTCAAGCAATGTTTGAAATGATCACTAAATTTCTATAAAATAATCACCAACGCTAAAAAATAGTATGAAACACCCACGCTAAACACTCAGACCTTGAAATCAGCTTCTCTAATTTTATTATTTATTGGCCAGACCGCTACCGATTGTACGGGAACCCGCAAATGATTGTTCACCGCCAGTTCAAAGCACAAGATGAGTCTTTTGCACAAGATGAAGTACATTTCCATGCTATCAATCGGGCGCTCTACATATGGAATCGTTGCAAGATAATTACGCTTATCCGAGCCTAACATCATCTTAATTTAATTTAATCTCAACATATCATGCGCTGTAATATCAGAAAAACAACGCAGGTCATTATTACATCACTACTATAGTAGATTTGTCTTTCGACGATTTTTCTATGTTAACGCAAAAACAACAATATACGTTTAATTACATAAAAATATACAAGCTATTTACTCTTTTATTTATGCATTGGTTTTTTACAGTACTTTTTATAAAAAAACATACATCATGCCTATAGAAAGGAGCCTATGCATAGCAAAGTACGCATAGAGCTTATATAATATCGTTAATATTTCATATATATATATAAACACAATTCTTTAGAGTTCCACAGTTTTCTATCATTACATTATGGTGTTTAGGTAAGCGTAGTGATTGAATTTTTCATGTTTGCACGCGCAATTTTTATCTAACGTTCATGCAAACAAATAGAAAAGAATAATAAGAGGTAACAAAGGTGACTAATTCGTAGTCCAGGCAGTAAATTAGGCCAGATCGTATCAAGACCGGATTAGCGTTTTGGCAAACTCACTTTTTATCATATCCTAAGTTCCTGTCCATGTAGACGTTATGATAGTGGTAGAATGAGCTCATCATCCTTGATGAAACTGTTTTCTTACTCTTCTGAATCATTATGGGGGGCGGGGGTCGAGCAAATACTATTTGAGCAGGGCCTCTCTATAAAAAAAAATAAACGAACAACAGCCCTGCGCCACGCTAGAGGGCTGTTGTTCGTTCACTTTTAATTTTTTTCATTATTATATTACAATAAATAAGAAAATTCTATTGAGTGCATGCTTAACATGCGACAAAAGTACATGCTGTCGAGCATTTCTTTGCACACAGGTTAGCGGTAAGTTTCTTTTGCTATAACTGTTGCATTATCCTAAATTAGTTCCGTTCGATTTTTTCGCCGTTTAAATATTTTCATCCTATTGCTTCTATAACTATTTTTAGACCAATCCTGCATCCTTAGCCATAGCGTAGAAAAGTGAGTCCTGTTTTTTCAGAAGCACCTGAGGATTCTCATACTCCACCACCAGACCGTCGGACATCACCATAACCCTGTAAATATAATTATGGAGGATATTTAATAAGATATCTTTATATCGTCAGCTCGTCCATAATAGCGCCATCGTTGGCTTACGTTCAGTTGTAAGCTTTTTTGTTAAATAAGTTGTCTCTTTTGCAATAAAATCGATTAAGATGCGACTGCATTCGAAACATTTGCCCTACTCATACAGAGTCAACAAGGGCACGCACAACTAAGAGCGAGCCGTTGACGACTTTTTTCGAAACGTAGTGAGCGCGTACATCGCACCCTTGAGGTGTTTACCTTTAAAGTGTTCTATACGAAAAAGGTGCGAAAAACGCTTGCACACGTACTTATTGTGATCAATGATGGTGTTCAATCTATGCGCAATGGTAAGCGTTGTCGAATCGCTGAATTCCTGTTTGAGTGTCTTTTGAATCAAGTCGTCGGTTTCCACATCGACGGCGGCGGTCGCCTCGTCTAGAATGAGAATCTTCGTCTTCCTCAACAAAGCCCTGGCAAGACACACGAGTTGTCGTTGGCCAACGCTCATGTTTTCTCCGCCTTCGGTCACCTCAAACAGCAAACTCTTGTCTAGTTCGGTAATAAACGATTTAAGATGCGCCTGCTCCAGGACTGCCCAAATGGACTCGTCAGTATGTTCTTCAAATGGGTCGAGGTTTTCCCTAAGGGTACCCGAGAAGAGCACAGGATCCTGCGGAATGATTGTTAACTTTGATCGGAGGTCATGTAGCCCAATGCGCGAGATGTTTATTCCATCGATCACGATGTAACCGCTTGCCGCCTCGATCAAACGGAATAACGACAACGTCAATGATGACTTTCCTGCACCGGTACGGCCCACGACGCCAACCTGTGAAAACCCCCCGAAAGGTGCGTTCATGTATTACATTTGATGTGATCGAAACATAATATAGTTATCATTTTCTTAAATGATAAATTTTGTCAATTTTTTTCGGATCCATACGTTTTAATCGATGACAAAAGCATCGTCTACTATTTTACGTCGTTCTTTCGTTTGTTTTATCATCTACTACCGCTTGTGCTTTTTTTGTATTTGTAATACTTTTCCTAACATTTTTGGTTAAATTAAATAATTTTGACACTTACGTCAAATAAAATGCCCCAATCTGTGATAGTCATACATGGTCTAACCTGCTTTTGCAGGCTGAGGTCTGTATTTGTACTGGATTACATTTTGAAGCCTGTTTACTATGTATATTTTTTATAACATGACAATACTCAAAGTTTCAACAAATTTTAGATTTGCGCATACAAATATTTACGTGGTACTTGCTACGAAAAAGGAGAATCGCTGCAGCGTTTCGTTTCCTACCTTTTCTCCCGGGTTCATCTGTACATTGATGTCCTTTACGACAAGAGGTAACCCATCACGGTAGCGTGTTGAATAATCGTGGAACTGGATAGCACCCTCTTGTGGCCAATTGAATTCAGGCCGATTCGATTCCACCACCCAATCAGCCTCGACTTCAATGTCTGCATATTCGAGACAGCGTTCGATTGAAACGAAATTGGTCTCCACGTCTGAAGTCGACTTTACAAGCATATTTAACGTTCCGGTAATCTGAAAAAGAGATTTTGATGAAAACATAAATCGCAATTAGCCTTATAGCACTGCAATAAACTAGTGATGAAGAAAAACGACTGTGAGGATTTTATAAATATCTGTTTGTGAGCACGTGGCAACATTTCAATTCACAGCTGTTGCTAAATAAGTTTTCTATGTTTTAGAAGTAAATGCTATATATTAGTAATTATATCAGAATGAAAATTCCAGTGGAAGTATTCTCAAAAAGTCTTCCGTCATCCCTAAGTTCTCATAATTTGCAGTTATGTCATATCGTATACATTCTCTTAATCAGTATAGTCATAATAAATAGTCTTTATTAATGACAGCACGTAATCAATAGATCCAACTACTTTTTTGGAGTTCTCACCGTAAGCGCGTAACTGATCGAGAGACCCGCCAGGCCTGGTGTAAGCACGTCCCTGGCCAAAGCTGCGAGAAGAGATGCAAGGAACACGATTACGTAACCAAGGAACTCAAGCCTTACGGACAGCCATCGGGATGCAGCTAAAGATGGATAGTAGGCCGAATGATTTATATCCGTCTTTAAGTTCGATAGTGCGATGAAACGTCCTTCGGCACCGTACGCCCGAATAGACGTACAGCCGGTCAAAGTCTCGGAGAAATGCATGTAAATAGGCGAACGAGAAGTTGAGTCGATCCGTTTCAGTTGACGTGAGGTTGAAATGTAGTATTTCTGTAACATAGGATGCAATAAGGTTTTATGGCAGATGTACAATCATCCACGTAAGTTTGGCCGATATTTGGTCATTCGTCCAGATTGTTCTGGGTTGCATTGATTCTAACTACAAAAGTACATACCTGGACGTAGTAGTAAATTATCCCGAGAGGCAACACAAGTACTAAGAAGACTGGAGTTTGCATTGAAATTAGAGTTAGTGATGCGATTGTCCTAAAGGATTGTTGGATGGCCATTCGCAGATTGAAACGCATGGTTATGTCTGCCGCATCAATATCCTTTGAAAACCTGAAACACAAACGATTCTATACCTTTTGAAAGTGAATTAAATGAAAGGAGTGCAAAGCTTGCCACAGCACTCAATGTGTATACTGAATTCGCCGAAAAGTTGCTACAGCGAAATAGCCGTCTTTGGTGAGAAAAAGGACCCAGAAAACTTTCTTAGCTGCTTGTTAAATTGTATGTGAAGAGATTAAACTTAAACTGTAACGTAAAATATAGTCAATTTACCTTACACGTATAATTTATTTTGATTGAAAGTTGAAAAATATCAATATCGTGGGTGGTATCAAACGTGGTCCATAAGAGTAGTAGATGAAACACACAACGTATACAGTCTAGGTAATCTTAAAAAAATGATTTAAAAAAAAAGGTCACATCTCAAGCTTATTCAAATCACTTGTCTGTGTGTATTCCATTTATCGAATTAAAATTGGTTTTACCGCTTATGAATCGCACTAAAAACTCTGGCAATATGATGTGAATAATATGGAAGATAATATGATGCGGAGGATAAGACCCACAAGGTGAATAGTAAATCTGGCTTCATTTGGCGGAAAGGGTGCCATGGAGGCCTCATCAATCGCTGTAGCGATGTATGTAGCCGGTGATAATGCTGCTTAGATGTAAATACTTTGAGAGTCGTCTTTAAACCCATCTAAAAATCCAAGGATAACGGTACCCGAAATAAGATATCTAAGACCTTCGAATTTTCGGGGCGTAACATACCTTCCAAAATTACTTTTTTCTTCTGACATATGAAACTTTTCGAGATCTACGATAACAGTCTAAAGACGGTCTTCGAGATACATTCTTCATCATATGTCTCTCTGTTACTCTCCGCTCAGAGTAGGATTTCAAACAAACACTTACCTGTTGAGAACTCGCCCCATTGGTGTGGTGTCAAAAAATGACATGGGAGCTCGAAGAACGCGCTGAACCATCCTCTCATGAAGAACCCGTCCACCTTCTAAAGCGATCAGGTTCAACGAGATAGATGCAATTAAAGCAAACATCGTTTCTCCCGCACCCCACATCGCGTATAAACCAAGTCGGTAGTCTCGTTGAGCGATACTGTTGGCCAGCTCGGGATCGATTGCGTCCTCACTCCATTTCGAAAGCCAGATTGACGTAAGGATATTGAATACATTGCCCATTATGAAAGCAATCAACGTAACCATAGATCCCACGAGGCCCATAGCCACGATGTAGTCGCGGTACACTTTCCAGTTGACAGAACCCACTTGAGCTTCCTCATCCTTGGTAAGTGCTGCTCCGGGCCGATTCTTGGACTCTTCTGCGCCGCCAGCAAGATTTTGTTTAGAGTCACGTGGTTTGATTGATTTGATGCTCGATGCAGTCGAGACCGTTCTAGTTGTGGAGGTCTTCCGTCGAAGGGACCCCAGCTCTGACCCGCCATCACTTTCGCCCCCGCTTACAATCGAGATTTGCCTGGATAATAGCAGGAGAGTAAAGCAACGAATTTTGGATGGTACTCTAGATAAATCTGTAAAATAAAGTAGCTATTTAAAATAACAATCAGTACATAACGCGTTTATGGGCCATTTACAAATTTCGTAAGACTCACTTGACGAGCTGTGGCGGGGCTGCGCCCCCCTTGACGATCTCTTCCATGGCTTTCAGATCTTCTTCGGGGATTTCCTCGTCGGGCGCCTTATCTTGAAAATGCTGCATCAAAAAATCGGAGAAAGCTCCCTTGCGCGCAACAAGTTCTTTGTAGGTTCCCCATTCGGATATTCTGCCGTCCTTAAGTACGTATACTACGTCGCATGAATTCAACACGGATAGCCGATGTGTCACTAGGATGCGTGTCTAATGATGTTAATCAAAAGAAAACATACTCACAAAAATGTGATACAAGAATGATTAAAGAAATAGGAAGCATGCATGAACCAAATCTCTAACGGACAGTATATGATTAAGAAAAATCACATTATACAATTTTTCATATCTAGCGCACTTTCTTTGAAAAAATTCAAGTCTAGCCTTTAGAGAAGTCACCTTGCCGGCCAGTATGCCTGTATTGCTGATGACTTTGTCGAAAATATGTTTGCTGACTTGGCTGTCTACAGCAGCTAGCGGATCGTCGAAATAATAAATATCTCTCTGTGCGTATACAGCGCGCGCCAACGAAATTCTCTGTTTTTGGCCACCGCTAAGGTTGATACCCTTCTCGCCGACTTCAGTCTCGTCTCCTCCAGGCAGCATCTCGAGATCGGGACGTAGGGCACACGTATCAAGGACCTGCTCATAGCGGGCACGGTCGAATTTATTTCCAAATAGAATGTTGTTTTTAATCGAAGTACCTTGGATCCAAGCCTGTTGCGGTACGTACGCGACCGAGCCCTGCAAACGAGACACACAATGATGAAAAGTCTGCAGAGACCAGTTAAATTCAAGATGAAAAGAAATATATTATATACGTATGTAAACGTATACGATCCGGCGCCATGATGCACGAAGGATATCAGATCTGCTTTGCTTTTGCGGACTGCTGGATAAATTTTCATGTTTACGGCTAATCCGGCTAGTCAAGTGAACTTATATATATTACACCCGCGAAAGCATATTGTTTTGTCAATTGCGTACCTGAATAGTATAATTTAATATAAGCAAAAAAATAGGGCCATACCGACACGGTGACGTTTCCTGATTTCTTGACCACCTCACCCATGAGTGCGCCAAGCAGCGTGGTTTTACCTGTTCCCACAGTTCCTACGATAGCTATTAGCTGACCATGCTTAATCTCCATATTGATGTCCTGAAGGGTAGGAGTTTCCGCGTCAGCTGCGTACTGGAACGTACCATTCCTGATGCTGATCGCGCTAGCTGGAATAGATGTAAAGCAAGTATGACACACATAAACGTGAAACAAAAGTTGAATCATTGACGCCATTAGCGCTACTGGATTATATTATTTAGTTGTAAACTACTCACTTGATCTCTGTGTGCCAGTGCGACTTAACTATAGAGAAATAACTTGACAGGTCACTATGCGCTGGTTAAACATTAACGGATTGGCTTCAACCATGTAGCAAGATATTACCGTATAGCAAATACTGTTACCAATTTTAAACAGCAAATGCTAAGAGGATACAAAATCTAGATGTAAGTTTTTTTTGTACTATATCATAATAGATCAATTAAAAGCAGTAATAAGCATACCCGCTCCTTTAATCCTCTGCACTGCGTCCTTATCGAGTTCATCAGATCGAAGATATTTATTAACTCGGTTGAGGGATACAAAGAACATGGCTGTGAACGAAACGAGCATCGGCAGGAAGGCCATCGGCAGCTTCAAGATGTTAAAGAGCGATAGTGAAACAAAAGCTTTGTTCGCATCGAGAACATTGGCAGGATCCGAAAGGACATGGGTGGCAAACGAAGCCAGCGATACGAGGAATGGAGCGCTTGTGAAGGCGAACACCATGAAGCCGCTCAACCACGCTTGCTTCCGAAGTGACTCTAATTCTTTATTACGTAGATTGTCGATACGTCTCATAAAGGACGTCTCCCAAGCATAGAGTTTAAGCACCTTAATACCGGATAGAATCTCGTTCATGAGCTTTGTACGCTTATCCTTGTTACGCATTAAGGAGACCTTAAAGCAACACCAAATGCAAGTTTGAGACGATACATCGTAACTGTATGGATCACACGAAATAATTTCAAGGATCGTAAGAAAAATGTACGTTATTTATGCGGTATTAATGCTAACTGACTGCATATTATTACTGTTATTTTTAGTATTACTATAAACCTCTAGCAGCTGCTTCTATAAGTCATATAACTGCACTTAAGTCTTCCTGTCTTAAGTGCAATTATATGACATTAGAATAAATTGCAAAAAAAAGTAAGGTGATTGCGTTACAACAGTAATGCACGAGTATCTAAGTAAATATTTTCAAGATTTAAATCAGCATGTATAGTTTATATACGCCATACAGTGTTTCTGTGAGACCTACGGAGAGATATATATTCCTCCGAGATTTCACAGCTCGCCAAGTATATGTCCTAACACCTCTGAACGTATTAATATACTTAAGGAGTGTAGTGTCTAAGATTTTTTATATTTACTATTTACCATATTACACATAATATGATTTCATAGACATGAGTTAATTACGTATTTGAACGATAAATAGCATTTTAAGATCAATTTCCAGAGACGCAACATGCACAATCGACGTGTCCATCTGTCTCAGAAACTCAGACGCAACTATAAGCGTTAAGTGCTAAATTTCGAGTATTCTCACCTGATATTTCCGGAGCAAAATTGTGACCACGGCGTTGACTGGCATAAGAAGGATCATGACGAAGACTCCACCAAGTGTAGCGATCCCTAGCTGTTGCCAAAGCATCCAAATCGAAATACCAATCTGAAGGGGTATTGACCATAACATGTTCATCATGTTCACTTGGTCCATGATCCTACGGTAAAAAAAGGAAAACGAAAGGAAATGTGTTCATTTATGGTATACAAGAAATGCAAGTAGCACTTACAAATGGTGCATGACCATAATCATAATAATAATTAACGGTGTATCCGGCTGAATTCTGTATTTCTTGCTGACTAAGTCAAATAGCCTATTTAAAACTTCAACTTTTAATCTACCTTTGCGTGTCGACGGACATCAAGTTAACAATCTCTCCTGTTGTATACTGGCCTCTTGCATATCCGCTCAGAGTGAGGGCCTTCACGTAGATTGCATGAATAATCGCAGAGCGTACCTGCATGCTGATACGGTAAAGGCGGTACTCGTACTGGTTGTTTAAAAGCGACTCAGCCATTAACGAGGAAAGCATTACTGTAGCAAGGAACACGCCTTTCCACGCAGGCTCTACGGAAACAAATGAGGAAAAACGCATAAGGTTTAACCGCAGCCAGAGGAAGATGAGAGCATAGCGAAACAATATTGCATTATATCTGCCATTATACTATACACATACGAAGGCGGATATAACTGACAAAAAAAGCAATAATATACATTTTCTTACCATCCGTTTGAACGAATGTGATCAGCGAGTTAAGAATCACTGGAGCAACAAAGGTGATTAATGATACGACGAGTTTGATGACGGCCGTTCCAAGAAGAGGTAGGCCGAAAGTTTTCAGTAACGGATAAAGGATGTTAAGCTGACTTTTGAGCACTGGTGTTCCATCCTCCCTGCCCTGTTTCGAAGATCCATCAGCTTTGTTTTTTTTTTTTTCTGAGTTGTAATACGGTAGAAACTTTCTAACTATGGTTTCGGTTGTATTATCTTCGTCCAATGCCCACACATCTTCCAGATAAAGTCCCGATTTTTTTGATGCTCTTTCGTATCCAAGAGCTATCATTCTAGATCAACAAAACAAATAAAGTTTGTTATACTTGTCACATAACATTCGAATGATTTTAGCCTCAGTTTCATATCATTGCCGAAATTAAAGCCACATTAGGCCGTTATATATATTGTATTAGTAGGTGTAATATAACGAATAATTACAGTATAAAAGCCACAAGCTGATTTTTCATGCTCTGTTAACGTCCAAAGTACGACACTACTTCTCATAGGAGTAGATAGCTATTGTTGTCACTGCACTAAAAAAAACACGTACCGGTTAAACCACCAGAAAACAAGGCTCGAAAGAAAAGAGGCATCTTTTTCAGGACATTGATTCCGTCTATGCTTATCGATTAAATGCGACAGCCGTCGATCGGCGAAACAACTCAAAGTTAACTGGACAGATGACAGGCCAAATGCAATAACTGCCAATGTGAAACGTAGCTTATCCGTTGTAGCCAGCTGAAAATATGACGTATATGTAAAGGTCTTATTAGTACGATGATATCTACAATGAAATACGTACAAACGATTACTATTGTAGTTTCACTTCGAACAACAAAGCATGGCGTATATATAGTTGCTAAAAAGCCAGAGCTCGGCATAAATATTAGAATATGAACACAACTATATACAGCGCAATAGCTGAAATCGACAATCGAACCTGTTCTACCCGATTCTAAATAAGCTCTTCGTCAAGCTTGAACGGCCTAGTCCGCGTGGCCAATGCGCATCTCTTTAAGCATTTTGCCATATATAACCATAAATAACGAGCATGCTGCCACGGTGGTAAATTTCAGCGTTAGCAACACACATTAAAACATCAACAATTAGAAAAATATGGAGCAAAGAAAAGTAAGAACTTAAAAAAGCTAAGACAATTATTAAAACTAGCAGCCCCTTGTATAATTGTTATATCATTTCATAGGTTTGTTGGAGGGATCCCTTGTAGGTCCAGCAAGACCAACTCCGATTATGGGGAGAAGTCCTTGCTACTGCATCCAAAAATAGGAAACTCCAAAGACCTGCTTATATAAAAATAATATCTAAGAATGCCAAAAGGAAGAAAAATTATTCATCAATCAGAAAAAAAAAATTTTAATTGGGCTGATTAATATCGAAAACTCGTTACATCCTCCATAAACGTTTTCCATTGGATGGAAATCTAGCTGAATGCATCTAATGGTAGCATGCTTGCTACTAGGAGGCTTGATTGGCAGCCAGCCATCTGTCCGATGGAACGTCTAACGGCGATACCAGACGTAAAACTCGAAACATAGATGCTTCACTTGAGTAATGTAGGGTGTAAGAACATTTATTCTCAAATATCGCTCTCCATCTTGAATGCTTAGTTACCGCGCTCTTGCGTTGTTACCTGGGGGGCGTTGGGCAGAAACGCGGCATTCATTGCAGTCCGGTAGCGTATGCCGGTCGCTATCGTGTATAGAAACCAGAAGGCGAACAACGACGCGGAGGTAACCTGACCGCGATTCTTCTGGTACATAATGAAAGTGGCAGCAAAGAACTGCAATCATCATTGCAAGTTAATCAGTACCAAAAAAGTTTAATGTTATTTATATTATTCGTTTCAATTCATCAAATATGCAGTACCATATCTGTCAACAACAACAACAACAACGTCTCAGGGATTAGATTAAGAATTTTTTTAATCTCGGTTAACTCGCAACTAAGACTCCATATAATGAAAAAAAAATAACCCGAAGCAATGAATGGTCTAACTTCAATGCAATAATTTTGTTTAAAGGATCGCATAACCCTATCGGCTGCTATTATTTTCTACGCCAATTTTCACCGTTAATCAGAGAAAACACCCACAATTGTGACGAGCTGGACGATCGGACTCCAGAGCTCTGAGCGAAAATAGGTCAATGGCTGACTGATAACATTCCATAGTTCGCACATTTGTACAAAAGCTAAAATCGTACATATCACCTGTCGAAATAATGAACCACAAACACCATTATTATTCTAATATATATACACGTTTTATTGGGCAAAGCTTAGGCTCAAAATATCTGTACAAATCTCTCTACGATATAACCCTACAAATTATACAAATGTTTTATTTTTACTTTTGTTTCTATCGAATTTTATTTATTTATATTTAATACTAATATTAATATAGAAGATTTCAAGAAAAACATGATCAATTGTATTTACGAGAATTAATTCGGTTTTCGGGCCAAATAAGAATTGACAATATAGCTAGTTAGTGTATGCTGTCACTCGCAATTTTAGTAAAATTGAGCGTTGTCCACGGTAACCGAAGGGTCCTGCCCTGCCCTGCAAAGGCTTCAATGACTGCGAAGACGAACAACGCGGCACAGGGTACCCATATGAGGACTGTGTCTTGAAAACAACGCGTTAACTCCGGGTTTGTCGTATTCCACATGAGTTCCCAGTCCTGTAAATAAAAAATAGAGATGTTTTTTTCATAATTTCCGTTTACTCTTTGCCCCTGATTTTCCCTGTTCGGACTTTGGGACATAGTTGTGCGTTTATGTATTCTTCTCCTACTACTCGTTTATGTACTCTTATTAACTAAGAAAAATCTAACTCCTAATTTGCATTGGTGAAAACAATGTGATAGAATTCACACATGCATAGCGATTTGGTATCTATGAAATTAAACCACATTGTGCAGTGAGGCAAACCAGGTTCTAAAACCGTAACATGTGTTTGTTAAGTAACACATACATGAATGAAAAGAAAGAAAAAGCAATATATTACGAGTATGCTAGCTCTAAGCCAAACTAAGCCACTGCCGTAACTACTTACTAAAATATCCTTAGTGCCCTCGATGTATCCGACGCATCCGAATGCGGTTGTGGTTAGAATACTGCGCTCAAGCACAAAATTCATTGCTTCAGTTTTGACACTTTATATATGTATGATATGTAAAGAAAAGTTAGCCAGCAGAAGCTAAACTCGTTTCAATCGTGTCAACTATTTTCTTATATAATACATCCATGAAAAATCCATGCAATAAATACTCGAATTACCCGTTGGTTAATTAGTTATCATTGCGCATAGTTCAGTTGCGGTTTCTGGATAAGACGAATCCTCAACAAAATGTGTACTACTTTGAGATGTTAGGATCAGTATACGCAAAGGTTTAGGTATCTCCAGTAATTAGCTCAGATCTAGCCTTTGTACAGAAAGAAACTATACAATAAATCCTTTAAGTCTGTGTTTGTTATTAAAGCAGTAGAAGAAAGAAGCATTTTCTACGCAGCGTGACGATGCAGAATTATTTGTGTTTTCATTTAGCCTCTTAGGTCCACAAGTACGATCGTATTTTTGATTGGATCATTCCAGCCCTACGATGTTTATAATGATTTTTCGAACAGCACAGCAATTCCCTATCTCTACTGTGTTTTCACCCTGTCACGTTTATTCACGCTATCACTTAAGGCTGTGTAAAGTTTCTAATTTTCTGGGTCGTGCTCTGACGGTAAGTTTACTCACTAGGAAGGTACGTCTGACTTGTCCTTTGTGCAAACACCTTTTGCTAGACACGCAGAAACAGTGGAACATTATTTTTAATATTGAACTATCGCCTATAATATGGTTTATGTTCGGTACTAACGAGCCGGATCGGTAATTGTAGAGAGGGGGCGTCATGTTGCTCGGTGACACTATCGTAGGCAAAACTGACACTAATCGTGATACTGATGTAAGCAAAACAAATTGCTAAACTGAGACGGCCTTTCAGATTCCTGCTGGTTTAATGTACTGTATCAGAGAACGCGGAAAAAGCCCGCATTACCTCACCGGCGAAAGTTGCAAGTTACTATTGTACCATTAGTGCATTACCTGTTTGTCTCACTAGCGTGTTTCGAAGAGCCATATCATTTAAATCATACAAAAGCCTTAAGCCTTTTATCATATTAGGTGTCAATCCATTGATCTCACATAAGTGAAGAAAAACTATATCAGGAGCAGAAATGAATAAGGGAAGTAATCGATTACCAAATCCTTCAATCATACCAAATATTACTACGAAAATATTACAGTAAAAGCATCTGAAGTAACAATCATCATTAATAAATAAACTCAGTTGACCTGATTCAATACGAATACTAATTCTCAATGCTGTTCCTAAAAATTCAACTCAAGCTCTAAAAATTAATTAAATTGAATCAATATCTTTATAATTACAGAAACGTATTTAATAATTTATATAGGTATTTATATAGGTAAGATTTTAATTAAAAATACTTAAAAGTATTCTTTATTTTCAAAGTTAATAGCTTATCCTACTAAGCGTGAAATACTTAGTTTAACGAATTTTATTTAGGATAAACGTTATTAACGACAAATAAAATAGTATCGTGTGTCAGCGTACCTATCGCAACAAACCAAGCTTCACATTTTGTAAATCATAGAACAAAGTAAAATGTCAGATTCACTTAAACTTCAACACATGCTAGAGAAAACTTGACTTTAATTTGAAAAGAAGATGTACAGCACGAAGCTGAGCACCCAGTTTCATAAACAGACACGAAATAGAACCCCAATATAACTGTTAACACTTACAAATTATTACTTACATCACTGACACCAAATAATTTCCATGGGTGTAAATGGTTAGTTTAGATGCTCGTACGGTTTGTAACTACATAGTAAAAAAGGTAGGGAGAAAGACAGTGGTTCCCATTTGCCAATAAAAAAAGCTGTTCCCAATGACGAATACTATATGAACAACAGAACCGTTGCATCTAAAAAAAAAACTCAAATCATAACTTTCTGAATATCGGTTCAGTTATCCTCACTTTTACCTATTGTAGTATTCGTTAATCTGCTTGTGCTTTGAAACTAATACTGATGAGAGTCGAACACCCTGGTTGCTCTTAGTCGTCCTCTTTGGCTAACGGCCAGACGAAATGCCTCAAATATGACGGTATCGATGGTGTACAACAATGATTTACGCATAGTAAAATTTTGAACTCCTATCATACACAATACAGTATTGATTGAATGTCATTTATACGAAATGCACATGCTTAGTTATTCTATCTAATTATTTAGATAGAGAGGAAACGTTCTATATTCAATCACCTGTTAAGCGTTTACAATATACATATATAGCGCAGAGAGCAAATTTCGTTGCCTAGGTTTACGGTCATTCTCTTTCATTGTGTCCTATTCGTCAGAGATTTTCATATTACAGCCGTTTAGCATTAGACCAAGTGTAGTATGCTACGCATTGTGTGTTTCTGTGTGAGATGAAAAACCTTTATCCCACCGTAGCTGTCAACAAAAGCTCTGACTTGCGATGTATTCGTTTAGACGAGAAGTGCATGTAAATAGGCAGAAGGCTATTTGCCTATAGAGTACAAGACTATTGGTGCTTGGTGTCTAAACGAGGACTAAAGAGTGCGCAAACCCAAGCAAAAATTGTAACTTGTCGAAAAAAAAACAGTCCTGATTTTTTTTAATGCCAACTGTTACCAATTGACACTACACAGTAGATCGTTTCATAGGTAGCAGGATATCTGCAATTGTGATCTCGGTGCGTTTTTACAACATACTGTTGCTATACGTTGTTAAAACCGCGAGCGTTTGAAAAAGGCCACTCAGATGCACGTGTTTTTTGTCATATGAGAGAACGGGTTGCACGATATATATATTATATTATAGAATGAGTTGTATCGTAATTTATATCGGAGGCTGCGGCGTAAGTGCTGTTAGGGCCATATCAGGCATGTTTGAATTATTTGTTACTGTTGCTTTTGGTACCGCAAGAATTATACCACACGGCGTAAACTCCGCAACCGATCAACCTATGCAATTCATCCATTACTATAAATATTTAGTTGAACTCAGCTCTGCGTATAATGAAGAGTCGTTGTTTAAATTTAACAAGCTTAGACAGTAAGTTTTATGTGCTTAAAAAACGCTTGGGTGTGTATCCATTCGGGTAGATTACTTTGTTATTTCATTATTTCATGCAAAGGGCCACTGACAAAAGTGGTCTTTCTAGATCCTCCTCGATAACAGGTTAGAGCAATCGCAAAGTGGTTGGTTGTATGCCATCGTCTTCAGAAAGAGAAGAATATCGTTGAAAACTATTTCAATTATTAAAATACACACAAAAGTCCTGATTCTAGCACGCAGAATAAAAATATAAGTAACAAGCCAAATCGTGAGGAGTTTTCTTAAAAAAATAAACTAGACAATCGTTTAATACCACAACCAGACTTGACCTCGAAAAGCCATCAAAACAAAGATAATTGGTAGTATTCAACTAAAATGAAGCACGGTACGACATAGTGTGAACGACTTACTTCTAATTTTATATAAGTCGAATGTTGTTCAGAAAAACCTTCATTTTCAAAATACTTACTACAGGAAATCTAGTTCGCCACTTACCTAGATTCTTAACAAGCTCTAAATATAAAGACGGTGTTTCGGGCGTATTATATCTCTTACTAGTACTACAGTTATTACATGTATGTCCCACTAATAACCCCTGTTATAACTCATTGCGCTGGATTTAGCGAAAAGATTTGCTCAGGAGAAGTGTCGTTACAAAAATTAGCTGCAATTTGACAAACGAACAGCAATCAAGCGACAAACTTTTTATAACATAATTCGACTGAGTTTTTCCTTCTCCTACGCATACATGCGAAATAGGCCGACTTCTCAACTACATTAGGATATCTTCCTAGCATAAGTCATCGTAGTTGAACAGTTATCGAACGCTATCTATAGATCTAGGATTAAGGGGATACTGACGCTGCAATTCGATGCTAATATTCGAAGAGACACGTGGAACTATAAAATATGACGTTCGGTTGATTAAGGAGCGCTAAAATCAACCATCAAAGCTAACAATAGCAATTGGTAATAGCAAAAAGATTTGAAACCTACGTATTATGAATTATAAAACCTCCTTACTAAAGGGAAGTGGCTTGACATGTAAGGATTCATACGTATATACGTAAGAGTCAAGCCTCCAGCTAATTGAGCTTCATTACACCACAGATTTGGATTATTTTTCGGAAAAATGACGATGCTTTTAGTAACAAATGACACTCCTTCATTCAATCAACACTCAACATTATATAATATCGACTATAAAGGTCGCAGTTTTTCAAAGTATCGAGTTGCGGTATTCAGTTTTGGTAACTCATCTTGTCAAAGTTCAACATAATCCCATCCAACGTAATAGTGATAAGCTAACCTCGTCGAGCTACTGGCAGCGAACAACACTGGAAAATTCGTCTGACGAGTTAACGTTTGACTTTGAAAACTATAAGTGTAATAACGCTATTCTTAAACGATATTTGAATTTTTATTATTTTCATTTTTTATTTTTTTTTTTCTATTTTTTTGATTTATTATTTTATATATTATAATTTATTAGTGATCCATCTATATTTGCTCCCATATTAAATTTTCACTGGATTTTACTATAATACCTTTTTCGTATGCATCAAAGAAGCATGTAAAGAAAATTCAAATATAATGTTGTTATATAGAGTAAACACATCTATAGTTCAGGTATCATTCCAAAACGTAACAACTGAAAAAGTCCTTTATTTTCATGCAGTGTTTGATACGATGGGAATCGGACTAGCGGCTGTCTATCAATTCTTTCTATTAGGTCCCCTTTTCATGGTTATAATTGTATAAATGAAAATAATTGATCTACATTTTCATCACCTATTAACTTCACTGAAATATGCTAGCACAATGACATACATAAATGGACGGATGTACCTCATAGGTAAAAAGGAATATTCAGAATAATGAACCTTGTCTGCTCCTCTTCATTAGGTATTCTGCATCGATAGCTCCCTCAGACGCAATACATCCTACTACACATCCTTTTCTAAATTCTTCTGATCGGTAGTTCAATTAAGCATCATCCAAAAAGCTTTTAGGATTCAATAACGCAATTCTTAAAAGAAGCTAACTAAACTGAAAAACATTTTCGAATTAGAGGAGAAAAACCCACTCGACTTTTTTGATTCAACGGAGAATACTTCGTGCCAATTTTGAAGGAGAATGGTTGATAGGCATTTTAGCCATAAAGCTCTTATACGGGAAGCACATCGTAGGTTGTTCCGCAGCTTTGTGACATCAAAAGAAATCCGAACTAAAACAGCTATCGAAAACACTGATTTTATCGGAAACAGCCTCCTTTTTAGGTCTTTTTTCAGCAAGGAGTAGAGTTTTGCGACCCGGCGAATAAAGTTCCAACCTTAAATAGTCCACGACAGTTGGTAAACAAAAAAACAAGAAAAGGAAACCAGTGGTCAAAAACCATCGTCAATTACGCAACAACCTAATAAGAACAGGTGGCCGACAAAGTACTGATGGTTTTCAAGCCAAAATTAAAGTAAATATATTTTTTCATATTTTAACAGGATTTAGGTCAAGTGCGGGTTTCTTTCATTGCGTTTTTCTAGAGTTCCGCAAATATAAATACGATCGAGTAAGTTCGTTCGCGTCAATTCGTGAGGCACGAAAATATCGAGCTTTTTTTTGTAGCCAGCTTCCTTTTTCGGTGAAAAAAATTGTTTGGTGGTGGCTATTACTTGAGAATGTCATGGCTATTCACGAATCGCCCTCGCTTAATTTTTGCAATGATTTTATCAACTTTTTTTTAAATTAGTCAGCCACTATGGGATGTATGTTTTGCATCGAGATACTTAAAACGAAAACATTAAAATCATCTTTATGTTGCTATTTTTCGATATTGCAACTTAAGTTTAAACAGCATAAGTATCTTGGGCAGCATAGAAATATAACTGCAAATTTACAGCAAATTTCCGCAAACATTTTAAAACTACAAACATTTTAGCACTCCTATTACTATCAAGTATTAGCCTTTACATGATACAATTATTACCAATGATACCAAAATGCCAATGCGACTTATATGACTTTGAAGCCATGTAGACAGAAAGACCGTGAATATTTTTCGCCACCTAATATATTTTGCAGACTATTTTTTTACCTAGCTGTTCGATGACATTCTGATTAGGCTCATAAACTTATGAGCCTAATCAGTAAGAACTTACAAGTAGGTTTTATGTTCGACAAAATGTTTAGGAACAACTACATCACCAAATCCAGCATGTCACACGATAGGGTCTTTGTGTTATGCTTTAGCTTTATCCAAACCCCACACAGATTATTTAAATCGAAATGCGTTAATCTTAAACAAGCAAAATACTTGTCTGTACATTTGCTTATGATAAGACCGAATACGACGTTTTAATTTGTAGGGAAACCGCATTCCACTAAGTTTATGAAAACTAAAAGAAAGTTGCAACTCCGACGAAACGAACTCTTACTTTAGCAATAGATCCCAACTTGTTTTATGGGCTTGTTAATGGGTCCGTTTTATTTACTGTTTCAGCAGGGGTACCTTAGGTGAGTGCAGTTTGTGAATTTGGTCAGCACCTAATAGCTGTCACGTTCATCATTTATAAATTTTGTTATATCTTGTGTTGAGGTGTCGTCACTGCGTTAATTAATATGCAACACTATACGAATCTGCCTAATAATCTACCTAATAATTACGGCCCATCAGTAAAAAGAAGTGTGTGAACGTAGGTGACAAAAAATTTCCTTTGGATGCCCACAACCTTCCTAGTCCGACAACAAAATCTGTCAAACACGCCACTTCAGTCACAGCACTAGTTCACTAGTCGAATGCAAGAATGCCGAATCGATTTAAACTTGTCTAAAACATTTATATTGGCGACAGATAACGATTACATTACAAATGAACTAGCTTTGATAATATACACACGCACAAGCGATTATCGGGACAAATTCTTACTATATGACTAGACTATACTATTCATCAAGTGAATTTTGTTCTTTAACATCGTTAAGCACAGGGTTTATTTAGTTCATGTATTTTGGAATTCATTTTTATCATTGCTCACTACGTTAACACTCACCCATAGGGTATTGTTACCACAGAACTCCATTATCATTGCTTGCCGTGGTTCCTGTTCGTGGGACACCATAGTGCGTAGACTACGTGCGGGGTGAAACTGTTCTTTTTACGTATCTCGGCCCTGTAATCGATATTCAACCGAAACCGTCGCTCTCACAGTCGTCGTGCTAGATTTGATTCAGTTTGGAAGCATCTACACACAAACACTCTAAGCCCTTGTTAAGCTCCCCCAAACGAGCGACAGAAGCGCTCGTCGAGAGCAGCAAGTTTCCTTTGAGCCAGCTTCACTACGAAGGCCATTTGGACCGGCGAACCCTGTCTCAACGACTGCTGTAGTTTATTTTATAGCATATTCGTCGTTCTTTTTACAGTCACAAGGTCGAGATGTTCATCTACTTTTAGATAATTTCGTCGTCGTTGTCAGAGACATAGTCAATTAATTTTTATCAAAAGACAAAATGTTGATCATCACACCAACGTCGTCGTTTATCCGACAGAATACGTTTCGTTACCCATCCTTTTTACGCTAACCCATTTGCCGGCAATGGGCTGCGAGGCACACGACAATTCGTTCTCCTTTACTGCTAGTGTAATTCCTTACGTTAGTGCAACTGCTCTCCTCGTCTGCTATCACTTTGAAAAACACAAACGTTGGAAAGAAAATACTGTAGACTTTTGACGCTCCGCGAGCTTACCACGCTTCTCAGTATCCGAGGACCGCTGTTTGATCATCACCAACAAGACGCTCTGCGTCATCGTCACTCACTTTCAGCTGATTACCACCAAACAACTAACCAAAACATTAGCCCTCTCACCTCTGCAAACAACGCCAGCCGTAGAAGTAACAAAGGAGACGAACCTAGACAGCGCTATCGTTGGATTCGGGGTCCAGGTTCGGAGAATGTAGTGACTTGCAGGCGAGAAATTGGAGGCTGGTCGGCCGACGACGAATGAGTGCTGACAATAAAAAAGACAGAGGGTACTACGGGTCGTTTCCTGATTGAATTGTGGAAAGGGCATTCGAATGTTAGATACAAACGCCGTCGCCACTGCTCCTAACGACACTCATCCACTGTTCTGAAATGCGCATGCTACACTTGCGCCATTTCTGATTGAACAATAATCACCTCATAAATATTATGTTGCTCACGCAAAAACAATATGTAAAACAAAGGTAATTAATAAGTACGGTTTTTCAAGAGTAAATGAGCAGTGTGCTACGAAATCCAAGCGTTTGCCGCTGCCGGCACGTGTTGTGCGGGAGCGGGCTCTAGCGGATATTTACGCGCCAACACCAGTTGGGTCGATCAGCCTGGTTGGAAGCAGGTCTGACGTTCGAAAAGCAACTGCCTGCCGAGTGTGATAACGGTGGAGTGTGGGATTATCTTGTACTGTGCAATTCTGTGACAGAAAACACCGTGACGTTTGCTGCAGTATTCTTAATAGGTGTTAACCATCAATCATCAAAATTGATCGAAACGCTTTACGTAAGTATAGACACAGGTAATAGATCGCGGTACCATTGTTCACTTAGGCTATCAACGAGTTGCTTTGCCGCCAAAACGGATAACGCGCATATAGGATGATGAACTCAAGTCTGTCCTAATGCTTTTATAGTTTTCGTAACGGTTATAATAATAAAGTGTAACATGGCTATAAGCTATACATTACATGATACTTAGAACACGATAGCAAGACGGCTCCATTGTGAAGCGATCAAATACTCGTTAACTTAAGATTCAATATTTTTACGTTGATACGAAGCTCGAGGTAAAATTCAACCAATGAAAAGGGAGCAAAGACGGTTTTGGGAGGCTACTTTGTTTGAAAGATAAGGATAACAAGTTGTTTTTTTGTACTTAAGGAAAACAATTGATATAACAGGCAGGTACACTATTAAATGCAATCCACATCTTTCTGTCCAAAGAAGTAATACTGAATTTAAATATCGGCAAGAGCTCTATGCTTTACCTGATCTTTTTTAAGGCCAGATTTATACGCACATTATTATTTGGAGTATTCAGGTACAATCAGTTCAAAGGTTTAACATAACCTGACATTGAATTTTATAGTCCGTGTGTGTATTTAAAGAAAAATTTGTCACAAAAAATGCGACTGTTTTAGAAAAAGAAGGCGCAAAGGGGACGAGGCGAGTAACAATGCTAAAGCTAAATAGAAATGGATTACCTTTACTCGATTCAAGATACAAAACGAGAAGTAGCTTCGCGAGCAATTTGTTTCCATAGTCTTTGTCTGTATGTACGCTTTGTCTGTAATAATGGTACCGTACACTGTCGCCGCCGAACTTGCAAATTCACTCGAAGTTGAAAATTGTTGACACGAACATGTGATGTGAAAAACCTGTTTGTTGATGTGGAAAGAAGCAAACCAGGTCAGCCAGAAATTATGACAGAAGATAAGGATAGAGGGATCTCAGTTAAACCGAAACTTGATGACCTGTGTAAATCGATGTATGATCAGCCCGCTGCCGAAAGCACTTTATCCATTTTGGCCCACTCAGTCATGCCGAGTCGTTGACATCGTGGCGATAAATTAACTTCTTTCTAGCCATAATATCATGATCAGTTGTAGCACTACTTTTACATAATTATTATTATCATTGTGAAAAATAATTAAGCATTATCTTAGGGTAAACGAAGACAATTAATGTAAAAGTCAAAATTCATATAATAAAAAGGTCTGCTGTCATTACACTGTCTACGTCTCTAAGAGATTAAACCGAACCAAAAATCGTCTACGCACGTGTTCTATACATAACGAACATAAAAACCTTAGGTTTCCAGTATGTACGTATCTGATGGTTTATCCTCAAAGATATATTTATTTAGTTATTTGAGCGGATGGTTTCAGAAAGACAACATATTACCGCGTTGATGACGTGCATTAATGTATTTTATAAGTTATATTGCATATACTAACGGTGTACGTATAGATCGTCAAATTTCTGAAATCACTTTATTCCACTGAATTATGATTTTTTAGAAAAAAAAAACATTATTTAGAAGCAATATACTGTAAGTATATTAGACAAGACATCTAGGCAAAATTAGGAGTTAAAATCAGTGGATTTAGCCATAATTCATTAGTAGTTACGGTTTAGTGGTGGTAAGCATCGATTATAAGAGGAGATAAACTTACAGTCGAACCCACAAAAAGCAATATATACAATAATGTATAGCAAATTAAATCACAGAATCAGGATGAATGCGGTTATCGAAATGTTAGATCCTGGTTTCGGACACTTGAATTTAAAAACACGCTAAGTAAACGAATAATAAAAGTATTTATTTAAAATAAACGGTACAAGCTAATAATAAAGGTAAGCAGATATGTGTGCTTCACTTCATTATCATTCATCATTTTATCATCGAGACATTTTTTAGTCAACACCTGCCGATTCTGGCAACACACTACTGAAGGTCTACAAATAATTTTGCCTACGAGAGTATTTGTTTCTGATTTTAATAATATCCGTCACAAGGAGTAACCAGTCGTGAAAAGTGCTTCTCTTAAATATCAACGCAACAGGGAGCTTAACTCTAAAATTGAAACTGATAATCACGAAGGTGTCGGCAATTGTCCAAAGCATTTATCTTGTAAAAGCATATGCTTTTTACTGTGACATAAGCAAAAAATTTGGCATGAGAATTTCGGCAGCTAAATACTTTTCCTTACATGTGTGAATGACGACATTCACCATTAGAAGGATTCTTTTATGGAAAATAATTTACACTAAAGAAAAGAGCTGCTGAGAATCGCTGCAGGTGGCGTATGATCCTGCCCTATACGCGTATGAGTAAATATCGATAAGCTAATTTTTGCTATTCGTTTTAATATGTTTTCATCGGCTATCTTAATACTTTGCTCTGTTCTTAAGAAGTAATTTTTGACAAAATAATCGTCTGACTTGACACATAAAACTGGTTATTATTATTATTATTTCATGCGATTTAGTTTTTTTTAGATTAAACCTATCCGGTTACATAGACTACGTTCGATTTCTAAAAAAGCCCACTTTGGCTCAACTGGTAAATGCTGCTCTAATGGTTCAAAAAAATTTCAGGCATCGGATTCTACAGCACTACACATCGTTCAAATCATATAGGGACTTTCAAGTTCTTTTCCAGCACTTAAAACTGCTTTCAAACCCGATAATAGGAACAAAGCTTTACCATATTTTTTCCTTTCGTTAAACGTCTCCGAAGCTTTTTTCTCACAGGTGTTTTTTGAGTTTTATATAAGTAAAGGTAAACCACAAATCTGATGAATACGGGGCTAACGAGGCATGAACATCAAGTTTTTCTGTAAAAAATGCGATTCAAATCAGCAAATGCGAATCGATGGTCCGAGATGTTTACGATGAATTTAGATTTTTTGGTCGACAGCGTTACACAGTCTGCTTAAAATATTTTGGTAGTACCTAGACAGAGAAAGCGCTCATCATGGATTTGCAACACACAAGTTCCCGATAGCCAAAAAGGATCTTAAAAAGAAATCTGGCTTTTACTTAGGTCATACTTAGATTATGCAGCTTTTTTAGGTTTGGACTTGCCTTTCCAAAAATGTTTAGGTCATTGTGCCTTTGTGTTCGCGTAGTACTCATACATTTATGTCTCATGTATAATGACGTGTCGAATGAAATCTAGTTTTTCTTAGAAACTCTTATTTCATTCAACTCATTCAGTTCAAATCCTTTGGTACAAACTGCGGGCTTTCTGGCTCTCTGCTGTTACGCCCCTGGCCTCCGAATGATATCTTTAAGAGTAGTCAGAAATGGCTCTTATGAACTACCTAACTCTTCTGCAAGCTCTTTGAGAATGGGCAATCCTACTTCATGGTTTGTTTTGCTCCTCCGGATGTTTGTCCGTATTTGCCGTACCTAGTCGCTAGGAACGAGGGTTGTCCTCAAGATTCTCTAACCTGTTGAATGTCACTTACATCAATGTGCTTACAAAATACAAAGCCCATGAGCGTTCAAATGCTCTGAAATGAAAGCAAACAGACAGAGCATCCAATTTCTTATAAAATTAATAGTAACTGAGAAATCTACTAGATATATCTAGTCTTAAAAGCAACTTATGAGGAAGCTAGATCATTAAGCACGCAAAGACGGCAACAAATTAAATCTAAACAACCAGAATATTTGTCGTTTTGTTTGCACCCCACAAGTGCACTAAAGTTATGTTACTTCTGCGTAGAACATTTTTATAGTATGCTTGTTCTTAAGGCTGAAAAGATTAAGGCTGCGGAAAGATTAAAGTAATGTCATTTGAAAATCTATCAGTTGTATATACAAAACATTTCAAATAAAATAACCATAGCAGAAACATCAGACGAAACTAAAGTTAAGATAGACTTTGTTGTTTTGATTAACACACTGTCTCTTATTTTGCAGTTTATATTGATTTTCTCAGGCCAATCGCAAAACTTAAATTAAAATATAAACCTATTTAGGAAAATGGCATTAGAAGGTGTTACTGAAGTAGTAAAATAGATACGTATTTAAAACATTATAAAGGTTAACCTTTAAGTTCGCTTACTGCTTGATGTTCCAAACTTTTTTTTTAAAACATGGCAAAAAAACAGCAGAAATGTCACTTTTTATATGACTCAGTTACACTGCTACTAATATTCCTTTATAGTTCTAAATGTAGCGAATCTCAGGTATTAAGCAGACTGTCCACAGACGTGCTTTACGCTCTCAAATAGAATGCCTGCGTATATTGTTGATGTTCATTGACCAACAACAATGGTATCTCAAATTAGTACTCGGGCGTTTCATTCACGTGGCTTCTTATTTTGATCATATGAGTATTAATGTGCTGTACCTCTTCTAGGAGAAATGGCGAGTAATATTGACTCGCCAACGGCGTCAAGGCCGTATGGACGGAAAAGGCATCGCCGTACAGGAGTAGATGAAAAAACGCAAGATTCTGAAAATTTGACCGAACACTTCCGTCGTAGTAAGGTAAACATGTAGCATCTTATCGATACATAACGTTTATTTTTAATTTGTTTACAGCAGGTCTCAAATGTTTTCATTTGATCCGTAGCGAAGGTATACGTTCTATTGGCAGAAGCTAGGAGGATTAGCTTGCAGTTAACAAAGTTGGTTAACGATAGTTAAAGGTTTTACTGTAGAATGATTTCTACAGATCGTTTCACAACTGCTCCGACGCGCAAACTAAGCCTTCTATGAAAAACCAATGTAACACATTGAGTGTATTACTATGTTTCCACCACAGCTGTCACAACAGGCAATGGTTATTTCGTACTGAGTTTGTACAGCCTCAATAGTTAACAAATATCTAATCAAGGACGATTTTATGGTGGACTATTTTTTACACTCTATGACATTTTTTTAATATGCTGATCATTAGGTACCTCGAGCAGATGCGTCCTTATATCAACCCAACCAACCGTACCTTCCCGGCGACCATCTCTTCGGTGTCATCGAGAGGATCTCCCTCAAGAATTTCATGTGTCACTCTCACTTGGAGTTCGCCTTTGCACCGCGCGTGAACTTCATAGTGGGCCGAAATGGAAGTAAGTACTGTCAGATAGCAGCACAAATACGTTATGCGTCGTGCACTTTTTATCATTTTTTATCCTATTATTTATTAAAACGAAGGCGAACGGTATTCATCTACTAAAACATGGCTGAATTTGGCTTCAATTCAATTCATATTTTTAATTATTGAAAGGGTATTGTGCACGACAAACTGGCCTTATATTTAGAGACTCAATTGCACTTGCATTGACTCAGAGCTACCTATCCTATAATATAGTTAGCAAATGTACAATTTGAATCAAAGAAAAGCTACCAGAGAGCTAGAATGCTATATGCTGAATTTATCTGTATTATATCTCTGAATTTATTAATACTATTTCGACCTTTATATTTACTAAAACTTGCATGCATATTCACTCACAGGTGGCAAAAGTGCGGTCCTGACTGCGGTTATGGTAGGTTTAGGCGGAAAAACAACTGCAACCAATCGTGGAGCAAAAACCGCTAGCTTTATCCAGAATGGAAAGCCTTCAGCACGCGTGGAGATAACTTTGGCCAACAGAGGAAGTTATGCATATAAGCCTGACGAATTCGGGCCCAGTATTACAGTTTCGCGCATCATTCGAGTAAGTGCACTCGCTTGAAATGCAACTGTTGCTTTTCCGGCTAACTGTATCTCTCATAAAGTACGATTTCGTCGTTTGACGATAAACTATCATTAAGTGATAGTTGATAAGAGTCGTATTACTTGTCGTCACACGGCCGTTCGATATCACTTGTGCCTGAGTCATAAAGTTCGATTGCAAGCTCTATTATTGAGATTTTGTTAGCTAATGTTAACCGCCCAAACAGTACTTTAGTTAATAATAGACACAAGCGAACAAAAATTATATATAATATTCTATTTAATTTTTATCTGCAGCGAACCGGTGCCCAGTACGAAATTCGGTCGCACGATCGACGTCTTGTATCAACAAAACACGAAGACCTCCAAACAATATTACGTCACCTAAATATTCAAGTAGATAACCCCATTGTTGTGTTGAATCAGGAAACGTCTCGAAATTTTCTACAATCGAAAAATGCCAAAGACAAATATCAATTTTTTATGAAAGCCACCCAGCTTGAGGAGATTAAGGAAAATTACCGACAAACTGCTGAAGACTACAAACAGGCCACAAGGAATTTAGAGAGTAAGAGCGAGGTGAGTGTGTTTTCCCTACGTCAGTTCTTCAGGTTATTCAATCGCACACAATTTGTAATTTATAGGCTTAGAGCTAAATACGGCTAACACAACTTCAGGCTTCTTTCGTAGACTATGATGTTCCATCGACGTGTTCAGCCAGTGTTTTTCGTAACAAAAGGCCTGACTAACGCTGCACTGCTTTTGATAAATTCCAGTTTATATACAGGTGTACAACCACGTGAAATTCATTTTATAATATAGCAGTTGATGCCTACATTGAAGCATTGTAGAAGAGCTTTGGGTAGGCAATTTACCTTTCCACTTTTGTTTTTGTTATGTTATTGTGTTCTTTAATGACTTTTCATATTGCATGGAACTAGCTTCTGAATGAGCTGGAAAGTCAGAAAGCTGAATATGAACTACGGTTGAAAATTGTGGCTAATATCGCTAACGAGCGCCTCAAAGTCGAAAAACTAGAGGGTGAACTTCTCTGGTCGGCTGTCGTTAAGCATGAAGCTCTAGTCAAGGAAGCAACCACACAGGTTGAGAAATACGAAGCCCACTTAGTTCAGTTACAAAAACAAATGGATACCGTTGTTAACGATATTGAGTTTGCTGAGAAAGAAGTCGCAGAGAAGACCACGCGGATTGAAGTGAGCCTGGCTGAAAAATCGGAACTGACAAAACAAACTGAGGCTTCAAGAAGAACTGTCAATCAATTAAAGGAAAACTTCCGCAGTATTGAGGTACATAATTGACTTTATCATCATCAGTATATGGGAAGTTGCATCAGATGAAATTATATCTTGGAATTTACGCAGGAATGATTGATGTTATAAACGCTTGATACTCTGTATATATAATCAGGTATTTCGTTCGAAACACCATAATTGTTTTTCAAGGACAAATAAGCGTTTTATTAAGGCCGAGAAGCTTCCAATACTAATGCCTTATAGGAAACGACTTCCAGTATATTATTTGTAAAACGATAATTCGCTGTGATACTCAACACAGGCTATATACAAGTCTATATATAGAAATTTTAAGACTTTATAAGGGAATTTTAGATTAATGTACGTTGTAACGATGTCTTCACAAACTATTTGATAGTTTAGAAATTTTATCGTCCTGACGACGTCTTTCTAGACCGAGCAGAAGAAGCTGAAACGTGAAATCCGTGATTTGCAAGGCGATCGGGTCGCTATTCAGAATCACATGTCTAATCAACAGGAATTAGGCAAGGAATGGCATCAGGAGAAGGCTCGTAGAGAACAGGAAATTGAAATCATATTAGGTAAGCAAGTTATTTGTACCACATGTATACTTTATGAAGTTAACTTCAAGCTAATAAGCTGTCCAGTTAATTTAGGTTAGTAAATTGTATTATTTAAGCACAGTTATATCCTTCTCTGCACCAAAGTGAACGTTGTATTTAAGTAAGCAGTCGAAAAAATTTGAGTTGAAGTATATAAATATAATGTGTGCAGAAGTATTCCGGTGTTAGTACGAATCCGGTTAACGAAACATCCGTTTGGCGCTCATATTACCGCATGTGAAAGTCACGATTATTCTACGAGCAAGCGACAACAGATTGTTGATGATTATATTGCATTCCGTAAAGTTGTAAGACTATATGGGTCAAAATTAGTATCTTCAACAGTAGACTGGTTTTGTCATGGTTTTATCTTAAGATAAAATAAAAAAACTCCGCGAAAGCGAACCCGAAGCTCAAGCAACAGAACAAGCCGCTAGGAAGGAACTGGCCCGTACGGAGGATATGGCTCGTGAACACAGGACGACTTTGTCAGATCTGGAGACTCAAGTACAACGCCTGCGTCATCGCATCTCCATAGCCAGGGCGACTCTGAAAGATGCAGTCAACCGTTTCGGGCCTTCGACAGCTCAGGTTCTCAGAGACATCGTCGACGAGAAGCGCTTTCGTGTACCTCCAAAAGGCCCGATAGGGAATTTTGTTGCTGTAAAGGGTATCTTTCAACACATTTAAAAATAACCAAATCATTGAATATCTTCGGCATTGTTGATGAATGCGTATACATTATCTAAAGAGCTTTAGCTCCGCTTTCTGACGTAATGACGTATTACTAATTTGTGGTAGCACCTATCGACAGAGCATAGAATGCATGCTCTCCAGTTATTTCATGACTGGATGGAATAAGCTTTTTCTTCAAATACAAACCCTTTGCCATCACTGTTCATTCATACGTTTGGTACCCTGCGTTACGTACGCGTTCGCCGGGTATGTTTCACGTAAACATTTGCAGATGATAATTGGGTATACGCCGTCGAACGTCATTGTTCCAGCACATTAACTGGTTGGATGGTCGACAATAATGAAGACAGCAAACTGCTCAAGCAGATCCTCCTAAGACATCGAGTCACTCCAATGACGTTGTACACTCGGCGAATGGGTCGTCCACGGTACAATTGTTCCATGCCAGACTCTCGGAACTCGAGCTCGCGTTGTATGGTCTCAGTGGTCGATATAAAAGACAACGACGTGTTTAATCTTTTAATTGATATTAATCGAATCCACAATGTGCTGCTTTATGACCAGCTCAATGTGGCACTAGCCGACATGAAAAACCAAGTTACTGTTCCAAAAAATTGTACACTCGCGGTGGACGTGGAATACAATCGGGTATTTCCGACTCCAAAATATCGTTATTTCGCAAACGACCGCCCGCTTCAGGTCAAATACCTGAGTCGTACGGCTGATGATATTTTACCTCAGCTCGAAAGAGAACTAGAACCGCTTATAAGACAGGAAGCCATCGCCAAACAAGACCTACAGATTGCACAACGCGCGCAGGCGAATGCCGAGAAAACGGTACGGGAGGCGAAGTCTGTGTTCAGGGATATCACTCGAAGTTTGGCCAAATATGAAGAAGAGGTTCGGCAACTTCGAGATTTCGAGGTGAGCGGCGTACAAAAACATCTAAAGAGTCAAACCTAATAGTAGACAAAACAACGAACTCCTTTGGCGACAATTGTTTAGCATTCTGCAAGTTTAGCGTATATGTGCCTGCTAAACCTGAAGAATGCATCGTCAGAGCAGTTCGCCATACAATAGTTGAACAAATTTCTTCCAGCGAAAAACACACTGCTCATTAACTGCTTATATTTAATTCCTATGCTACTGATAAGTATTTTAACCGTTAACTGGTTTCATGATGTAGTAACATGAATCTAAGGTGTTACCACTAGTAAAAAAAATGATTTGGACTCAACTCACAAAATTATTTGATTTTAAAGTTGCTCAGTCGGGCACATCGTTTAAACATACTTGTGGGCATCTATTAACGACAAAATAGGGGACATAGCTAAAATCAACGTAGTACATCGTCAGAGTAAATAATTTCGGGGCAGTACCTACAATAGCAAAAGTATTTTATGATGAAATAATCTTTAACTACAATATTAAATAATCTTCGAAAAAAAACTCTTTTCGTGAAAATGGCTCGTTACCTTATTAGGTTTTTACAATCAAGTAGTACAACAGTAGATATCTGCTTTTATTTGTTGATACGTTCCCCGTATAGGAGCCTGTTTCTGTCACTAATGCCCCACTGGAGAACGAAATCAAGAGAATTGATAAGGAGATCGCAGCAAAAGAAGCTCAATTCTTCCCGATACAGGAACGTATCAAAGAAGCCATCGATGCAATCAGACCTGCAAACAATACACTCAAAGAGAAGGAACTTATGATCCAAGAAATAAATGACAGGACCCAACGACTCCGCAAGGAGGTCGAACGGCTACAGCAACGAATCAAGGAACACCGTGTTGAGCTGAGAAACTTCAGCAGTAGGTTGGTCGATTACTAAGCTAATTACCCGTTTGTTATTACATACTGTTGAACTGAGTGAATTCCCTCCCTTTCTATGCCGTATTCTATAGTAATACTATTCTCGAATGTGAATTTGCGTCAACTGTATATCATTAGTTTGATTCAAATTAGTACTATTTATTCGATGATAAAGTATAACATCTCTTCGGATTGTTTTTACACAAACAAACTAAAATGTTCTTTATTTGGCGTTAATGGTGAGATAAACAGACAGACAGAGTTTGTACAGGAGTAACCGTCAAGTAGTGTGCGTGAAGTCAACTGTTCTACTATATATCTTACACATACCTTTGCTAACGTCTCTTTGTAGGAAAGGTGGTCTCGAGGATACATTAGAACAGCTGAGAGAAGAACAGGCCGTCAAGCAACGTGAACTTGATGAAGCAGCACAAAAAGCCGTCGAAAAATGTTCGGAACGGATCGACACAAGGCGAAGAGAAGGGGAGTTAAGGATAGAACTTAAAACGCTCAAACAACAAATAGCACACATGGAAAGCGAGTGAGTATATCAAGCCTCAGAAAGAAATGGCATATTCCTACGTTGGAATCGTTGATGGTCTTTATGCCTGTTTTGTTTATGGTTTACTGGGTTTTTATTTAACTTAAAAAGCGTATCCTGACATCGAACAAAACAACAGAATAATTATCATTATAATATCTCCATCGCTAATTAACCATACGAAAATATAGCCGTGTTTTGTGTTTCCCTGTGCCTGTTAATTAGACAACCAGATCCGGTAGAAACAAAGGAGAACTATGACCGATGCGTCGAAAAGTATAACTGCCTCTCAGAAGAGCTAAATCTGATTAATACGTACATGCTCGAGTTATCGCGGCTAACACAGAAGCGGCTAAATCTCTACAAGACCGTACGAGATCTCTACTGTTTCCTCATTAATACGCTATTCAATTCGCTCATGATGTACGAGAAGTTTTATGCGGAACTGCTGTTCAATCACGAAGCGGTCAGTACGTTGATTCATTCTTGTTTCATACTAAGGATCGGTGTTTGTTTGTTTATTTATAAACACTTAGTGTCTAGTTAATAATCAGAAGAGAATACTAGCACTCTTAAATTTCGCCGACGCTGGGACCTCTCTCAATGCGTATTCAGTTTTACCATTGAAGTCATTTTATAAATCTAGTTTTGTGAGGTAGATATGCCTATCACTTTTATCTATTTGATTCCTTGTTGATAAAATGTTTCGTTCTCTAAACAGCAAACCTTGGAAATACACGTTCCTGTACTCGCTGGTAATAATTCCAATGCATCTCGCGACGTTCGAGGCTTATCCGGTGGCGAAAGATCGTACTCGACTGTTTGCTTTATCTGCTCACTGTGGGTAAATACGGCTTCAACACCATTCCGGATGTTGGACGAATTCGACATCTTCATGGACATGAGTAAACGTCGTAAAAGTTTACAAATGCTTCTGCAAGTCTGTCAGCTACAGCCAGGCTGCCAGTTTATCTTCCTCACGCCCTTGGAAATGCCTCAACTCGATGCCCTTAAAGGTAGTAAGTTTAGAAACCTTTAAGCTTGTTTTAAAAGCTGTCCACGTAGGCGTATAGTAAAACCTTATGGGAATTATTGTACCAGATTCATGGGTTTTAATCTAGCCAAATGGGCAGACCTGATATAGCGTTTGTTAGCTTGTACCCACGCAGCCCAGTGTTAACATGTCCGCGTTATTCTGATGCACTATTGCATGCTAACCTTTTTATTTCTATACTTAACTTACAGAAAATATCGTCCGAATCCAGATGATGCCCGAACCAAGAAGAAACAATTTATCAATGGCATCAACTTCGTCTATGGATCAAATGATATAAATGTCCAACAAAAGCGTTAGGCAAGTCTAACGTAAGCAAACAGACACGTGAATTTTGTCTTCAGAAGACAGCCTATTGACTGGAACGTGCTAGCAGCTGCATACTCACAGTGAAGGTCATATTATTTCGGCGTCTCCAAGCTGATTCTTAGGCCAACGTTAATGTAGAAATATAAATATCAAGTAAACATGTCATCAAAAGCAAATATTATTTGTGTAGACACTTATCACTGAACAAAGGAGAAGGAAATTTACCATTAATATAAGATCCGTTGTATATATTAAATATTACATGCATCTATAAACAATGCATGCCATGAAAAATGATGACATAACACTCGTTAAAATGACAATTGTGGAGCGACCCAATAGGTCTGTTGTCATTTCTTAACGTAGTGAACTCCCCGGCATCGTTACATTGTTTTTCATTACAAAAAAGAAAAGTTGCCAGGGTGTTCCTAAGGAAACCTACAGTGTGGTAAACAAGCTCAAATATGAACAGCGGTGTAGAACAGCATAACAGTGTTGTAATAGCAATGCAGTACACACTGACTGAACAAACGACGCGACGATGGCCATAACATTTGATTAATACATGATCAACAAAAGAAATCCAAACCAGGCATGTCATACAGGTAAAACATAATATTCAAAATTTTATCGATTTGCTAAGAATGATACTTGTGATCTGGCCGATCACAAGATCAGATTTTCTTATAAAAGGAGCATTTGTATTATATTACCTTCCAAATTAATCGGTTCGAAGTAAGAAGCAAAAAATGTATGAAATTTGAATTATTTCCCGACTGATTACTTGTTGGAATAGCAGGCAGATTCAATAAGAAGCGTTGCATACTTGCCTACTTGTATACAGGAATAAATGCTAATATAATATCTGGTGTATTTTACAACCGCTCTCTTTATTCATAATGATAGCAATCATGTGATCGTGTAAATTGCCTATATATTATTAGTAATAATATAAATAAACTGTATTAATAATATTTATAATGCCATTAAGTTAGACAAGCTGACATTTAGCTGAGACTGAGACCGCCGCCTGAGTACTCCGCCCTCTGGAAAACAAACATCGAGTGAACTATTGTTATAATTAATGTTATTGTCGCGTTTTTATCTGTAATTAATTGGAATTAACCGTACGAAATATTTTCTTTACTTTTAGAGCCATACATTTATTTTTTGTAGCGATTCGTTAAAATTGAAAGATCGTTTTAGAAAAAAACTCAATGGGAAACTACTTCATTTGTTACGAACTTCCGATCTGCATAGGGTACTATCGTAGTAGGAAATTACTAGAAATTGAAGTGAAGCATCGAGTGACTTTTCTTACCATCGCAGGTTCAACGAAGTCTAACCAGTCAGATGCGTATGTAGGTAATAACCCCATCGATGAACATTTGTATAATGCTAACGCAACCGTGGCCAGGTTGCCAATGACGTACACTAGTTTCTGAAGAATAGCCTGTGTACCCGTTATCATCGCGAACGTGGCATTTACACTGAAATGCGTAATTTGATTTTTCGCTAAGTATGGGAAGCACAGCTATTCAACAATATGATAACTATTACTACACAACGGCCATCATACTTGGAGATGCTATAGCACGACTTAACCATAGATATATGTCGAACAGAAAGACTTTACCATTTCATACATATTACCGCAGCCATAGAGTATAGCCAAACATTAATTTAAATATATTACGAAAGTATGTTGGTGGAAGGAGAGGTTGAAATATTTATCTGAAAAAATTATAAAAATTATTATTTTAATATACATAAGAATTATGTGTTGATAAGTAAAGCTTCAAACCAAATAGCTTAGCGAATTTGCACGTCAAACAGTGACGAATCCTATAGAATACTTGCCTTCTTTTGCAACTTCGTGTACAGAACGCGCGACACCTATTGGCGATAATTATTGATATAGTCTACTTGTCAAAAAAAGGAAACCGGAAACTAACATCTCTGCAGGACCAATTCCACCATATCACTATATTTTACTTAATTCCCGAACGTAATGCGCTCCCCGAGCCCTCAAACAAAATCGTCCTATACTATATTTACTTGCTACTAAAACGACAACAGAATCTGTTCAGAAAACATGTTGCTAAATGTTGCAAAGGGTATCACCTTAAATCAAGCTAGTTGGCAATTCCGCAAGCATCAATATTTTGAGCCACTCAAGCTTATTGCTCTATATTAACATAATGACCTCTCAGTTACCATATAAATATATATAGCCCTGCCTATTCTTTGGCGTGTTGTCCTTAGTGTTGATAACGTAAGAGAATACGGTATATGTCGAAATATGTCCGACTTTTCGAAGACAGAGGGACCAAAATAAAAACGACAACATAACTACGCTATAATAATCAATAACTATGCTAAGTTATAATAATAATTACTATAGATTATAAGATACATAATAAATAAACTAATAAGCACTTACGCAATGAGAGCCTTAATAGGTCTGAGAAATAACATCCCCACCATCATCAACGGGAATATTGAGATCGAGTCGCCTGCCATATACATGATGAACAAATTCATCGGAATCTGTTTCAATGGTCCCAAAGCGATGTCCCACGAGCGCTGCAATTACAGTTAAGTATCACTAGATACTTCCTCTATTAGCACTCGATTTATGGTAAATATATAATTTTCATTAAGGTAGTATTTTTGAGAATCAACGTGACGTTTTTGCGCTAACGGCACCACAAAACATTCAAATGTTGTCGTCTAGAGGTAGGTCGTATCTTGCTGAAAATTACAATGAAGTTTAAAACACGAACTTTGACAATGAGGGTTGATTCGTTGTCTCGAAGGGACTGTGTCGTACTAAACGCCATTGTGGGAAGGAAGCCCGGTGGCAAGGACAGCGGTTCTCCTACCCTTTCGACAGTCTTCCTAAAAAATGGAAAATAAGAAGTATATTTAGTGTGAAATAAGCTATGAAATTTCATTATCTATAAATACGCGCAGCTGAGCACGCCACTGCCACGTATAGTTCTAATATTCGTGCATGGCGAACACATTACATACAAACACACTGGGTTAATGCGAAAAAAATCAAACTTACAAAAGAAAGCTATGTTATCAAAACAAAATCCGTATGAATGGGTTTGTTACATTGCGATGAGAAGCTCTTTGAGTCTATAATCCGGCAAACGGGTATGAATCATAGTCTGAATTTTGCAAACATGTCGCCGACGTTTACCCAAAAGATGCACTTTAGAAAGAACACAACTGGGCGTTGGGTATAAGCTGAAACTTATACTATTGAATTTCAATAGAACTGATCGTTCTGGTGAACATGAATTTACTTCTGTCATAAATGTTTCACATTTGGATCGATTAGAATTTAACTTTTTTTTTTTATTGTTGTTGGTTTACAGTCTAATGAAGCAGCAAACCTAAATTGATTATCACAAACATGCGCTCAAAAAACATCGTTAGTACAAAGGCCGGATTGAATCGAAAAGTCAGAAAAATATGAGTTCTTAACAGCTGCATTTGCAATATATCTAATATATGCTGGTTTGACCTCATACTGCTGCTTCGAATCAAGCAGCTCTCAACGTGTTTCGTGCAATTAAGTAGCACGCACGAAATTCTTTTCGAATTCCCTAACCACGAAGGAATCAAGAAGATCTTCAATATAAAAAAAACTTCCGCTTATAACTATACATACGTTATTAACGGATTCAGCGTACATCGAGCTTTTTTCAGTGAAACTTGTTTTCCTTGAGAACTCATGATTAGTGGGCTGTTGTTGCTGCTGCTGCTACTTTAGACAAACTCACACTTGACGCTTCGGTAAATTCTGTCAACTGATTCAATTAACGTCACCATGCAATAGAAACGCGGACAAAGCAAGGTAACAACAAGTAAACACTATTGCATGGCTGAATCGTTCGGGAAAATTGACAACACAGATTCACGATGAGCTCTATGATTTTTGTTTGGCGCGTGATGACCCAGCGTGCGATTCACCACGTGTTAACCGACGTCAGTCAACAAGAAGCAAATGGCAAGGCTCTAGGCAAACGTCGACTACCCGTTGTGTGAATATATTTACTTTAATCTCGTGGAAAAATTGAAATAGTAGAACCCTGTGAAGACACAATTTGTTTTTTTAAACAAGTTCACATCCGGTTGAAAGAGTAAGGAGTATGAGAAAGAAATGCGTGCACACTGGCTATGCATACCGTAATTAAGCAAATGCATATTTTTGTTGTGCCGTAAACATTCGTACCCTTGTCCCAGCAATTAATATTGGTGATGTCTCTTATAAATTACCTTTATCGTGTAGTATAGATCGTTGCTTTAGAAATGTGATAGTTAGATGAATAAACAAACAAGTCTTTGAAGATAGCAAATAGTTCGTGTATTCCGTGGAAAGTGGCAGACAATGTGATAGAATTCTGCCTGCTCTGAGCATTTTTTCATTTAGAGTACAACACAACATTTCAGTCAAACAAAGCTGTAAGGGGTAAGTACTGCCAACGATGATTATTCTTATATTATTCTGGTATTAAAGGCTGACTCGTTTGATACCACAATGTTTTGATAGTCTGGTATTGAACAACAATGTCGTACAAATCTGTGTGACACGAATTTTAGCGTTCAGGAGCTTACGTTTAACGTAAGAGTCTTGTAAATACTGCCTTGCAATACTAGCTCTGGAGTAGGGGTAAGACTAAAAAAAATATTTTGTAAAATTAACAAATTCAGTACGGTGTTTATTTAATTTTCATTCAACACGACAACAGGCTTTGCCACACGCACCGATATTTCTTTAGTTATGTGTGTATATACAACATGTACCACAAAATGTATAAACTGTCCAATGTAGAACAGATCTTTCTAACTATTCCTTTTTTGAGGGTGTAATAAATTGTTATAAATAATAAATTAATATATATATAAAAATAAAATAAAAAATTAACCACTGTTAGCTTTCGAATCACAAGAATTTAGCTTGAAATACTATTGGAGGTATGAAAATGTAGAAGCACATTGATCGTATCGCAGGGAGTTTCAGATAGATTTACCCATGCGATTCACAATTAATCAGATGAAGCATAAGTCTGAAATGACTGCAATTGTTCAGGATGTTCACAGACGTCAATCCGAAAAATCGAAGAACATACCGAGAGTTTTACCGACAAAAAATACTGGAAGGAACTAGCCGAATGATCCAAAAATCTATTTTATGACTGTAGTAAATCGAATGCCTATCGTATTTTAACAGGATACCAATAGAAAAGTTACGTTCCAACAATGGCAAATGTTACTGAAAATGATTTGGACCGATGAGTAAAACGTTTCTACCGAAAAAGTGTTGGAAAAATATGAGCAGGCTGCGTAGCTTCTTTATGAAAACTGTACAGAGTGGGAAATCTACATCGAAGTAAACGGTGCAGTCGATCGGGATCATTGCACCTACCGCATAACTAACACAATGCGCAGCAATGCTACGTAAATTTATCAGTGTGTTGTGACATTTCAAGCAAAACATCAACTAAACTTTTGTTTTCTTATGGTAGAATGGCTGATGCCAATTACTTAAATGTGTTACAAGAATTTTGGTGGAAATGTCAAACGTTATATTCAACAGAACGTTCTAAAATGGCATCGTAAAACTGAAGAAGACGAAACATACCCTTCAGTATAACTACCTTTGAGCAGTCTTTTCAAACGCGGAACCGTCGCAACAATGGCACAAGTGTCCTAAGCTGCAAGAGACGAGATAGAGCAAATATTAAAAAAATTACTATTTTCCACCAGAAACACGAATTTTCTTAGCTTGAAATCGAGGTTCAAGTTCCATTCACTTCTAACCGGCGTGTAGGGGTGAGAGAATACCCTCAAATGGTATGTAGAAGTTAATAAACAATGCATTCAGTAGGGATGAATAATATTTGAGGACAAAAATTGCCATTACCTATGTTCTAGCCTCATAGTTATTCCACGAAATCGTGTAGTATAAATGAACAACATATTCCGTATTAGTAGAACCAGCTTCTTCAAATCGAGAAGCTAAACTTTCATAAACCGTTGGGATAACGATGGGGCATTCATTCCTGTATCTGGGTCAAGTACTTTGAGAAATATAGGACAGGCATGCTATTGAGAGGTATGCCCGTAGTGTAATGCTGCAAGATATGCCACAAATTAGGTATATTCTTAATTCGAATTAATAAAAACTGCTTTATAGCTAATGTTTACATTAAGTATCCCTAAGCTATAGATGGTAGTTATAATTAAATATTGTCTATGACGTGTATCGGAAAATTTACAATAGGACTTCAGAAGTGAAGACAGTTGTATGGAATTATCTGTCGAGCATCTATAGTTCAAACGGATTTCGAAAACTCTATCAAGCAGTTAGCAAGCATTCATAACTTACAATGCAGAGTATGCCCAATGAAACTGTACAGATGTAATTAAATAAGCTTGAAAAAGATTTATCAATCCACGTAATATTTGATTTGTGGCCGCAAAACAGGCCACGAAGAAGCTGCGAATATTCACCAAGTCATGTTGTCCTCATATTCAGGTGAACTATGAAAGAACACAGTGTGTGACTATTTTTCATAAGGTCTCCAAGAAAAGGCCACACCAACCCGAAATGAAAAAACTACTTGTGAGACTTACAAATTGTTAATGCATATATATATATCAAAAAAAAAAAAAACGAGACTACAATATTTCATTCATAAAGCTTTACATCAATATACCGAGTTTTTACAATGCGGGCTATAAAATAGGGGAATCTTATTTGGGATATAATAAAACTCTACAAAAGAAAGCTGAAATAAGTACGATGAACATATAGTTTCTAAGTAACTGGTTGTTGATTATCACAGCTTTATTATCGGCAACGGTTTCTGGATGGCTATTGACGTACTGTATAGGATAAGAAAATTACCATAATTATATTATAGTGACTCATTTGAGGCTAACCCTTAACCACACCCTACAATCGCTATCTCTACACAGAGACCTCCTCAAATCAAGCAAGCCTTAAGGAGCTGGTACGTTTCTGGTCACTTACGGTCCACGCCGCAAATGGCGCTCGCATCTTTACAGCGACTCTGTTCGATGTTACGATCAAACCCTATGAGTTCACAAGACAATGTTTAGCTGAATGCCATCTAGAAATAACCCACGACAATGTTTTTTTTCAGTCTTGTATACTCAGCCATGCATTTTTCATAGATAGAAAACTCAGGCAAGTGTATAATAGCACGCTCTTTTCTCCGTTGTTCATTTTGAAGCTCGTGTATGCCATTGTCCTAATGTTCACTACAACTGAAGCTGCTTAATCTCATCCTTGTAAACATTCGTCCGTTTTCAGTGTTTGCTGCGACAACAGTGTTTGCTGTTTCCTTAGGACGCCGGCCCTTCTATACTGACCTACGCAGTCGTGTTGATTTTCTTCATCCCTCTCAATCAATTAAGCGGTTCTTACGGAAACCAAACAAGATGGCGAGTTTGATGTAGTAACGCCATATGTACGCAATAACCCTTTTCTGGGAGCCTTTAACGATCCTATAGCCCGTTCGTAAATTTGAGTTAGCTGATGTATTTTGACTAATATTTGTCGATGCATATACAAATATTACGGCATTACCAATAACTGTAATAAGGACGTTGATGTACGATTTTACATTATAGCGATTTTTGAGAAAAAATGTAATCATCTTAAACAAAAAGAAACCTATAGTTTGACCTTTTTTTAGTGTATATCTTCTAGATGTTCTCTTTATTTGATGTATTTTTATTGCCTTTGCTTTCACTCTCGTAGGAGAAGTAAAACGAATTAAGGGAGGAGTTTTTATCATTCAAATGGTTTCGTCTGCGACGCTACGGCCACCGCTCTGGTATAATCTTCGTAAATACAATAGATATTGGCATATTGTCAGAAGTACTTCACGTAGGGGCAATTTTTATTCGACAAAAGACAAAAGTCTGTCTATTGCGGCGGAATATTAATTCAGCAAGATGTCTTCGTTTCCTTCATTACATGAGTTGGTCAATTGATTGATTCCTGTTTTTGCTAGTCGTGGTGACATAACGCTATGCTGCATGTACTATATTGTGAAGCCGGAAGGGCGCTTGCAAGAAGTTCCCTCAGCTTGTCTTTCGACGACAGTTGCTTCGGGCCATCAATGGCGGCCTCTGCTATACGGGCAATCCGTGGCAAATAACGATCCGCCGGTATAGAAGCAATTGGCCGACCGGCTGGTTAATGTTAACAAACTCCAAGAAAGTAGGACCTAACGGCGGTAGAGGCCAGGCAGGGTCGAGGGTGGGGGCCAACCTGACGAAACTATTCGGGCTACAATTCTTCCGCTCTTCACGAGATTTGACGAGGACGTCGATCGACGTCGTGAGTGACAACGACAACAATAACGATAAGGATGATGTCGACAACAACAGCAATCGATTACGAAGAGAAGTAGCGAGAGGGTACCCATACACACGCAAGAGATATGCGGCAGTGGACTCTTCGCCAGTCGCCTCGCAGCTGCCATTGCTGCTTTCATGCTACAAACGCAAGAACGAACAACCAATCAGGCATGCTACTTTATTGCCGGCCTTCTTGGTGTGACCCATTCACTCACGTGCCCACTCGACCGCCAACGAACCGCAAAGCTTACTTTAGCGACCAAATCAGGCCACGCCAACGTGCTACTCTGGACAGTCATCCCGTTTCCCCTCCCCCTTTTCCAATACCACTAACACTACCGGCCCCAGCTCGTCGTTGCGTCACCCCAGAAAAGCCTTCTCTTATAGCTACGAAGCTGGTTGTCGGAGTTTGGGAGCTGGTAAACCGGGGTCGGGCCTTCTGCTGATGCTGGGGAAGACGCGATTCGCGCGACATTGAGTTCTGTGCACTCCTCGCTCGCGGTTCGAAGAACGTTGGTAGACAAACTGAGCGGTGTGGTTGAACGGGGTAGAACTAGGGCACCTACGACAACTACTAGAAGGAGAACAAGATTACCGCTACCCTATGACTAGTACCCTTTCCCCACGACCCCGACGACAACAATTAACGGCAAGAGCAGCAGCCTATCGCGCATGCGCTCAGGACCCAACAAAGCAGCAATCACCTCCTGTCGACAGCGGTACGACGATCAAGCAGCTTATGTTGTGTATTCGGTGTGGCACAGCCTAGGGCAGCAACAGCAGCAGCGTCCTACATCGAAGCCACTGCACGCTCGGCGTCTCACCAAGAAACGAAGAGACAAGCGGTCCCTGTCATTTACCGCTGTCGAGGGGATCAAACAGGAAAAAACAAACAAACTGCTTCTGCTGAACCACACCAGCGTCACCAGTGCTGATGGGGATAGCGGCTCGTTGTTTGCTTCCTTGTCGTCTGTCTGTCTTTTGGCCTGTCGAAAATAAAAGGGAAGAGAACGCCGCCAAGAGAACAAGGGGAATCGAGGGTCTTCCAGCCCTCGCCACCTTCGCGGGCATCACACCCCCTTCCGCCACAGCGGCGGTGGGTCGAGGCCCCTCCATTGCCACCACCACGTCAAACAGAAACAGCAGCAACACCAACCACTTTCAGCACAGGGGGGCAAGCTCTCGCGGTCAGCAGCTGTGTAACCAGAGTAGAATTGACGGAGAGAGCTAGTGCTGGTCACTAGGTGCAAAGGGAAGGGACCAACTCGACCAAACAACGGGGCAAACACAACAGAGCTTGCGAGCTAATCACTGCCCCGATCTATTTTGTTCCGTGTAATTGTTTTCGTAGTAAAACCTACTATTACAACTACTGCTACGATAGGTACTAGCAGGAATCCACCAGGAATTTGGCCGCTAAGCTGAAGGCTATAACTGAGGCGTATTTTGGAATCGAATCATGCTGCGCTGCGGCACGCCAGAACGAAACTCGCGGGCTCTCCCTCTACTGGTTTTGCTTACGTTTCGGTTTGCTATTTCAGCGATTATATCATCAACGATGTTGCAATAATACCATCAAAACTCTGAGGATACTGCTGCGATGGAATCGTCAGTTTCGTATTTGTCGCCTGCGGCCACTCCACGACCTCCGTCGTTGTCGTCATGGAGCGTCATCTACTTCGCCGGCCGTAGTAAGAAGCTAATTGCGACTAATTGATTCGTTCTAATTGCGCTATGTTGAAACTTCCGATTTGCCACCTATTGAAATTGTTCTGTGTGCTGTGCTCATATTGCTGATTTTTGGGCTCATTTTTACCGTTGTTGCCGCGAGAGTGCTTTTCGGTGTGCTACGATTTCGATTTTTCACATAAGACGAGCACCTTGTCGTACTACTGATAATGGCTACAGTATGAAAGTGAAGTAGTTTTCCCGTCTTGAGGAGACCATAAGTCGACGTCGGAAAGAAAAAATGGCCGAGCGACAAAAAATACGGTATTTGTATCATTATAAAGTGCGATAAGAACGAATCGTAATCAAATATACTCCCTCCGAAAAGTTTATCGCTTGCGGAAGAGCGGCATGCAACCGGTGCAATAATGTACGTTCTTTCTTCAGAAAATGGCCTTTGGGTTCAACCGGGAACAACGCAGGTCAAATGAAAACGGAACTAGTCATTGTTACTTAGTCATCATGTCAGTATCCAATCAAATGATCTGCAAGTGTTTTCTCATTATTCAACACTAGCATCAACAAGATTTGTCTGTTTATGCAGGATTGTGTTCTCCTTCCTACCCTGCACCCACAGCAGTGCCTTTTGGTGCTTCTTTCAGTTGTGCCTCGACCCATTTCGTCGCCGCTGATGTATGTTGCTGTGGGTGCGTCGTGAGTCAAAAGAAGTCGGTAGAAAACGCTAATACTAGTGCTGATGACTGGGTGTCTGTATGTGTATGCCTGTGAGTGCGTGTGCATGTGTATGTTTGTGTGCGCGCGCGGAGTCTAGGAAGTCCAGCGAGCAGAATTAGTGAGTCAGTCATAGCAAAATGCTGTTCTGGGTTTGGCCGATGTGTGGTGCGTGAGGTGCTCCTGAGTCAGCGTTCACGATCACCCAGGGCATTCGCCTAATCGGAGTCTGTCATCCTGTCGTAGATCGGGAGCAGCCGAGCGAAAAAAAGAGAAAAAAACAGCCTGCCAAAAAAGAAGAGAGGACGCGACCAAGAACTAAGGTAGGTTGTCTGGAGGTCTGGTGGGTAAGGTGGGCAGGCCAATAAGCCAGTCAGGAAGCTGGCTAGGAAAGCATGTTCTCGGGTTGATACTTTGATGGCTAGGTAAGTCAAGACTGGAGCGTGGTTCTGACCACAGTAAAGGTTAAGGACGTGTCCTAGATAACTGAATAGCTTCTTCACCTCAAGCAAGCCGATTGGTCACTGAGAAAGGCAAACGAAAAAAACGAGGAAAGATCCTTACGATATATGCATGCTTACGAGTAAATATTGCTGAAGTAGTATCGTGACCGATATAACCTGCAGTTCGGTGTACGTGTTATATTTAAGCGAAGTAAATAATATTTTGTCGTGTGTGTTCATTTAATTCATCCCGTTTACTAGTTCATGATGCATTCGGGGAAAACATGGCATTGAAAGGGATGGCCAAGATGCAACCCATAGGTGATTATCGGAAAACACAGCAAAACATATTTTTGATACACTGGGGTTTATTCAATTAACCGTCAACGATTGCTTCTCTCAGACTCTTCGTTTGTTGTTTCAAGTAGGAGACAACGTTGTTCTGACCGTTAAGCAATGCATCATTCATATGTAATTTTTTTTCAAGTCTATGAACAATTACTGACAATTACCTGTTACTTCTATGAATCATTCTATCGGGCATTAATAGCGTTATTAAGAATAATTGTACTCATTTTCCGAACCATCGGTCCTATTTTCGCTATTATATGATCGTATCTATTTTATGATTAACATCAGTTCACTCGACATGGCCTGCGGCGGTGTAGAGTTCTACCTCATGCATATTATTCTAAGACGTGTTTGAATAAAGTAGCTTCATAATGCTGATGTAACTGCGAGCGTTTGGAAAGCTAACTAACCACCTGCCAAGATTTCGTTTCAGCTTCAACAGGTTTACACTAAGAACAGCCAAGGCCGCTGCCTAAACTTTATTTTTCACGGTCTTATTTTTTCTGTAGAAGAAACTTCATGCAAAACAACCATCTTTTAAATGTGAACTGGCTCATTTGAGCGTGTTGCTTCTCCTGTTGGCAGTGAGGCACAGCCTAAAATTTGATAGGACATGGTAAAAGCGACGAGTGGGAGACCCGACGCCAACTGCTAACGCCTCCCCTGAAGTAAAATGCACTTCATTCGAAGCAGCTAAGCCACCACCTTCGTCTAACCCTTATCCCTGAGCCGTATAGAGGCAAGTGATTCAAAATTAATGATGTCCTTCTCACGAGTCGACTCTTAATTCTATCGATACAGAAACCCGGTAGAACGGTGCTTAGGTGTCAGGCCTTTGACTCAATGGTACAACAGAGGCCGCGATTACGGCGCAGTGATACAACGAGACATCTCGCAGTCCCTCGAAGCCTGTTTCCGTGGGTGTAAGGCTAGTACGGGAACCGTGCCATTACTTGGCAAAAAATCGACACTGTGTATTATGAAGCAAGTGAAAATAAATAATCGGATATTTATACTCTGCTTTTTGATCAGCAAGGGAACAGATCACAGCCGTACAAGTATACAGCAAAGAGGGCGTTGTAACACTTGACAACAATAACAAAATAGATGGCTATTAGATACGGACTATGTTAATAACTGCGACACCTTTTTATGATACTTGTGGATTCTAAATATCTCTCAGTGGTTCAGCATAGACTTGCAAAGTTTAAGTTGGCCTAGGAAGTTCGTGAAGCAAACCTTTGCGACGCAAGGATGCGCATAACACTATCCTTCTTATTTCAAACGCCAGTAAAGAGGGCGCATTAGACAAGACGAACGACAGATAAACAGATAATTATTTATTATACCCTTTGCTATACCCATTTTTTTAATTGTAGTACATTTTAAGATTACCGACCACTCTGTGAAATTATTAAATCTGCTGTATATTCCTAACGAGCTCCGGCATCCAGTTAAACGTAACACGATCGGACTTTCTATGCGGTATCTGTACATTCATCATCTCAGGCAAACAAAATAAACCCAATTTCGGACAAGAGCATTAACAGCCAATTTCAAGATCCATTGAGATGTGTCCATGAAAACTTTCTCTAGCCCATAAATACTATAATCTTCAGGAAGTGGAAGTGAAAGTTTGAGGAACACTCCGGAGAATACCTCCTATAAATACGGGTTACTTGTACTTTCAATTTATTTAAGGAATGTGCTCGTGGTCCCCTCGAGAAAAGATACTTGATAAATATTTCATTTCATTACTCATTTAACCCCTCTATTTCCAAGGTAAACCTGAATGTTTATTCCGTCACGAAAATCTATTTTGTCAGGGCGCTTTTATATTTGCCAAGCAATACGTTTTTCATATCACAAATGGGCTTTCATGCATTTTGCCAAAAGTTCACCTACTTTCTGTAATAAATAGGCCCATACCTTCATAGAATCTCCCACGTGACGACTTAGTCTAGCAGAAGAAACCGCTAAATGTACTTTAAATAAAACGCAACGAGGCCAGTGAATTTACGTAGTTGAATCAAATAGCCCCCTCGGGTTGACGCTAACTCCGAAACGAGAAGTTGTGCATATGGCCTCTCACAACATGAACGAACCTCTGTCGGCTTCTTTCAGTTGATACGGTATTCAGTAAAATGCTTGAGGCGGGAACTGACTTCTATATAGAAGGAGAAGAAAGCAGGGCTGTAACAGGGCTGTTTTACTAACCCTATAAGGAAAGTGGGGATTATATAGGTGCGATGTTGGGGTCTTGAAAGGAGACCAGAGCCCACTTATGGCAAAGGCGGACGGAGTCATAAGGTAGGGGATCAGAAGTTTAAGCCAGATAGCAAAGTGGAGAAGAGAGCAGAATAGGAAAGCGTCTGCTGTTGTATGTCTCGACATAAAAACCAAGAAAAAGCAAATAAGGCTGCCTGGCCTTCTGTTTTCTAAGAAAAGCGGTGTTCTAAGCGACAACGGAACACAATGCCGCCAACAGAAGTGGTAGAGGCTAAAATGAAGAAGTAAGAAGTCAGAGCAGTGACCCTCGTAGAAACCATCATGAAATAGAAACACCGATAGCATGAAAGTCCGCTAATTTAGAAACGTCAGCAGCAGTAGCAACTTCTATGCACACGCACAACTGTCCGACAACAATTAATAGCCCGCGATTCGCTGGGCTCGTGGCGGTTGTCGGGGCTAGCCGTTGTTAACACGAACGAAGACTGAACTGGGTTCAACTTAAATTTAAAATTAACGTCGCTTACGTAGAAGGAGATGTACACGTTACAATTTGTGATATTTACGTGAACACATAGTTAGCTATGCTTACATAATGACAAACACGGAAGGCCACAGATTTGCGTAGTCACCTATAAATGCTGTTGATGAGTTTAGTTCTCGAGCTGGTCGCACAGCTCCGACGGTGGTCATCTTGAAGAACTAGTACTAGGCAAAAAAACGAAGGAACAAGCGCTTAACGACTTCGTTGACCAATATGGCTGTAGATCTAAGGTATAATGTTGCATTCAGTTTGATAATCGCCAACTGCTTGTTAAAAGTTATATGCAAACAGGTACCATTGAAAAAAACTATAATCTTTATTAACCGTTAGCGTATTGAGACAGACGCACTTCGATATAATAATAAGTTATGGTTCGGTTAACTACTAATTTAAGCTGACCGACAAATTCTCTTACACTTTAATGAGGTCGTGATGTTATGCTTGCGGACTCGACAGTTTCGGTCTCATAATGATTTCTTCCGATTGCATGTATTTTAGAAATGCACCTCTAACGATAAACGACGGGATAAGAGGAGGTAGCCTAGGGGCTAAAGCTAACCCTATCTGTCTAGAGAGGCAGATAACCTTGAGGCATCAAGTTCTTTTGAAATCCAATAAGGTCGTATTGAGAACGCCAAAATCTAGCTCTCCTCAGCGTAGCAAAGCGCGTGTTTCCCTGTCGGTACGTTAATTGTTTTTTTTTCATTTTAGTAATCAGTTAATAATTAATTAACCTTAATGTGCAAACTATCACACGGCAGCTAGCAAGTCAATCTTACTGCCATCGATATCGAGAACTTCGTTGATCTTTAACGTCTTCGACGCCTTCACGGTCAGACATCAACGCGCCATCTTAAGCCTGCGTTCACCTGTCAACCTGTGTAACCATGCCATGTTAATAGTGGGTACCGATGAAGATTGAAACACATTGATTGTATTGAAATAAACTATACGGCTAAACCAAAAGGTTGTCTCTAACCTAAAACCCAGAAGCTCTCAGACCACTATGTTTCTTGGTGTGCCAGCCTAAGCCTAAAGTCGCTAATCGAGTGTCTTTAGGCAAGCACATTACTTACGAAGCAATCACGCGAATCATTAAAGTAACACCGATCTCTAGTTTAAGTCACACCTCAGTGTTTATCTGTCAGTTTTTATAGTTGAATAATAAAAAATTAATCGGACTTTTGCTGCCCTCCAAAAATATAACGGTAGAGATTGCTTTAACTGAAAGGACCGTATTTAACTTCTACGCTTGGCAAGTGCAGTCAGTACTGCATACATGTAACCTAGGAACAGAAGAGAAGTATACATATCTAAATATATATGAAAAAAAAAAAAATTCCTTCTTTGAGCTTCACTAAACTAATCATTACTGAAAAAATAGATTTTCTTTGTCGGTTCACTGTTTCAGTTAGTTATAGCTGGCGTAAGCATTATTGACGTCGAAGCCCATTATTAGGCCAAGAAGATCCATATTTTTAATAATGAGTAGTTCAGCAAATCTAATGAGAGCAAATTTGATCCCTAATATCGGTGCGAGCCGATAGCTCTGGGTCAAACAATTCATTTTCTTGCTCTCAGTCATGGGAGAATCGAACGCGTCGTGTTTACTGAGGCAGATTCGGGTTCCGTATTAATTTCAGTCTTAAAAAGCTAACCGGTTCAAGGGATGTTTACATACTCGCGCACAATAACCTCGTAACTATTTTATTTGAAAATATATTTTAAATTATTAGATTTCCCTTTATAGAAGATGGGCAGTAAATAGAAAATGCAATTCCAGTTGTCTTCAGTAGTGTTTGTCCATTAATATTCGATAAATGAGCAACAAGAAGAACCCGATTCGTGTCCATCTAGCTTGGATACTACTTAACGACTAGATATCACAGCCAGTCAAGGCAACCTTTTCAAAACAACGTCATTTGTGTAGAATAACTTGAAGGTAGGCTTATGTAGAGGGGCACATATAACTGGAAGCAGTAATTGCACTTGTGGATTTATAAATACATAAATTAGAGCAGTAATGTTTGCTACTTGAAAGACACTAATGAGCGACCTTACAGGACACCGTTGTATTCGTTCATGTCAGGCAACGAGATTTCCAAGCTGCTGACTTTACTGTTGCAAAGTTTGCCCATTAAATATACTACACAAGACTAAAACTGGAACAGAATGTCAGGCACAGAATTCGATTCTCTCGAACTGACCATAATTCGGCCTGGCGGCAAGGACAATAAGGTTCAATTGCGGATCTATCAGGAAAATCTGTTTGGGGGCTTTCGATCACGACCGTATAGTCCTTTCAAATATCAGCCAATATCAGCCCAACTGTAATGGCTGATTGCTCTGAAATAATGTTCGGAGTTTCTTTGCACCTGGCCTAAGTTTGACTTAGAACACCTACCACTGGAATATAGTAAAGAAAAAAGAACCTACCTGATCCAAAAGGAAAACACCACGCTCCCAGTAATGCACTTTTAACAAGCTAATTTTAGTGAGAGAGTCTTCCCGAAGCGCAAAACACGAAACACTTTCTGAGCATCTCCCCTATGAGCTATTTCTGTTATTTTGCGGTTTGTTTGTAACTATCCGTCTACATATGATAATGATGAAGTTACAATCTGTAATTCGCCGTCATTAGAAGTCTATATTGGCATTGTCGTTGACCAAAGAACAATGCTTTTATTGAAAAAAAAGAAAAAATATAATTCGGGTTAAAGCGGTCAAGTATAAGAAGCTTCTTTCGCTGAAAATAATTCGATTCGAAATTTTGACAATCAAAGTATAATTATTGGATAATCCTAATATCCTTTGACCGAATATTTAAGAAGTTGATTAACTTTTTAACCATTAGGCTTTACCTGCATCAGCAAACCATGGAAAATTGATAGTAAAATACTTTTATCATAGCTAACTATATCTTTAACATTCCTTACTATTGTTCAATAACAGCTATAACCTATAGAAGAGTCGGTAGCTTTCCTAGTAGAACCTTTGTTGAAGCTGGGTTCACGGGTTTAGCTAAACAATTCCGCCTTAGAACCCTGGCCGTCCGTCTTTGGAACCTGATTATTCTAATGTCACGTTTTGTTGAATTAGTAAGTTTCACCGAAAAGCTCTCCGGGATCTATAAAATAGATAGCTGTTAATAGAAAAAAACTAAATTTCCTTTCCATAAAAATTTATGAAGCTTAAATGAGAATTTTCCTTTCGAACTCGATTCGATGACAGACGAGACAAATCGCAACTGAGATACATAATCATCTGTAACATTTGGCTAGTCCCTGTTAAGCAGGCCGTATAACAAAAGCGAGCATGTTCAACGTGCCAATTAAGGTACACATTTTGTGCTTATTTTCCACACCACGTGTTTCCGTTAATCACAACACTTATTGTTACTGAAGGTGATGATCAATAAATGCGTTAGTTCCAAATGCACTCTTGTAAAAATGTTTGACAACGGCAACCAAAATTTATTTTAAATTTTCGTTAATGGATCAGATCTATTTTATTACTAAAAACAAGTTTGTAAGGTCTAAGGTAGACCTTCTTTTAGACAAGGCTGGTAGGACGTCTTTCTATGTATGCTGTTTCATAATAGATCCATCGGGCTAATTGGCCGACACAAATAATCAATATAAAGGTATCTGGGTGCAAATTCACAGCAGCAACAGCAATGGCGCCAGTTCTACTTTAGAACGCAACAATTATTTTTATTAAATAATTTAAAATAAAAGGCAAGGGAATCGTCTATAATGTTGAATTAATTAAGTCAGCAGAATCTTACCGTGAGCCAACTTTCCTAATGGCTTCGTTTACTTTCAAGCTGACAGCCTTTCTGTATCTGCCTTTTGAAAAAACGCGGTATTGACTGCTCAGGAAATAATTTTTAGTGACTGATTTTTAGGAGTCTTACTTGGCATTTCTCGTTTTCAGGTGCAACAATTGATCAGGAACGCACGAAAAATACATCAGACCGAATCGACTAAATAAAATTTATGGATGTAGAACCAATCGGACATAAATCAACAAAAAGCCATTAGTTATTTTTCCCCGCTCGTGCCAAATATGCCGTGTGGATCACCTAGTAGTGTATGGCAGTAACCCATGAGCAGAAGCCTCAACATTAGAGATATGATTCAAACAACTACTGTGTACGGTCTTCTTGCATCTGCGAGCTCCTTAGTTGAATAGCTAGTCAACAACATAATCGGGGAAAGAGATATACCGCGGAATACACTGCAACCAATAGTTAAGCTGTGCTTAGGGTTTATAGAAACGCTGTTCTGCATTGTACCGTGACACGCGCGGCAAAACAGGTCCGCTCTCTGTTTATCGTCCCGTTTCACCCATTGCATCGTAAACCGGACCCCAATCAGCTTTCTATTCAATGCCAACATCATAATAGCTGGCTTCATTGCAAACACATTGACGTAGGACGCTAGTGGCAAAAATGTCAAAGGCCATTTTTTAATTCGCGTATGTGGTCGCAGCAGTAGCAAAAACAATAGTATCAGCTGGAGTGTATCAAGCAGCGAACGTGAGAGAGGTCCCTTGGAAGAGAACTTGTGGTAAGCTTGGATCAATAGAACTGATCTCAATCGTATTATTTTTCGGATAAATGAAGTCAATTGACTAAGCTTAACTTTGAGAGCATAAATATAGCAGGATCGTTGTTTCTGCTGTAAATGGATTGATTAGAAACTTATAGCAAAGCAACTTTTTACACTGAGCAGAGCAGAAGATGAGCCTTTGACAGAAACCCATGGGCATGCGACTGATACTTGAGATCAGGTTAAGTTCAGGCCATTTAATTTACAGCGCTTTACGACACGTTCTACATAGTATTAGGTACCTGATCTTAATGAATTTAGATTGTTTTTGTGCAGGCAGAAGCTAAAACTACAGCATAAAATAAATTTAGACTTATTCATTTTAAAAAATTGCTCCCAATACGCTTCGTGAGTGAAATAAAAACACACTTAATGCAATTTGAAAAATATTAGGCTTTTTATTAGTCAAACGTTCCTAAGACCAATTTGTGTGTTTTTTGTTTTTGTTGTTGTTGTTGTTGCTGCTGCTGCTGCTGCTGCTATGGTTGCTATCACTGCTATTGTTGCTGTCATAATGACGGCGACGATAATAATGACTACGATGGTGATATTCTTTCCGCTGCTAAGTCGGACTGAAATTTTATTGGTATGTATTATTATGTCCGCTATTGATTTAGGTCCCTTGTTGCGTGAGCTATCTGTTCTCAAGCTTTATGTCTTGTTTGTGTAACATACAATAGTTGCCGTAGCAATTTTTTTACACCTGGGGCTATAATGAACCGCACCAGGTAACTCGAAGAACCATTATAATACCACAGAGGTATTACAGTCGCTTCCCGACCGGGATGAAAATGATACAATGTGTGCCGTTCTGCATAGCCATATTTGTACTGCCGTGTTTACGTCCTCGTGGTGCGTCTACTACAGAAGGATGTAAACAGGATCGTCTATGAGAAAATTTTTCACAGCTAGTTTTAATTCATTCAGTGAACTTTTACTGAAAATACGTGATTCAAAACATGGAACGATTCGTTGAGTTTACTTACATCATAGGACAATTGAGCTAATAGGCCAAATCGGTATGGGACATAACATATTGTGTTGATTCGATAGATAATCTGCTTGTTCTAGCATTATATTGCGCAGAAGATGATAGCAAACTTTATTCACTCTACACTATGCACTGTTGTATTATTTACTAGCTGGTTCGCGGAAGGGCCTGAGCCCTTGTGTACATTTTGTAACAAGTCGGTCGTAGCCGTTGTTTCGAGGGCTAGTAACATACGACTACCGACTGGTCAAACTTCTCCGCATGTATCTATGGGTGTTTGCTTGTACAAAGAGAGTGCTGCTGGAGAACACTTTTAGCAAGATGCTTCAGATGCACAGAAAGCTATTGTTTTTATGACCCCACTTTGTCGTTACAATAAAAAATACAAATTTTTTTCGTTTTTTCCGTAGTGTATTCGTAACGTGAGAGATGCCTTTCTAAGTTGGAAACGTTGGCAGGAATAATTTCATGAATCGATAATCATAGCGCTTTTTTCACGTCGACTGTTAAGTGAATACAACCTTTGCTCTAATTAACTGAATGAAGACCAAGACAGTTCAGCTATAATACGGGTTCAATTTAACTAAACGGTTATGAGCTTGTGTTTTCAGTAGTGGCATACTGCATACAGGGGGTCTTACCATGACACACGTTTGTCCTGGCTACAGTGGCCGCATCCTCAGAATTATTGGTTCTTGCCAGTAGTTCGAAAAGACAAGCGTGCTGCTCGTCTTTAGATACTGCTTACGACCTATTCTAGAATGGTGCTACTCAGGCCGGTGTACAGGTAAACTGTTCGTTCGCGAGCAGACCCCTCCGCTGTCTCAAACTTCCTTCAAGTACCAACTGATTTGCGCTGGTAGCAACGATCAGTTAACGTAAACCCGTATCGTATTGTACCGTTCTAGGTGGCTATTGCCCCAGGGCAAGACTATAAATCGATTGATTCATTTATAGAGCTTGTTCCATCATCACTGATCCCGTAAAGGCGCTTGTTTTCTATTCAGTTTTTTTTTTCTTCTTGACACGGTGGCCTCATCGGTCAAGCCTCTGGCTAACCCGCCAACGACCCACAGCTACGCAACCTGTATGAATAAAAAATCAAGTAATTTTATTGTTGCTATTTTACATTAGGCGGTTACATGTTTTAGTGTGTCGTTGTTTTTTCATTGATTTACAGTTACCGTTTATACACTATTGATTCTATTCGAATTTTCAATATATAGAAAGAACAGGGGAAATAGGGAGTAGCGACAGAGACCCAATGAGTGAGAGATAGTGTCGAACTGTCGATACTACTTCTCCAATAGTCACAGCCGTCCGCAGTTGTCGACATGTTTACCGCGATGGGTGAAGGGTCTATATGGCCACTAATAGAGCATTTATTTAGACGCTATTGATTGCTAGAGTCTGCTAGCAGCGATGGCACCAATCGGTTGTGGGTGGACAGAGAAACTGTAGCATTTTTGGTTTACAGCTTCGGCCATCTCGACTGTATCCGCCGACACGTTGTTTAGCTATAAGCATAGATATCGTAACGATGAGTTACTGCTTTGAACAATCGATAGGTACCATGCTTTTATGTCATTCAGCCGTTAATCTGATATTGATCATGGTGATGACAGCCGTATTATGATCAACTACATAGAATAGCTACTAAAATTATCGTTAAGATGTTTAGTTGATTGCCAACCGGGTTCGGCATTGACGGTGTATAGTCTGGCTTGGCCTCCCTCCCGCCCGCCCACTTTCGTGAGAAAAATTTACCAGGACCACGACTCTATTTGTATGTTATGGAGATTTAGTTGTTCGGAGCCTGTCGATTCGGGCGGCCTGATCTCGTCCTTGCAACTTGAGAACATCGGCTGTGTAAGACAGGGGATCCTTTCCTAAATTTCTACACGTAAATTAGAGGAAAACAACCCTTCACAGTATGAACAATCTAACATAGCTGCACGCCATTTAGGGGAAGTCAACAATTGACATAGAGGAATTTTTCGTGAGACAAGATACTTTCAACCGTTGACTAACGTTTGAGTGGTAAAATATGATCCGACCGCATCATACCGTAGACGGATCAATTCAATATTGACTTTAGGCCTTTATTAGCAGGGCCATCTTTCCCTAACATGATTTGGTCACATTAGCTTCCGTCTAAAACATAAATCATTATTTCCCGCTAGGACAAAGGCGTTACTCAGGCGTTAAAGTACCTCCTCGGTACTTAGCTTGTTATGCTTTATAACAACAAAAGATAGCTAAAACAATGTCCAACCACTGGCGATTAAGTAATAGGTCTAGCAGGATTACATACATGGGGATCAAAGATACCAACAGGCCACATTTCGTAACGTCTGGAAAGCTTTCATTGTCACTCTGCTGTCCACTTCGGCAATCTAATTTTTATGAGAAACAAACCTCGAAGGAATACTTAATTTAACATCCCTTGAATGAAATTAGCCTCCTGTTGTTGATAAATAGGCTGTGTAATGTGTTAGATAGGCACATTTACTTGCGATATGATAAACGCGTCGCTTCGCCCAGTTTCATCATTTCTTATATTCAGGGTCTCAGAAAAAGGACTGTCATTCACTGTCCTATTGGGTTTTGGCGATCTATGTTCAACCTATATTCTATAAACGATACGTAGACTGAGGTAAAGAGCATAAAAGTGGCCATCTCAGCATTGTTTTTATCAGCTTTTTATTGATCAATAATGTCCTTACGATGTATATACCCTTGAAACATTTTAACATATATTTTGTTGCCGGCGCTTACTGTGCACCCGTACTTCATTTTTGTTGTAGCGGAAATATTTTAACACATAAAATAAATTTTTTAGAAAAATCATCGCTTATATCAAGATAAGCTATGTTTTCGTTACACAATGAAGACGGCTAGCAGGCTCTGGCGCTCAATGCACAGTAGCAATGTCAGATTATGGATGTTAGTTTTAGCGCTTTCACCAATATTGACATAGAAATGCAACAGATCAACGCTAGAAGGACAAATCTATGGCAGCAGAATATTTTCGTGGGGTTATAGAGCTAGAGAGCACCCTGGCCCCACGCTTGGTGGGCCGTTCGGCACACCATGGACATCGATTCACGTTTAGCCTCTACACTCAGTAAAACCAGTACAAGCAAAGATATACTATATTTTGGCCATCTCGTCTTATCGAAGATTATTCTTAACGGCGTAGGCTGTGAGCTTAGAGGTATGCATATAATATTTTTTAGCCAACTCTTTGCCCAAGGGGCTTGATAACGTTCGACTTTCGAGTTTCTTAAATAGGACACTACAGCGCAAGCCGTAGGATGCGCGGGCATAGCTTTGCGCCTACGCAGTTTTTCCTCGCGTGAGTCTCTCCGTCTATCGCTATTATGAAGTTAGTTCCTTATGAGAAAGATGTTAATGAAGATGTTTTATGCGGAAGTCCAGATTAAATATGGCCCGTGCGAACATCTGACGAGTGTATTGCACTCGTCCTTCTCGTCCCTGTACCTCTAGCAGACGGTGTGCATTCGGAGATTATAGTTTATTGGTTATAGTTATATTATTGTAGTTTATGAACCTAGGTAGTAAGGACAAATTTCCCAATAGCCTTGCTTCCCGTTCGGCAGGACTACGCTAGTTTGTTGTGAACATATTGGACAAGCACTGATCGTCTGTAAGAGTGGCTTTCAGAAGCTTGTACGTCAGCATAGTTATTTTTCAAAATAGACACCCGAATGCATCTATTTTTCTTCACGAAACTGTCACGGCGTATTCGTTTAGTTATTCTTTAATATCCGTGATTTACGGGTTGCTAAATCTGAATCGCACTAATAGGTCAACTTGTCCTGGGAATTGCTCGTCGTCAAAATAAGATTCAACGTATCATGTAATTCCTCCTCGAAGGCAAAAAGCCAACCGACTATCTAGCCACAGTACAGGTGTACCTAGAGCTAACAAAAATCTAATAGTTAATTAAGGCTGCTTAGATATATAGACACGCTTTTTTCTGACAGAACTAAGTAAAGTAATGAGCTTTTTACTTTCTGTCCTGGCCTCCATTGGAAATGAGGCTAAGTTTAATTGGACTCCTTGTAAGTGGGTTCGGAGCTTCCATGTTTGAAGACCGTTTCATGCTTCTAGTCTGTTTCCAAGTATATTTGGGAAGACGAGGTCTAAGGTCAAACTTCAAGTCTAATGGCTTTCCACTTCAAAAAAAGCAGTTACTTGTTCGGATGGCACACATGAGAAAAACAGTTTTCAAACAGAAAAACGTTGATATACGCTATTTTAACTACTTTTTTTTCCTTTTTTAATTTCGTTCAGACAAATGTGTGGCAGAGTCGCTAATTCTTCCATTATAGTGTGCGCAATGATCTTCTGCCCTCTGCTAAGTTTAGTAAAATGGGGTTTGGCAACGAGAGAAGAGACGGTTTGGTCATCTGATGCACGATACAAGCAACTGACAGACGTGTGGCACTTGTGGAAGCTTTGGCAGATAAACGTTGAAATTTTCTCTCTCAGCCAGCTATATTATCGGCAAGCAACATTATGACTTGACTGTGGTCCAGGCAAATTCATTTTGAGGTTCCTAAAATATGCCCTCAAGCTGACCACAAATGAAAGAGAGAGCGGGTAGAGATGGGCAATCACTTATGGACGCCACGTGTTAAGTGGAGCTAACTATTTGACTCAATATCGGGCTTTTCATATATGCCACCTCTCCAGGTAAAAAAATCTGGCCACTGTGTTTTAGAAGGCAGTAATGCACGAATTACTGATAGAGGGCATAATAATGCTATATTTCTGGCGGAGTTCCTTTGAGGATGAAGGTGGTGATTCTAATTAGTCACACACAGTTTAGGCTAGATGCTTAAACGTTTGTTGGATATCAACGTATCATAAGCATACCCCTTACCTGCACTGCTATAATTTTATGGTAGTCATTTGTAGGGCTTTTTCTTCAACAAGTCTGTGGGGCTGGTTTTATCGAGCGAGTGCGGGTGGTGACGGGATGACGCCATTGACACCGAATATCAAGTCTATAAAGTTATGACTTATGCCATACGAAATATCCTAGTGGTATCGATACGACTGAAACACTGCCTGATGAAAATGATTTGCATTATATCTATATATATATATACAGGCAATGTGTTATGCTGCCTATGTGCAAATCTACTTAGATTTGGTCATTATTCACCAAGCATTAAAAAGACATATACAGTAAATAATTACTCATTATAATTTGAAAGCTTTGACTTTTATAGCACAAAGCGATATATACAAGCACGACGGTAGGTCATTTCCATAAAATGTATCTTTGTCTAGCTGAATTATTTAATTTACAACTAAGTGGCACGCGAACTACTCTAAGTTTGGGCCGAGAATTTCCAAGCTGTAGACGAAGGAAAGCATACGGTTTCAGAGTCAGCGTCTGCTGCCGACACGCGTAAATGCAAAATTTATGGACATTAGAATGCCATATCATGATTTGGGTTGCGAAAATGACGATTGCCGGCCAATACTGTATGTCCATCATACATTGGCTGAACTGTGTTATGCCAGGGAAGATTTCGGACCGAGGTCCGTCTCCGCAAGATTGCTTTAGTTCTGTAAAAGCATTGTTAGATGTAATGGTCGTTGTGAGATTTATTATGCTACACAGGCCTAAACGAGTGCGCTGAGCAGTTGAAGAGGTGGGCCTAGTATTTAGTGGGTGAACATGGCCGCAAACGCTGGTTTGGCAAATACTATTGGGAAGCTAGGTTCTTCTAAAAACTGCAATAGGACACAAGTATGCGAACTTTGTAACTTTATTTATATTACGATCCAGAGAAACACTGTAATTATTACACACTGGGCTAGAAACTTCTACGAGTAGACGGAGCAACTAGAATGCCTTAAGCCGACCATAAACATTCTGTATTTTGTTAGATAGGAATAATTGAATTCCAAAAGTGGGTTGTTCCGATTATTATGTTTATATATTACGTCGCTGGCCTATTTGCTGTCGGAACTGAATCATAGAGCGAGAATGGCGCTTTCAATCTTGCCAAGGTTAAATTTATCATTTTTAGTGTTCTATTACTGACTCAGTCCCCCCAGTTAACTTGTGCGTGGTAGCTAGCTGACTCGTTACCATTTTAGTGAACGCAATATGCTGATTGGGAGCATTTTCATAGCAACAAAGTGGGCAGAAACATTCATTTTAGTAAACTTGTTGGCAGCACAAAATCCGTATGAACAGTAATTTAAGCAAATTATTATTTCGAAATATCAAGTAGTGAGACGTAGCCTTTTGCTATTCCGTACCGTTTAAACGGTAAGAATGACAAGTTACTGTAAATCGGCCCAACTTATGAATCCTTAATCCTTTTCTGAATCCTGCTAATTACCCATATAATGTAACACTTCTAGCAGTTAAAGAAGAAAAAAAAAGTAAGTTAAAAGTTAAAAAGTTGTTCAAAGACGGCGGTATGCATAGGGATCGCATTGTCTTATGAACCTATACGATTTTTAATTTTAACATAATTATGTATTTATATTAGTCGACTGCTTACGTATGCTATAATTGCTTAAACGTTTCATTAAGTGAGTAGTGCCCAGCTGTCCCGTTATCGATTTGCTAATGAAAATCAAAGCAGACTACAGTCGTCCAGTTTATCCTGGCGCGGTGAGAGATCAGCTGTTCGTATATTGTGGCAGGAGAACAATTGATGGCTGCAAGACAAAGCATGCAGGATTTTTTCCTGCTTCGGTGCTGAAAAGTAGATGATTTTGGGTAGGATAGAAACTTGATGGTTCTTTTCTAGTAAACTACGATTTTTTGCCGTTTAGCTCAGCTCTGGATTGCAAAATGAAGCGTTAACGTGTATACTATATTCATATAGACTTTGACATTGAACAAATGTGTGAATACATAGGGGGCAAGGTCCTTTATCTAAAGAAGAACTTCAGATTCCGCGGCTTCGGTAAGCATTCGATCCTATCTGGAGATATTGAACGAGCTCAGAATGGACGCGTATGATTATGAACGCCATAAACATAATTATTTTGGTACTCAAGGCTTTTTCTTCATGATTAACATTCTATAACTGTTTTCTTCAGTGACAATAAACGAGCCTTACAATGCAGAAAGAAACCGTAGAAAATATGGAAAAAGAGAGTCCAAGTAAATTTATTCGAAACACTTCTATATATATCATATGTATTATAAATTGTATGTAATATTGCAGTAAGGGGTGTAGAAAATATATATGATCTAGGAAATCACAGCTGTAGAAGTACTGCTGCCTTTTTGTTGCTATTGCTTTTCTCGGAGAGTCGCATACAATTTTTAATAATTTAAAATACAGTCGGACAATGTTCTGGCCTCTTTCCAAGGTAGCCCAAAGGATTTTCAAGCCTCTCCGCATGTCATTGCTAGACTATATTTTTTCTATAATTACACTTGTATTTTTGCCATTTGTTTTTTCCCGGATCGAGGGCCCAGACATAGGGTGCGCTTCGTTATTTAATAAAACCTTCTGCAACATCTTTGACTCTTATCGGTTCCTATTACGACAGATACCATGACAAACAGTAAAAATCGCGCCGAGCAGTAGCAACCGCTTTAGCGTCAATTTCTATATTTTATTTTCTCCGCTATAAATAATAAACATGACCACAGCCGAAGGAGTGCAAGTAAATACGTCACATAACGATTTACTTTCGGTTGTGCAGACAACCACCGGAATAATCTGGATCACTTTAGGCACAGACATGCAAATGCTGTAAACGGATACATCAAAAAGACTTATTTGTAACGAAACGGCGCGAAGAATTGCCGAACGGAGTCTGTCCCCCTATACAACCTACTCCCTTTGCCCTTTGTGTTCTACTCTAATGCGCATGTGCGTATGCTCAAAAAATGAAGGAAGCCATCTTGACTCGTGCAGTGGACATTTGAAGGGGTATCCAAGCGTGGCACTAGACCACGCGCGTTTCTTCATGCGAATATAACAAGCTGTTGAAGCAGTGGTAAACGTACTATATCACAATATCGCGTTTTTCATGTCGGACATGTCGTATTCGTATCGACGAAGCGGCACAGTTAAAGCAACCTAAGAACGTTGTATTCTAATATTATAAACTTGTTGATAAATATCTAAGACTGTACTTACGTAGGTCTAAAACTACGTATTGTTTGTACAACAAGTCTAGGAATTGTATTCAAAAGTGGAATCGGGAGCAGTGCGCTGATTTCAGCTATTGCCAACATTCATAGCGATTTAGTTCTATTTGAGCCTTATTTTATTTCTGAAAATGCAGGTAAAATAATAGGTCGTATAACGGTTTATTAATGGTTCTGCTTGATAAGGGCCAAAGACACCTGCTTTTCGCTATATCAGCTTCTAACAATGGGCCCCTAGTGGCCGCTGGCTTATTACTGACAGACTCCGGAACATCCGAAATTGTTCTTCTGCCATTCGCTACTATCAGGTACATCTCTTAGTGAACTTGTTCTATGATTCGAACTAACAGAATCTGACCGGGTTAGCCCGACGTTTCATGCTATACTTGGCCGTTGGGCAAATATGTTGACAACTTCGACACTGGAGGCTGGCTAATATTTATTCCAAGAAAGTTTAGGCTCTGGAAACGCTAGTGCGGCCTAGTTAACAGAGAACAGTTTGAGATTAAACATGAACCAACAACAGTATTACTTAGGATCTTAAGTGAATAAAGAGGACAGGTCATAAAGCTATTTGTATACATGATTTAAGGGTTTCACGTCACCGATGAAGGACAAGTTCGTTTACCATCTTCCCTATCTGAATCCACGAGTACAAAATTCTTCATTGATTTCTTCTCTGACAGCGCGTATACCTCGAGTCGCTGAAATAATCAACTTAAGCGTGAAAAGGTCGTACTTGTAACATTTCTCTGCGAACGACAGCAATACTCGCAATCCTATCCAAGCAAATGTAAGCAAATTAATATATAATTTCTCACGATAGATTTATGTGGGATTTTATCGATTACCATAATTTTCATCATTTAATAAAAATCAAAGTTTACTTCCGAGGCGTAGGGTTTCTTCGATGAACGGTACTGATTGCAAGAAGCTCAAAATACGTTAAGCTCCATTATGTACACGCATGGCTTAAGAGCAATTAAACTCATAGGCTTACGCGTTTTATAACTATCGGTGAAGTTGAGCTTGGGTTATCCTCGAAAAGGGTACTAGGGTACGACGCAACAGAAATAGCACGGCTCCAGTAGCCCAGCCCACAAGTCTCCCTAAAGTATCTGCTCAATCCTTGAACTATAAATAATTTTTTTAAGCCACTATCAGCCTGCGCCTGGAAACCTTCCCTTCAATAGCACAGCAAGAATACATACTGAAAAACCGGCAGCCGTAGGCCATTTTCCTTCTTATACAAATAGCTTCGACTTACCTTTTCTTTTATTGTTGCTTATTTTATGGATCAGTTGGTGTAACATAATAATGAGTATGAAATGACTTTCATTGATCCAGCGTTGCCGACGATGTACAATTTTTGTGTCTTGTTGTAGGCCCGCTATTCGTTCATATCGATTGCGCTTGATTGATTAATAATTGATAGGAAAAGTATTAGATTCCAGACGTCCCTCTGTGCAAAAAGTTCCACGATTTTGCTAAACAACGACTTGGTTCGATCAGTTTAAATATCTCACCTGCTAGAATAAAGTAGGAATGTCTGTAGGGGTGTTCGCTCCACGTCAGGTCACCGCGCTAGCCTGATGTGCAAATAGACTTCTTGTACGTTTCTGCCTGTGCGTCTATGTATTTATAGCTAAAAACATATTACAGTCGGTGGCAAACATTGAAGCATACATACATGCTATGTTACCAGGAGTAGTAGTCGCACGTATTGCGTCCTAGGAATGCTGAAGCTGTTTGTAGAACAGGCCATGGAGACTAACGTGTTCCTATCTTATGGTTGCCCAAGGGGTTACACTAGTTGGTATGCAGTCGAGCCCTGTGTATTAGGACGCACCGTAGATAATCATTACAGCACTGACGGAGTGCAAATGAGCGTCGAGGAATGAACGCACCTTTGAATGAATTTTCCACTGCGCTCTCCTCGTCTACTTACATTGTGGGAAAGATCTCCGGTTTGACGACTGGGTGCCTCTGACGACTAGTACACAAATCTAATGAAAAGAAAACCTTCGCCTGCTTCAAAGCTAGAGTCATGATCGATCACTACGACGCTGAAAGCCATTGTTTTAGTAAATATGATTAAGGCAGGTCATGCTAATTGCATCTATTTATGATGACAGGTGCATGGCCAAAAATAAGAGGGTCTCTAATCTGACCGTGCCGATAGATGCTGTTGAGATATCTGTTGGGATGAACATTGTCGGCTATTTAATTACGTTTAATAGGGGCAGATACAATTTGTAGATTGCGTTGCAAATGGCTGACCGGCTTGCTAGATTTCCTCGAGCTTTTTTTGTGTATCAGGAAGTGAGAACAACACTGATGGTTTTTTGCCTAAAACGCCGATTAGAGGCGTTCGAGTTTTTGTTAGCGTTTATCCACAAGCGGACGCTCGTAAAATGATAATCCAGTAAAGTCGCAGGTGCTCTTGACTGCGTAAGGCCGCCGTTGTAGCCTGTCAAGACGTAGACGCTTAAGACCATGCTACGTCGAAGAAAGTGCGAAAGAAAAAATCATTTCCAAATACTCTGCTGTTCGGAGATAATATAATTTACTAAACATATAATACTACTCATTTTATAGGAACGCTTATGCATATATCGTTAGCGGCTATACTAATTCATTGCCTACTACGGATGTGCTATCGAGTTCTACGGAAAGAAAGACTATTATTTGTTATTTCAAAATTTTTTCCGACTGAATTGCTGACGGTACCTAAAACTACGACGGTCACGAATATCGATGTTTCCGGGTCATCGAAAGTGTCTGCGTCTATTCTTGTCACACCATAGTTGTACTTCAAATGTATACTTATATTTCATTGTAGTTGCTGAACACGTGTTCAATGGCCATGTTGGGTTGGGAGCAGTGTTGTCTCCTTACTAGGTACCGAATACTACGCTGAAAAGGCTGACTGCCTATCTGCTTCTAGCTACAATAGCCCGCTTGTACGCTATTAAATATGTCCACATTTGTTATCGACAATGGGTTGAAAAGTGGGCCGCAGTTATCAATGGCAAACAGAAAAACAGTGAATTTTTTTTTTATTGATATTGTTGCAGTTCGACGTACTGTTCTCCAAGGATACCAGTTTTTCGTGCTTGATTGCCTGTTTGCAAATGTAATCTATTTCTTACTACAGCGGACTGCGTTGTCATGAATGCCATATGTGTTTTTCTTTAAGGGTCCACTGCTAGTACAATTTGACTTACAACATATATGTGAAAGTAATTCATTCATAAAGTTATACTATATTTATAGAAATAGTAGTAGTGATTTTATCAGCAGAGCTGTACAAGAAACGATTGGATCACGATGATGAAAAAAGCACATATGCTATTCTGAGATGGTCCTATCGTTAGGCTGCATGACATAATTTCAATTTAAATCGACATATTATCAATTTAATAATGCGTGGGCATTTGATGGCCCTATGCATTGTTATCCTACCGGCAGATCGCTTCTGCTGTCGATCTCTGTAAGCTTAATAAGCTTACTTCCATTTGGGGGCTACTACAAGCTGTTTCATGTCGTTGAGGCCGGCCAGACATCTGACTGTCGATCGTTGACGTGTCCGATTGGCACAGAATAAACCCCTGCCGCCATCTGGCTTTTTCTATTCGCTTGGTAAAAGCAGAACACTTGTTTGGAGAAACGTACAATTTTGATGACATCGACAACATCAGTTTTCTTTTATGCAGACCTATTGATCAGTCAAACGTGATGCCATGATACGGTGCAATACTGTCGGCTATTCACGGTAAGCGCCGACCAAATACCTAAATCGGACATAGGAATGAACAAATGATAATATTGCTTGCTTCTTTATTTTATCATACTTGTCGTATCGTATATATCATTGGCTGGGCCTGATTCAATTATAATATATATGTGTATAGCTAAAAACTTATTATGAAACAAGCTGTCGCGTTCCAGACGCGAACCACATGCTTCTGACTGCAGAGCTGTCTGCCATAATGTGAAAACTTGCTCAGTTCTGACCGATAGGTAAACTTTAGCCGTCTCAACGATTGAAGTGCTCTAATGGTGCGCCTGATTAGTCGTTTTTATCTAATATCAACGGTACACATACATATATATATATATATATATATATATATATATACACGGGACAATCAATACGAGACATTACAGATTCCTAGTTTATAACAAAATGACAGATTAATCCGACGGTTGGCGCAGGTAACCCAACTGGTATCCTGCATGGCAAATTAAAACTACCTAAAGTTCCAAGAAATGGTCAGGTCGCCAAAATGTAGCATAAACAGTTTTGTGCCCCCCTCCCATCTCCTATCTTCAATGTTACGGTCGATGCATTTTCCAAGGTTCTATAGGTGCACATATATAAGTCATAGCGGACCGGTTCGTTGCTCGTCGTGGGCCTTCATGCGAGTTGATACAGTGGAGAAAATCCGCTTTCGATCTCTTCACTCGGCTTCACGCTACCCAGCTTGCTGCTTACGCTGATATATAGAAATACCCCATAATGTACTAGATCGCGCTGCCTGAAATTTTAAGTGTATGCGAAACGCTCTCATGCCGTCATCGGAAACGTCAACAACCGATAGAATTTGCTATTCTAGCCTGGTTTCGCTGTTCGCATACTGGGTACGTTCATGTGGAGTACAGACTTATTCATGGGCATGAATTGGTCTGAAGGATTGGGATGCGCTTGTATTCCAAAGAGTCGATCTGCGCGTAATTTTACAACGTAGCTCTGTTAGGGTATATTGTAATTTCGATATTTTCTTGGATTCCCTTCGGAGGGTTGGCTTATGGCAACATTTACTATCTAGAAGTAAGGTAGAAAATAGGACGTGCAAATTGGCGAATCAAATAGATGATGCCTATATCTGTTTGTCCTATTGCTTCTTTTTTAATTGTGCTGCACCGCGTAATCACGACCGGGGTAAATACCCAGTGCTATAACTGTTTCTGTAGATATTCGTAAGATGTTATAATTGTGAGTAGACCATTGTTTTTTTTATCTGTTCAAAAATAACGTAAAATCATCACTCACTATGGTTCGGGGTTTATAGCTGCTGAGCGTATGTTGAACCAAAATCGACAACATTAACCTAGGTTTTTCGGATAGAGGTTTTATTTATTACACCAATTTAGAAAATGATAGTGTGTTGATAGGGCGTACGTACGTACGTCCGTCGATTAACTGTAACAGTGTTGTGTATGGTACATTTTCGCAACGGCTTAGCGGTCGGCTGTTTTAAATTAGAAAGAGAGAAACATTTGACAAAGCGCACAATCGGTGCCCATGGCACGGCCCAGTGTATTGTATTGAGCTTCTGCGGGTCGCTGCCATCTATGAGGTGCTTCCCCATGATGTCTTCCGAGCTCAGTATCTTGCCTTAAGGAATATTAGTTCCATTATGTGTATGCGCGTCGTCATACACACAATGAACATAATATTCCTAAACGAGCTTTCATATCCACATACACGTATCTCAACCAAATGATCCTCGAATACGTCTAGCATGGGCTGCCGCTAAGCAGTAATTGCTATCTCGTGATATTTATGCAAAAAGGTGGCAGTATGATCTCGAGGAATGGCGTTGATGCCCGGACTCGAGTGCCGCTGCGAGCGACTTTAGCCGCAAATCGTATGCTTTCATATGAGCTCAAAGTGAGTGCAAAGAAAACTCGTCATCCGACAGCGAACATTGGTGGGAATCGCGATCTCAGAGCCTCGAGGCACCTACGCAGGGCCACGACAGAAAAATCACTGCGATTTACACGAATTCGAGAAGGCCGAAGGTGGCAATAGAGCCGACGACGCCACAGAAACACCTCAGCAATCTGAAGAACAGTCGTCCACCCTCCAGGCAACATTTGCAAACAGATTGCATCTAATTTTGCAAATGTGCTTTTCGAATTTTTTATAGCATTGCTTTTATATGTAACCAAAATAGGCTCATTTCTCGAACCGCGTGACGAAAATGTCGATACGCTCCAATAGATACAAGTAAATGTTTGTTGTTAAAGCTTGTTATCTTGGCTTGCATATCAATGCGCTTTATTGATTGCCCTCTGTGATTTCGTAAGGTAGCTGCTGATGCATTTTTTATTAATACTACAGTGACCGCTTGACCACACATTTAAAGTCTCTGTTGCGTATGTAGATCACTTCTAACTCGAGTAATATAAAATACCATTTAATTAGCTTGTTTCAGTGATCGAGATTTGAGGATCCATTCATAGCGGCTACTGCGTAGAACCCTATATTTCTAGAACCCATTCAGATTTCAAGTTGTCGTTACGGCAAAATAGCAAGCCGAAGTAAACTACGTTTTTCGTAACACCGTTGCACGCAATTGGAAGCTGCGATCCCGTGTCATATTTGATCCCTCGAAAATATTTTCGGCTATCGATTTTGCCAGCTCAGGCCATTGATTACTGGGCGAAGCCGAATTCGCAAATCGAAGGCAGAGGCCACGATACCTTCAACCGCCATACTTGAACTGTTTCCGTACACTCTCTCTATAGGTTGCTACGTAGTGTCATAGGTTCTTAGTGATGCTCGATTAGATTAGACGGCCTAATTGCACGATCAAAGAACTCGGAGGGGCTGCTAAAACGCCTCGAGGGACCATGGGCAGGTTCAACCCAAAACGTTTACGTACAGAAACTTGCGTTGAATAATTGATTTGACACAACACAAGAAACGGCATAGAAGTCTGCTTAGGTAAAAGGACACGTCAGAGAACCTATGAAGTCTACCTGTAGTCGGAAAATAAGCTTAATATATCCGTACTGTCTGCACCCTAAGTGACGGAGTCTGCCTAATCTATACCAACATCGACGATACAATCGTGTAGATGCCGCCTTGTATCAATCATTAACTTCTGTTAACTGAAACGTATTTGCATTAGCTCGTTGCCGAAGGGCTGATTTATTTCTTTTTTAGTGTAGATCTACCGTGACAGTATTTTCGCAGTCTGCCGAATTTTGGTAAACAAAATATTCTGGCTTATGAAAAACTGTTAGCTCACAAAATTAACCATTATGTCATTCTATAAAATGCACAATTTGAATTTTGCCGCCACCCCGTATTGAACCAATCGTTGTGCTTGCGAATGCCTAATAATACAACTATGAATTTATTTTTTAGAATTGATAATTATCGTATCGTTAGACACTACCATTTGCACGTTCAGTTCTAATCGTATACAGGTGAACAACGGCAAGCACTCGTTACCAAAGACATTATTTCGCAATGTCCGTATCTCCAAATCAATCATCTTTAGGGGAGCGCGAAAGTTCACCTTTTCGTAATAGCTTTCTTAACCTACACTAAGTTAGTTTCAAAGCAAACGTTAAGGATTAAGTAAGTAGACTAGACTTTGTTCTAGCTTAATATAAACGCTCCGTTTCTTGTGCAGATTGCGTTACCAGATATAGCGTAGGTGGCGTACGGCTCGAATTATCGGCGACGTCTGGTTCTAGTCATACGTCTGTTTCGTAAATAGCGGATTACTTTCAGAGGCTATTAAAATCGGTTAGAGTTTTTGTTAGACGCCCATTTCAGGTACGCCGTCAGATTTTGATCATTACCAAAAATAGATGCTGATTCTAGCACTGGTCACAGTCGTAAATAACATAAACTTCTAAAACGTACTCACACATTTTCATATTATCTAACTAATTATGTAAATTTAGTCGTCTTTTTCTAATAGTTGTAGAAAACTATTATAGCCCATGCACATGTATAAAATGTATTTCAATTTTCTTTGATTTCATATTTTTCCTTACAGTTGCCCTTTTGCCACGGACAGCGCTAATTGTTACTCCACTACGTTACCGCATGCACTGACACAAGAGAAGGTTTGTTGCTGTGTTGTACGACAGCACGAAAAAAAACCATCCGAGAGGGACGAATTCCTGACTTAGCCCACGGGGCGGCCCGAGGGGCTTTCGGGCCAGATGTTGCAATCGAAATTGCTTCTGTTGCTCCCTCTTCAAGGCTTGGCCACCACTTGACGCCGCTAACGGAGGTCTTGCGACCGTTTGCAGGCAGCCTTCCGGATTTTTTCACAACTTTGTGCGGCAGCAAACGTTCGATGATACGACGGATAAGAATTCGCCCACAAGCGGATTGAAGCTCCTGTAAAAAATAGAAACGATTGGAAACGCAATGAAATCGGGAGATCTTAGCCCCCCGTTTTTACATGGTGCTAATCAAATTCACGTGCTGAAGATGATGTAGAAACGAAGAACGCTATTCGATTTATGCTAATAGTGCATAAAATGTCACAAGTTTTGCTATTGCCTGTATCTACTGTGCCACAAAAGAAGTGGATGGGGGGGAAAGGCGCAGCTTGGCCGAACTTCCGCTTGTGTTGTAAAGATATTGACAGCAATAATCTTTGGAAAAGCGAAAATCAGCTTAGCCTGTTCAAGGCATACCGATGTCGAATAAAGTTTGACCACTTTTACCAAGCCTGGTCCTTCCTGACGCGTTTCTAGTCGTCTTAATCTAGGTCTCTCTGCGTGCGTGTGTGTGTGTGTGTGTGTGTGTATTTGAAGCGTGATTAGACCTGGTCTTGGCGTCCCGTCTAATCTACGAATAAGCGGGCTGCTTTTCTTCTGTTGCTCGCTACTGAGTCTTAGGCAAAGTTCCTGCTGTGGGCGTGACTAAGAGTGTCCGTAATGGGTAATGAGAACGACAATCGGACGAATCTCCGGGCGATGGCGAAGACGAAAACGCCGCCTCCGCCAGCTGTAGTCATCACACTGGATACCGATCCTTTCCAAGTCGACGTGACCACGTCGAATTCGCATCACCCACACGTGAATCAGAACCACAGTCAGAGCAATCATCATATCCACCAGAACACACAGAAGTCACTTAGCACGTAAGTAGAAACGTTAACATAAAGCAGGGACTATGGCAGCAGTATTTCTCCTGTATTCCAGTTACGATACGCTTTACAACATACTTACCTCGAATTTTGTAATATTTAAGGACTTCGCGCTAGATAGTCAATCATTGTACTCGTTAGACTTCAATGACAAAATACCAGTTATTTTTGTAGACAATATTTATCACGCTTTGCGCCTAGAATAGGGAGCACAACTGAATTAAATCACTTAAGCGTTCTTGTGTATGAAAGAAGTCATCATTGAGCTAATCTGAGTAATGATCCGTCGTTCCTTCAGCGGAACTATTTACATTAGTTCTTATAATGAATTTTGACCTTATAGCAAGAATATATATATATATATATGTAGAGGCATACACCTCTAATATTTCTACGAATTATTTATATTTTCAATAGTGCGGCTCTAATAATAATAGTAATAATAATGCCTAATACGGCAGCGATATCTAATGAAGTTGAGGAATCTTCACTTGCTCATTTAACAACGCGTTTCAACAAATAAAAAAATCAACAAAAAAAATTCAGGCGCAATTCATAACGTGACCTTTTGTTGAGGGGAACCTTTCAGAGGTCAGTTTTACCATACCCAACAAAAAGGCCATACCACTTAGACAGGCAAGTATGAGGAGTAAAGCCTGCTGCTTCGATATAAACTCTACGAAGAACGGCAACTAAACGAACGGAAATAAGCCATGCCATTACCAATGCATTGTTTATTATATACGGAAAAAATTTCTTAGCGTTGCTGTTGAAACTGCGAGTAATGCCGAATACTCGACTATCGCAGATAACTGGCGTTCTGAAACGTTTACAGATCTTGGTCTGAGAAATGAGTAGGTGAATTAAATTAAACACGGGATATTAGGTCGGAACAAGGTGCAGTGACGCAGCTCGCTTAGGGTACGCGTAGTTGGGTCTCTTTAGACAAGAAATCCACCGACGTGTTACCTAAGAACGCTCTTTGTGCAAGTCGGATCTAGGCTCACTGGAAACGATTGTTTTCAATCTAGGAAAACCCTGTTTAAGCTGCTGTTGGCTTTGGCCCGCGGTGGACATGCCAAAACATATCATGTAAAACTGATGCATAGTAAAGGTATGATCCGGCAGGTTTCTAGTGTGCCTCATCGTCACAGCTGAATGAACCCCACGTTCTCTCACCCCTACACAACGTGGAGGGTCACGCTACCCACGCGATACATTCCGGATAATGCGATGAGATACAATAAAAGGTACTGGCCTTTCCCAAAAAGCCTACAAGCTGCCATTAGTATATTTAAATTTTTTCATTCAAACAGTATAAGCGCCTCTCTAAAATATTGGCGCCAAAAAACCTATAACTTTCTGGCTTTCAAATTGCTCATTGATTTCGAAATGACCCTTACCACAAACGGCCCTAACAACAACAGATGTCGTAGAAAAATGGACGCTAAGCACGGAAAACAAAGTACCCATAATTACCTATTCAATAAATTACTATATATATATATATATATATAGTAATAAAAATTTGAATGGATATATACATTTTGTAAGGCTATGCAAAGCTTACGGACGTTTCCATAAGAGACGATAATAAACTAGGTAGAGAATAATCTTTTTCATCCTGATTTATTTTTTTTCTGTTTGCGATACATCTTGCTCTTAGTTCAAGAAAATTTTATTGGCACTTCCATTAGTTAAAGGGCGTTCACTTGAGCGCCTTGTCGCTTGAAAGCCGAAGCGAGATTTCGAAAATAGGCACGAGAATATCGATTGCTTTCCTACGTGCGCATGTTCAGTAGGGAAGTGATTTGAACGCACGGGAACTGGGATGCATTTGGCGCTAACTTTGAACCCGTAACGACATTGAGTCGAAATGAAGTCAGTACTAGATATAAGCGTCGCTAGTTTGCAACAAATCGACATTTAAGCTTCTATCATAGTTGTTGTTGAAGTTGCTGAGAGCAGGAGAACTTTAAGACTTCATGACATGAAGCAACCGATTTGAACTACAGCCGTGTTAGCAATCACCTTCGTATATTATGACCATGGCTGATTTTTCATGTCCATTGTATGTATATATACAATGAGCGGAACGTAACGTAACTCATAGATATGGCGTGCGTATGTGCCTTACTTCCTTAACGCCGTCTCCTATTGTTTACTTTTGTAAGCCCATCTGAATGTATTAATCACAATACATACGCAGTGATGATTTCTACATAAGAACGCTGTATCACTTGATATAGTGTCAAAATTGGTTTCGTATTGTTCTTGCAGGTTATAACATATACGTACACGAATTCGGTTAGGTCTTGGCGTATGGTGGGGCTGGACGAACGCTGGCGGGCAACCCAGTTTACTTTTTAAATTGAAACGTTCAATTCAGAAATGTTCCGTCATACCCTTCGGGCAATACAATCCCACGAGAGGGTCTTTTCGCTAAAAATTGTGATTTGACAGCGGTTAATTGAATGCGTGATCTGAAAGTTACAATGTCGTTAACAAATCTTGAATACCGTAAATACGTATCAAATTTTGTGGCTCGTAAACTGACTTTATGTTTACTTGTAGTTTGTAAAGCAAGTTAGCTAGATATAAAAAGAAAAAAAAACTATGTATAAAAAAAGTTTGTACAATTATTGCTTTTAAATTAATTGATTGTGGTACTAATTGACAAAAATATCTTTAAGGAGCATCTAAGCTTTATTCGAAACCCGCTCGATGATTGAAGCATTTTTCATATTTTTTAAAAAATCTTAAACATTATACGTCAAAAGTTCGCAAAATCAGTAGCCGAGTATTTCCTCCAGTAAACCTTTTCAAATGCACGCCAAGGCGCTGGAACGTTGTTGTAGATAAACAAACATAAAATAGTGGTACCCTTCATTGATAAGTTCTACTTTTGATTATCGACGCGGTAGACGTATCTCCGTTTATGTAGATAATCCGACAAGGTAGCAACCCTTATAATTTATCATCCGTGGATGTAGATGTTTACAGTGTCTTAAAGCTTAGCATACACTGCTTTATACCGTAAGGTTAATTTGCGCCGCTCAAACATTCGTACCGTTTCAGAAAATTAACCCTGGTTCAGGTATTACTTACGTTAATGGTGGTAAAGTTACTGTAACCGACAAAAATTCGAAAAACAAAGACTCAATGAAATACTACAACAAAATGGCCCTTCTCTATTTAAGATTTCGGCATGAGGCCACATGTACAAATAGTATATTGATAATAACATTTCTCTAATCAAGTTCTTGTCTATCTCAATCAAAGTTAAGCTCGGCCAGTTTATCACCTATTAGCATTCATAAGCGATGATCAGTGTCCATCGATTGCACAGGAACTTCTTGTACGCTGTCTATTTTGTAAACAAACGTTCTAACGTTTCTAGCGGTAGCGTTAGTTCAACGAAATCTTGAGTGTCGTGCAGCTTTTTATATCTCAATCGATCTAGCTTAACTTCTCAGTCAGCCTAAACTCAGGCAATGGTGCAGCGTATATGCGTTTTGGTACCATGCCGTACCGGATGTTGCATAGATAGCCAGCGCCATATGCATTTGTTGGCAGGCTAGGCGGGCTGGATCGAACGTACGAAAGGTGCTTCATTTGTGTTACCGCTGTAAAGTAACTTGCCATCACCTGTTTAGAGGTTGAAAGATGAAATAGGAGCAATTTGATATAGCTCGAAACATCAGATGTTCGCTCTTTCATGTTGAACGACCCTTAGACAAACCTAGACTTTGAAGGGGTCGAAGCCGATGACGCTAGTCTGGCTCAACATGTTGTAGGATTTAATTCTGAAATTTTATTTATAATGATAGTTGCAAAGCTTCTGTGATACGTTCCTAGAACATAGCCGTTTCAGACGATGCGTCATGTTTTCTAAAAAAGCCTAATATCGTAGACGACATAAAACATACCTTTCAATCATTTTGGGCAATATGCGTCCGCACCCGAATGTTATAAACGACACATCATTCATATATTAGCGGTGCCTAGTGCAGCTTTTATTCCTATTAGGAAAAATTAGGAGTATGTTTCGATACTTCGAATTATTCGAAACACTTTGTGGAGCTTTATAACGGCCTATGTGGGCTTGCTATTAGCCCCAATTGCGGGTGATTCTTGTTGTTATTTGTCGTCATGTCGTTTTTTCTACTAGCATTTACTTGAGTGCCGGTGCGCGCAGGTAACTGTTCTACTAGCGTTTAACTGACTACAAGATAGCCTAATCAACTACCGTAGAGATATATGATTAATGTAAGTACATTGTTCCGGTTCAGTGGCGTTACGTTTTTTTCGAATTTAAACTTTTGGGGCTCGAGGTTTAAAATATCCGCAGCAGTTTTTTCTATTGTTCTTCGGAGGACCAGCCCAGCCATGGACGATTCAGTTGTTAAGAAGCGCTGTCTGAGACAAAGTTTGCCGGTGGTACCGGATGTAGGATTTTCTCACATTTTTGGGAAGAAGAACCGATCAGAAGACCGTTCAGTTTATGTAAACAAACGTTTCGGTCGAAAACTGTTGAAAAGAAGTGACACAGACTTACAGCTAAAATTTTTGATGTTGAATAAAAGAGAATTGATAGAATATCACCAAAGCTCGAAACTCGTCGAAAAGACTCGTACACAGGACTATTCCTTTCCCACAGTTTAAAATACTTTGCTAGGGAGACGCACGGGTGACTATCGCAATTTTTGATAACACGGCAACTCGATACCAGAGGTAACATTTTATTACCTTATTATATATTTGTTCGTTTAGAATTTAGGACTAAAACCGATTTTAATATTTATTCACTCATAGAGTGAGGTTAGTACTTACGTTGTGCAAGGGTTCAATATGCTTTTTAAAAACATACGATATTTAGGATCAAAAATAGTTAAATGTCCTAATTTGACCAAAGACGCTTGCGATGAAAAAAAATTGCCGGGTAGAAATGATCTATTAATAACTGATTTCACTAATCGCTATCAAGCAATTTCATATACAGCAGCCAGCCGTCCGTGTCGCTGGTCGTAGGACGCTGACATAAACGTGATAAGTGGAAAACAATTGTTCCCGCTTCGCCAGCGGGAGACGAGTTGAATGTCAACAGACCCGTGGGATAAAAAATAGATCGGATAGGCATAACTGTTATTTTTCGAGTCGCTTTACGATGATACCAATACACAAGATTAATGCCACCCGGTGCCCAAACGAATCTAGCTTATATAGCTGCGAGAAACGATTATCACAGTAATTACAGATTTCCCCTGCCTATTACTGAATAATTATTGCAGTCTATTATAGCTCTCACATTTTCGAAAAATAAGTGAGTATAATTCACTCTAATGTCATTTAAAATAAATCTTTGACTACTTTCTTCATTGTTGGAGGCAGCCTTTCCTAGCAGCATACACACTAGTCACTAAATTACTAGACCGGCGCCTGCTAGTACTGATACATTAATAATATCCCTAGCTATTATCAAATGCTAGAGTATCCGTTCAGACCCGTTCAATCTACATCTGCAACTAGGCAACATCGGAAATTAAGCCCATGAACTTAAAGATGTTAGTAGCTATACCTTATGAAGTGTAGCTACTTACATCTAATCAGTTTTCACCGACAGGCTATTCGATACAAGATGAACCACTACCATAGTTTGAGTAATGGCTTTTTTCTAATCTATAATAGGCTTTGTGGACTAAAATAAACCATTCGATATTAAGGTCACTTCCTGTCGCTTGTACGAAACACTCCGTAGAACTGCCGTAGCAGTTCGTACTCGAATCAGGCGCACGTCAAAGCACCGTCTGGTGTTCGGCGCATCCGAGCACAGCCAGTCCAACGGCAAAAAAACCGGGGTCGTTATCTAAAATATCGATGCAAACGTCATGGATTGGGGAGAGGGGTGGAGGTATCGTGCTACAGTAAAGTCTCACGTCCATCTTGCAGGAACTCGGTCAAATAGCTGATGCTGCATATGTATACTGTCCGACGAAAGAGGCCTCTAACAGCCAGTTATGGTGCTCGGCCATCCATTGTGTCGTGACCCCCTAGCTTTCTGCAGAACTCGGGGCTGTGGGGTTCGTCATTCGTTTCTCCCCTTCTTCACGCATATATTGGTGTTGTGGGGAGTTCTGCCTGTTTTGCTCTGCCATTTAGGCTCCACTACAACCAATTACTACTGCTAGTTCGCCCGTACCATATCTGGCACAAAGCTATTCAGACATCAAACGTGCGTCGGCTTAGTTAAACTAAACCAGAATGTGCATTTAACAATTGGCATTGCTTTTGACTGACTGTAGCGTCGATTTTGATGATCAGATAATCGTGGCGTTAAAGGAGAGGCAGTATTCATACCTTAGGCTACGGTGTTCTTGCAATTGATAGAACCTTCCCTTGTATTCATTGTTGTACGCCATGTTGCAGAGGTCATGGAGGCCGACCTTGAGCAAATTTTATTTCGGTTTCGCTGGCTACTACTACTACTACCGGCACATTGGCTGTCGCGCAGAACCGTTCACCTGTCCATAATATGTGCCCAGCCTTTGAAGCCTGTATCTGTTTGTTTTGAACGTTTATATCGGCAGCAGCGTTTTGTTAGCAGCATTCCTGATGCCGCCGCAGGATCTCGCCGGTAGAATCTGACGGCAGCAGCAGTATCCCCTTGGGACTTTGTGCTTGTCTGTTTTGTAGTGTGTCCGTCGGCTGGCCGTCGTGAACGTGCACGAACGATGTGTCTACACCATTATACAATAACGTGGGTCGTGACTGTCTGGGCAGCCTGACCGTCTGTCGGTCCACTAGGATTAAACCCCCAACAGCTTGTATCGGCACAAGTGGCGTTAGTAACACTGGATACTGTTACCGCCTCAGATCAGTGTCAGACGATCACAGTACGGAAAGTCAGCAACCAGAGCGAGAGCACAGCAACGTGCTTGAACCTCAGGGGGTAGGACTAACGAAAGTGTAGAGCCCTCGCCACATGTATGGGTTATAGTGTGGCGACCCGTTACGTGGTTGAAACAGTATGGTTCTCAACCAGTCCACCTGAGGTGAACCGGTCGCATAAATGCTGTTAGCAATAACGGTGAAGTCAACTGAGGTTGCTGGAATCAAGTTTCCCGAGCACTAAAACTCATTGAGAAGGATGTTCCTCGTAGTACACAAGCAAGGCGACAGTGTATTATATGCAATACAAGAAACTCAATTCGAGAAGCGTTTTTTCGATACTCAGAGAAAATATCGGAACGAGTGAGTTTCTTTGCTACTTCTGTGAATGAATTCGTGTTCACCCTTTTTGCTTTAGATCCATAAGGACATTTTTACATTATGGAGTTTGAGACAGATGCATCTCTACACAATTTGAGACAAAGCCCTCTGGCAAGTAGCTATATATATATATATATATATATATATATATATATAGCATCGATTTATTAACTAAAAGTAAGCCTCCGAGTAGCTGTGGCCGTGGCAGCATGAGGTAGAGTTTATCAGAGCAGCTCCTTCTAAAAAAAATGGATATACAGTGTTTATCTGAAAATTCACCGAATTCTCTTTGTTGTGCGGTATGTTTTGGCGGTCCTGATTATCGTCTGGTGCTATGCCGACGATGTCAACGGCAATTTCGTGAACGGTGGAATGATCTAATTTCGACGCTGGCTCCAGACACCGAGACTCGCTGCGTGTCGACTCAGCGGACTCTGCGGTCGTGAAGACAAATGGTGGGGTTGGAAGCAGTACCGCGACGACGGGGGTCAGAGAGACGGGAGGATCTCTTTGCAACGCGCGTTCCAGAGAGAACTCAATCGGATTTGAGGCCTCCGCTGCCGGGAGCAGCATCGATCTTAACGGTAAGTGCAAAACACCACAGGACAACACCTTACGATAGAAAGCAACACTTTAAGCCATATATGATGAATCGAGTGTAGTATTCCAAGGCTGACAATAGGCAAGGTACACTACGCCGTCGTGGTGTGTAAATACACACTAAATACACTGTGATCATAGTTATTGAATTTGTTATCTCGATTGGACTTCTCCAAGTATGTGACACAGAGACGATTCATCTCAGCTAGATTTTATAGTGGCGACAAGCCTTGATATCTCCTGTGCCAGAGAGGTGATTAGGTGGATTTGTTCTCACAGGGAGGAATAATTGAAAGCGTTAATAAATGTATATAAATACATAATATTGAAGATTCAGGCCAACTCGGAATATATCTATGAGAGAAAAACCATGATTTAGCAGGTAATGGTATCTGTAGAAATAAGCCTAACAGAAGATGCCAAGCCCTAGGCGAAGACCCACACAGGCCAAGCTTTGTCCCGGTAGTGTACAGTTATATGTCATACTTGTATACTGTACGAACAAAAACAAAGTACATGATAATACGAAGAGTCGGGCGACGAAGTTCATAAACAACTAACTCCAGAGTACAATGAGCCGTTAGATTTCAGTAGCAACTGTGAGCTTCCAGAAAGTCCGATCAATGCTTTTTCACACGTCTATTCCATCATACTAGATGTTTTCGGCAATGTTTGTTTACCAACCTATATTGTTGTGTCATGTAAGTCCCTTCACGCTCATGCTATAGCTAGTGACAAGTTCATCAGTGTGGTCAGACCCTCCTCGCGAAGCCTGCGTAAAAGCAAATTGGTTTCCAATTTTCTTTTTTTTTTTTGTTAATATCAAACAACGCCACTGAATTTGGAATTACGGATTGTGTCAGACATCCTCAAATGAAAAAGAGAGGGTTTTACTTGAAGTAGGGCACCCATGAGCGTTTGCTTCTGATGCTCTTTGTTGAAAACTCTTGCCCACTAAGGCATCTAAACTATATAGGAGCAATACCGATATCTGTTAAACCAGCACTTCTGATTTAAAATTGGTTAAAACTGTTTAATTAACTGTTTGACTAAAAACTTGTTTATGAGTAGTAATGAAGGCACTATTTAATTAGGAACATTTAATCCTGTTAAGTTTTATCATGTTCGGCTATTTAAGAGCACGAGATGTACAGCAGCCAATATACAAGTTATAATTATGGATATACTAATTAATTTTCCTATTCAATTTCGACTAGATATAACTTATAAAATTTATCTCTCTACTGTATAAACTTACAACATAACTGTGCAGTGATGAATTTAGCATATGGTATTGTTCAGCCTGAGTGAGATCGGCTACCTCAGGGGGTATCGGTCCATGGGATCGTAGCTAGTTTCATTAACCAAGGCCGAATAAGGCTTATGGACGACGACGATGACGACGACGACGACGACGACGACGACGACGACGACCACGACGACGACGACGACGATGACGACGACGACGACGACGACGACGACGACGACGACGACGAGGAATACAAATGATTTCTATAATCTCCTGTGACGCAGGGCCAACAGCGTAAGCATCGCTTCGCAGAGCAGATCAGTTCCTAAACAAGTAGAAAATCATACGACGATTTGTATCATTAACAGAATATTGGCTTAGTAATTAAAATGTCACTGAAAGCCATATTGAGTAAGTTAGTTTGTTTACTTATAAAATAATTTAAAGGTAACGACAAAAAAAAAGCCAGAAAATGGCAACGACCCTCATAAATGTTACGCATAGACACGCTGTGCGATATATATTCTAAGGGGTTGTCTCGATGTACCGTTATCCGCTCTGTAGTGAACGCACGCGTTACGCTCAGCGGCGCTAATACTGTGAAAGCTGTGACGTTTTTTCATTATGGTTTTTCCTATTTCGACAAATGCAAGCCAGAAGCATCGGATGACTGAGACTCAGGAGCGATGAAATCGTATGATCGATATTACAGCTTTAATGAGCCACAGGTCTTGCTCTCGAGGAACTTGTCCCACGAACTGCGGTAGCCTTGCAACGAACTTACTGAACGACTATTGGAATCAGAAAGCTGAAACCAATATAACTGCAGTATCGTCTTACCTGCGGCCCTATTTGCTCGTTGCATATGCATAGCATGTTTATAAACGACAAATTTTAAGTTTTAAATGATTCATCTGCTTCGCATATGCCAGTTGACTTTCTATCACTGCCAGCTCGATCTGTATGTAAAACTCAATTTAGAACGAAATTAGACTATTACGATGACAATGAACAATATTAGGGATCTAACTAGAAGCAGTTGCCAGCCTAGATTTGGGTCAATATGTACGAAGATTTATAATTGTGTTTCTTGAATCACTAAAATATGGTTACCTTATAACAGCGGCTCTTTTGAACGCTAAAAATGACCATGTATTATAGACACTATTTGTCTCATACTCTATTTTAGCTGTGAGACGCTGTTAATCACCAAACGTAATGAGTCAGGCCGACTCTGGAAATTTGGCATTTCTTCGTTATGTCCGAAAGCCTATCAGTATTAAAATTTCAATAGATTTAGGAGATTCACTATTACGATGAAATCGAACACTGAAAATGAAAGCAAAACAAAGTTGTGAAGAAAAAGACAAATAACCTATTTGTTCGCCCAGTAAATTTTCGATCATCTGCCTGCTATCAGTTTCTTGACGTTGAGAACAGTTCCCGTTCAATATATATATATATATATATTGTTACCACTTTGGTCTGCTTCGTTTTTGGATTTACGTCGTGTTTTGCTTTCGGACTAATTAGGGAGAGGTGCGTGACCACACTCACCATATCTTTTCCTTCAGATACAGGTGAATACCAATATTGAACATTATATTCGTTATATAACTAGAGCTTCCTATGATTTGCCTGATATTCTAAAATCGGGGCAGATTCAGTTCGGTTTGAAGCAGGCATGATCTATGTATTTATATATGTAAATAGGATGACCCAACTTTATACGAAATCCTATTAACGCTCGATTAAACGCTATCACATTTGTCAATTGGGTCATTTATCCGAATTGGATGGCAACTGTCTGATCTGCGGCGGCTTCAAATGTAGTGCCTTTGCTTATGGTCGTCGAAGCTTCGAAAGATCGGACCGAACCTGCTATTATGTTCAGTAAGTAAGGGCCCATCTGAGCGGCTCAGATAGATGTCGCGAGCTAGCAATTGGAAACTGAAAAGTCTTGGGACAAAACGTTTTTTGCTCAGACGCTTACTTTAAAAGTGTCGCTGCCGACTTCTCCTTCTCTCTTTTACCCGCTTTTTTTTGGTGGTACATGTCAAGTTGTGAGGAGTTACGTGCTGCTATTCCTTCTAGATGCCTAGTTCTGGCCATAGGTTAGAAGCATAGTTCAGTCGATACTTTCCCGTATTATTAAAATACGCTGTTACCCGTTGATCTCTAATAAATTTTCTGTAAGCACACACTTGTTGAGCCTGTATCGGAATATTCGCTGTGGCAAAGCAGGATATGTGGCGTCATCTACCGTCTGCGAGTTCAATTCGGATCATACGGAGCGAAAGTGATAGCATGTGAAGACGCTAGGTGGCGCCATAGGTACCGAGATTTATCAAAGAGCAGTATTTAGATAGCAGTTTTTCGATTGCACGTTTTGACTGTCTCCCAATGCGCTTTGAACACCATTTTGCCGAAATTACCTTCTGAGAAAAGGAAATACAGTTTCCCATGTTTAATTGATGTCAAGAATAACTTCAAATTGAGAGTAAAATAGAATTTTATCTGTCAATAGGAAAACCGTACAAACACGCTTTAGGTTCATGACCGAATTTTCGAGCGAAATTAATGTTCATCGAAACAGTTCAATGAAGACTGCAGTTATCGTTTATGTTATTTGTCTTCTAAATGATAGACGGGAAAGGAGAATTTATGATTTGACCATTCGTGGCAGGATCCCCCTAAAAGTACGTGCACCTCAAACAGATAAATTTCTTATTGCTGCACTTGGTAATAGAATTGATCAGTCAATCAATCCAAGCATGTTCGGAGGAGGGTGTCAGAACGTCTAAGTTATTTCGGTGTGATCATAGAACATCGTGGGTCAGTTATGAATTCAGTTACAATGCGTTCGCCATATGCGGATTCTATACATGTCTCAAGATGCCCCACGAAACAATGAGATTCACAGAAAATATTCAGTCGTCTCATGTGGGACATTATGGGGCCAGGGTCGCTTAGGGGATATGGAAGGTATCCTAGGCAAGGACACATGGAGAGGGCATTCGTACCACCAGCGCCCCCTGTATTGGCCAGCTGATGGTGTTGTTTCGATTCTCTGGTCTCCGCTCTCCTCTATATGTTCCTCGGCATTTTCCTGGAGAGTGTTATTTGACGAGAAAATACCCGAAAATAGAAAGCGTGTCTGCGGCAGCCGGTTTCCAGTGCCCGCGTCGTGAACGCACTGTTGCGTTAGACGGAGATGCGGTTGAAGTTTGCGAGTTTCAAGTGAGGTGCTGTTGACGTAGTTGTCAAAGTATGGCCGGAGACCATCGCCGGTCAGAAGTGTCGTATTCACCGTAACCGTGCATTTTTGCCGGCAATTTCACCTACAAGAACAGAACTCTCGAGTTGTTGTCGCATGACAAACATAATGCGTTTGAACTGGTGCAACGAGACATGCCTGCAAGGTAACCAGGGAAACTAATTTCTACTCGGACATCAAGCAGGATGATGCTTGTGACGATGCCGCTTCGGGAACTCGAGGCGAAGAAGTCCCAGGAGACTCAAGAGCCCAAAAATACGCCGTCAATACAAAAGTTGAAAACGAGCAGCTCACATTCGATCCATACGAATGGATCGAACAATCAGCTCGCCTCACAGAACAGCATCACTCGACAAAACTCTGCTAATAACTGTGAGTATCCATTGTGTCGTTTTAGTCGTAATAGTCACTCAACTTATGCAATGGGCAACAGGGATAGAATTCCGAAGCCGAGTTGGCGGGTGAAACACATACAGATACGAGAAACGTCATGTCGAACGTAGAAGCCAGTTCGCAATTAAAAAGGTTTACTTTTGTAATGAACTTTCGCGCTGAGCTACTCACTAACCTCATTCTGGTGTTTAACTCGAGGGACTCCAAAGAAAATATGTTGATATGTTTTCATAATTCGACGGGCCTGTGTGTGCACTATAAATGGGAGACAAAGGTGGCTTCATGTTCGTTTGGGTCTCTAGCGAACATTGTTGGTACCCCATTGTCTCCTGTTCCGAGAGTGGAGATGCTATGCAGGACGCGATTTCTCTATGACCTTCAAGCTAGACGATTCGTTCTTATTTGCGTCTGGCCGACCACTCTACTGCCGTGCGCGTCCACTGAATATCCCACCAGGTACCTAACGACGAAGTAAGGGTTCAACAAAAAAATTATGTGCCTACTCGACAGACTTTGTACGTATGACCAATACGAACGTACATTGATTGTAGGTTAGTATTACCGGTATATAACAATGCTATACTTGTTTGGCCGTAGTCGTATTTCGCAGTTGTGTAGCAATGTGTCATATGGATTTTATGTGCGTACTACGAAAAAACACAAGCGGTACCTGTAAGCTTCGTGCAACGTTGCATAAGCGGACTCAAGGGCTAGGATCTGGTGGCTCGATGCAGGTGGTTGGCAGTGAACATCTGTTGCCAGTTGGGACTGTGTTCTGTATTTGACATCAATTTCACTGGCATTTGTTAGCTGGTGCACACAGGACCCTTCCTGACATTTCTGTTCCTGTAGCTTTTGTGGTTCTGTCAATCTAAGCAAATCTAACTATCAGCATTTACCTCCTTCTTCAACCTATATGGTTTAATTGAATCGATTGTATTTGTTATTAGGTATTATGTATTAGACGTGTCAGAATTGAAAAAAATCATCTTTTTCTTTTATACTGGTTCCAATTTTTCAATTCCTCTACAGTTAATACACAATACACGATTTGTCCAAAGAGTAGAAATGCCTCAAAAATTAGAAACACGTTTTTATACATATGAAACATATTTCTTTCTCGAAACTGTATCTTTTATTTTGACCCGCGTAAATTTACGTACAAATAGCGCTTTGAGCTTCGAGAATACGTGATTATCTGGGGGATTCATTCAAGTTACGACTAATCCAGACTTGAGTTTCGATCCGGCCGTACGATACCGATAGCCCATAATTATGACTGTACATTACCGTTTTAAAATGCAATATTGATTAACAACTTTTTGTCTAGATGGAGCCTAAACGCATAACCCCCTATCTAAGCTTGGCTTTATTGTAATGCTATAAAAAATCAGTTTCTATAGAGTTCCAGACTCTAAAGTTCTATACAAAGCTTCATGCAAAACTGTTTACAACCGATATACCATTTTCATGGTTTACCACAGTTCGAAAGTTCTTAAGGTTTCGTAACTGCTTAAAGCCTTCAATAATATATTCACAATACACGATAGACAGGCTGCTGATCTTCTCGCACCAGTTTGTGCTGCGTCCCCTGCATCCATCTCTCCTTTCTCTTTGAGCTTCCCGCTGCTGACGACGACGAAATCCGCGATCGATGTCATGTAAACAAAACTTGGTGGACAAATGAAGTTCCGTGAGTCTTCACCTTGTGTCAGTCCCTGATGGCCGTTAACTGGTATCTGATTCTCGTACTGTATTCAACTAGTCGTCCAGAAGTTGACGCCCCGTATGTGGCTCAAAGCGGCCTTTACTTGTTTGTTTAGTTTTAGCAGATAGATGAACAGTATATTATGATGGAGGAAATAGGCGGCGTGCCAACGCAGAGCGCAGTAAAGAAGTGGTCTCTTATTAACCGCGGATATATCAGAGTTGTTTGGATAGCTGGCGGTGCTAGCGAGCGGGTCGTGATCCTGTTTATGATAGGCTCAAGATAGGAAGTAACGAGGCCCCTGTGCGTCAACGGCTTAACAACATTTAACTAGAAGCAATGTATCGCACATTTTCCACTCACTCAGCATACTTTCGTCTCATCATCGTTCAGTGACTAAAGCCTCGGAACCTTTGTTATCATCGTTGTAACGACAACTGTAGATAGATACATACAAACACAAAATATATGTTAATTACGTATAGAGAATATACCTACAGTGGGCAAATGACACGAATCCCAATAGCTGGAAATAAATATGGTGAAGCTTGAAAAAGTTTTTGCGACCGATAATAACGTAACCAGAATAAACCAAACAACATCTTCAATTCCTTTAAGCCAGCCAACGCT
>NW_019211455.1:710412-779851 GCF_002443255.2 Varroa destructor
TATAGTGAAGTTAAGGTATACAAGGCACCCAGTAGTGGGTAAGGGAGAAGGTACTTGATAAGTATCTGTTCGCTTGACTTGGCCTAGCTTGTCGCTTTTTGGGTGCTGTGTCTTCGTAATTGCTGTGCTTTTCTTCCCTTTTATTCCTCTATAATATGCGTGGAGCGGCTTCGAAAAGGGCTTTCACCTCTGAAGTTAGCAGAATCGTTGGACACTTTCGCATCAGCTCCGATGGCAATGCACAGAACTAAAACGATAAGAGCGTCTGATTTGTTTTTCGTATGCACGTACTATTTTGTCAGGACGTGTAGAAATATTATAGCTTGCGCGTAACACTCGAGTGCATACTACCGATACAGAAGAAACCCGTAGGATATGCATCTCTTGCCTCTTCACTAGGCCACAAACCTCCTGCTACTGCCACTGTTATTGTTGTGCATGCTTTTACCAGGAATTCCCAGGACGTAGAGTGTTTTCTAGGTTGTAAGAGAGAAGCATGGGGAAATTGAGGGAAAAGGGGGCAGAGAAGAGACAAAGTTGGTTCGGAAAACCTGTTGTAGCAAGAAAGCAAGCCCGGCAGCCAGCGTTGCTGCTGCTTCTGCTTTTCTCCTGTTACTGTCCTCTCCTGTAACAGGCCAGGCAGTTGCACCAAGGGGTCTCTTCTCCGAACAATTGCGGCGTCTCGCCGGGTGCGAAGAGAGCCTTTTCTCGTTCCCCACACCCTTTTATGTCCTGATACGATGTTCGGTTGCCATCCTGTGAACTCTTGCGTCGTCTAGCGTTTCACTCGGTCCAATTGTGCGACAGACAGAGTGGTCAGCACCCGCATGTAATAGTACCATCCGCTTGAGCACACTGTGGCGCCTTTCTGACTGTATCTTGTCAAACCCCGGATGTTCTCTATTCCGCTTGGCATAACCTGTTTCAACCTGTTTTGTCCTACGTTACCTTATACTGGCCACCACTGGACCACTAGGACAGCAATTCAACCTTTGTATAAATATACTCTGGCCGTTCTCAGCTGAACATGCTATTCCTGCTGCTCTTACTGCTGTGGCTTATTCTCTACTATGTAATCGCCTATGTGCGCCTGTATGTTTGTTATTTTCACTGCTGTTATTTCTGAGCCGGCGTCTATTATAATTACTGTCTGCTTTCAGTTGCCATGCTTATTGACGCAGTGGTTGTTGTTATCATTGTTAGGGAGACGCTCGCGCGAACTACGTATCCACCCGACGTAAACTTTATTTGAGTAAATAGAACGCGTCTGTTTCATGAGCGGCGGAGTTCGATAGAAGGTAACAATCTTCTGCTACCTGTTTTGGATCGATTGTCAACTTCACGTTCAAACACCAACCCAGTGACACGTCGCGCACAGGACCTCAAGTGAGCATAAAGGCTAACAAAGAATGCAGGAATAAAGATTATCAATCTTTATTCCTCGTGCTTTCGCGAAGGTTCGTAAACGTTCTCCAAGAAGCCAGTTTAGCTGACTTTAAAAATGGCAATCTGCAGAACTTACCGACAAATACATTGCAGATGGACAATGTAAAGTTTCGTCAGTCGCTAAGCTTTTCATTTTGGATAATTTAATATACGAAACAGATTTGTCTCGCGGGAAGTACGCTAACTTAATTACGACTTTATAACACGTTTATATTATAGTCCTTTCGGAATAGCGAAGACAAAAGATCATACCCGAGAGCACGTTTGCTAACGAGACGTGAATAAACGCAACCAAGGATCTTCTCGTTTGCCGTATGACAAATTCTGCCAAACAACACAATTCACCTACTGAAGTTTATGAAGAGAACTTCGAAGAAAATCCATGTCAGCTTGATTGATTCTTGAAAAATATGCAGTTGATCTTTACCGATGTTTTTATAAAGTGGCTAAACAAACAGTCAATAAGTTTTCACGAATTACTAGCACATTATGCAACGAGTCCTTGGCAAGATGAAAATGCAGTGCCCTATAGCGTACTAGGGGGAACGTCGTTAAAGAACAGGTGAGTAATAATACTGACGTTGATCATCAAGTGCTGATGAAAATGGAAAGTGTTTCTAACGTTCAAACGAGGCTCTTTGGGGATAGTCTAAGACGAAATAAACAGTGGCCGTCTATTACAGAGTCTCGAACCTTTTTCAAAGGACTTCAAACCTTAATGAATTATTTGTATTTGAAACTTCCTACCACTCTCAACGCGATGCAATGAAAATCCCAGAGTGTTTCGCTTAGAGTTTACTAGAATTTATCAGACAACGCATACAGGATGGTGGCTTGTTTAGCATATTACATAAGACCGATACAAATTTTTTGGCTATCGCGCTTCTTAAAACCGATGCGCTCTTTAGGCCTTTATCCTTGTGTATTTTAAACTAAAGATTGAAGTTATCGCAAGGAATAAATTTCACATTTGTTTTAGACTGGGAGAAATGAGTGTCAAAAGAACTTCGAAGTACGAAGTGGACCACAGAGGAAATATGGTGCGCGGCCTTTCTTAAACTCCGCTTCATAATTTGATGTCCTGAAGAATCAAAAGGGAAAATGTTAATGAAGTTTGTCGCGTTTTGTATGACCACAGCATAAGACACACGAAAATCTACTGTTTGATTCCGTAATAGCGCAGTGGGTCACGTGTTTGCATGCTAAGAACATAACATAAGGACCCATGATGGTTCAAGGTCGAATCCGAGCGTATACGCACTTTGCTTTGCGCTGGGAGCCAGCCGTCTGAAGTGACGTTAATATAATGTAAAACAAATACCCGATGCACAACGCGGAAAACTATCGACTAATCGGTCCTCTCACTGGATCCATTTCCACTGGCAGCCACAGCAAATTAAGGTAAGGTCCAGAGCTCAACACCTAAAGAAATCTAAAAGACCAATATCGACCTTCAAGATGAATCAATTTTACGTAGAATTCCTCGCCCGTACCCCGTGCGACAACTGTTAAACCATCTATAGAAATCAGAAACAGACATAAAAATAACTTCAGACCTTTCTCGAAATTCCGAATCTAATCATTCCTGTGTAAAAAGATAGGGTTGACGTAAAGCCAAGATAATAGTAGATAATTCATATAACTTATTTATTTAACCCGTGTAGGAGAGACTAAACCACGCCAGAAAGGAATCAGCTATACAACAACGAGGCTCTTGTTTTTCTCGTTGAGATGAGTGCCCAACAGTACCATGGAATCGATATGAATCGGTTTTCTACGATCTCCACTAATTAACCCAATGTTCTTACGTTGCTAACGGTATATCCGTGTGCTGTACAAACGTCATTTCGGAGACAGTAATGAGCGTCAGTGTCGTTGAATCTATTGTTTGTTTACTCTCGTCAAATAATATAGGATCTTTTGATCGTATTTTTTGCCAAATTCGCTTATCTATACTCAGTCAATCATTAAATATGGGAATTAGTTTGTTATATTGATTTGTAAACGACATGATCTTCACCCTTATCTAATATACAGGATACGGTACTTAAATTGGGGCTTTTGCATATGATGATTAATTGATATTTTTCTTTAACGCGACCGTCAATTTCTGAATCAAAAATCTGCTGGGAACTATGTATCAAAGATAATATCGGAAAGAATTTGACTTTTTAGCGTTTTAAATCTAAACCTTAGCGAGAACCTTCTAGTATGTTTCATAGAGATTTTCCTCGGGCCAAAGAAAAGATAATGTCTTTGCTACGACGAGCTTGTTATTTCGTGTCAGAAAGGCTCACCTCTAGTATAGAGCATGGCGGACAAACGCATGCCCCTACGATAAATGGCCCGCCGAAGTACGTTCCAATTTAGATGCTGTGGGCGGAATATATATATATATATATATATTCCTGTAAAGGTATTCCCGCTCACTGGCGCCATCCGTCGACCTCAAACCCGCACCGGCAGCTGTTTTGGTTTGCAAATGTTCCTTGCCACCATCTCTCCCGTATTGTGAGCTTGTGCAGTGTGAACAGGGGTATCGGATGGTCCAAGGCTTTGCCCGAGTCTAGCTGCCCTTTCTTCGTACGCGAATCCAAACGTCTTTGCTTGGTTCCGCCGGCAGCGGCAGAGGGTGTTACTCTCAGCAAGCACAGAAGCGAAGCAGGTGCTATCCAGACCCAGCACCAGTCACTGCCTTGCTTAGCAGATCTGAACAAATTAACTGGTAGCTCGCTACGCACCAGTGGCATGATTCAATTCAAATACAGTAACTAAATAGGCAGCCCCCGGGCCAACTAAACGTATCATATTGAACAGTTCCTGCAGCGAATAGATTTATGACAGAAAATCTGGGTTGTCGTATTTTGCTCGAACATTTATGAGACGTTCGGTAGCAGTCAAATTTTCTCAGTAGACCAAGTATAGGATAGAGCTACTTTAGCCGCTCGGATTGACTCTACAAGCCCACCATTGCCGACGTTATCAAATAGCAATAGCCTTTCGAATTACGTGCGTTCCATCATCAGATCCTCCTGGAACGTAGGCTTTACATGTCGTAGCGCTCTTCACCTACATTCCTTAAATTTGACCTCACCTTGCAACCCGAAAGACCATCGTTTGGAAGGCTACTGGCTTTGAAAATTACTTCATTGGCTACTATAGATTTGCATGCATATATCCAGAGGACGGGCGGTTAAGCACTTGAGAGTAAGACACCTATGGTAACAAGCTTGGTAGATAAGAGGACTATTTCTTCATTTTGTTTTTCCAAGGGTTCGGTAGAGTTCTGTATGTACGAGGAATTTGAAGGAGGCATAAACTTGATTAGAGATATTCAAGAGGTCTTTTAAAGGTGGTCAACTCATAGCCAGCTGGTCACCTGGTGGCCCGTTGGAAGCGCTGAGCGAATTTCAACCCTCAAACTTTTCTATATCCAGTGAGATGGTAAAATATAGACTAAGTGAAACGAAACAGGCAATGGAACGGAGATAGCGCTATTCAAAGGTTCATTATGGAATGGACATAAATAAAAGAAACAACAGAAGCAGCAGTACTGTCGCCGAAAAAGACAGGTTTCGTAGACTGCTTTGTGCCATGCACGTATATAACAACGAAATTATGAATTTCAGCAGTTCCTCTGGCCTATTATAACCTTTCCATCGGTGCAACAGGATTCATTGTAGCATAAAGCGTTTTGCATTATGGTATGCCTTTGAAATGGGCAATATAGGCCGCGGCAAACGACGGCTTTAAGAACGTAGTGTAATGCAAATAAGTCCTAATAGAGCAGTCTGTAAAATACATTTTTAAGGTAGTCGTATTCAAGTGCGCTATGGCATATATGTCTAATTACAATCACATCTAAATAAGCGATCTTCGCCTGGGATCTGACCAACTCCTAGCGTGGTCGTAATGGATATACTCGTATGTTCCTTCATTTAATCGCACGCAATATAGGTGTGTGTACATAATAATTGAAGATAGGTTCGATAAGGAGCAAAGAACATTACTTTTAAAGATAAGACTAACAGGATCTTGTCGACAACGTCTTCGTGAACTCCAGATAGTGCATTCTACTTTTTTTAGTAAAGCAACTTCAATATATTCGTATATATAAATATATACGCTTGACCGCACCTTCGAAACATTCTACATATGCTTGTACTGATCCTGGAAAAGCCGTAGATGTCCGCCAACGGAAGCCTTCTGTAGTTTTCTCCTTTCCGCGTTTAGTATGATTAAGAGATGCCCTGTGAGCTTGACGTTTCGCTTGGTGGCCGCGGCTCCCATCTGGGTTTATAACGCACACCTTGGGGACAGGAAACTTTTCTGAGGCGGGGCTGAGCGATCGTCAGTGTTTGAAATTTCTGAGCGAGATAGCTAGAGACTGGCATCACTGAACAAAATTGAAGAATCGATTAGTTATAGAAATGCACTTCTTCACTCTCTTCCGTGCTTTAAATGTTATTGCTGACTTCGCTGCGACCGTACCCCTTTAAATCCTCGCTGAACCTAAATGAATGAAGGCCTAAAATACAGTGTGCATATACACGGTGTAGAACCATTTAAAAAAAATGTGTCCTCGTTTTTTTTACTATGAGTCACGCAATGGACGGAGGACTATGCGGTTTTGTGTAGTGTCTTTCAATGTAAGCCTACGTCTTTCTTGTTCTCCGACTTTTAATGTCAATAAATACTTTTTTTTTTTTTATATACTACGCAGCAGGATCTCTAAGCTTGCCAAGCATGATAGACTATTAGTAGACCTGGCTATTAGACAAAAATGACAATTAATATTGCCGAAACTGGTAGAAACAGTGAGCGAGTGCTCAAGCAAATGACCGAGACAAGGTTGTAACTGGAGTTAACTAACTACAACACCTAGGAAACTGGTGCCTCCAGTCACATAAGTAGGTGATGTTGGATCTCATAAATAAGGCTCCTGTTACCAGAGAGAACTAGTAAATTTTCGAGTTTGACTGGTCCACCAAGCATATTTCTTTCTTATATCTGAGCAATTGCTGTCTGAGTTGTGTATTTTACAATGTACCAGCACAATCACTTCTCTGAAATGATACAAATTGGTCAGCTATCGTTTTGCAAATTGAATGTCACAGACATTGCTCTTAATAGCGCATTTCTGAAGAATGGTTTACTTTAAGGAGGCAACGGTAGGACACGTACAGCGTCATCCCTAATCGAACAGCCCTTGAAACAAGCTTCCCTGAGGATCTTCTTTTCAAATTGAAGAGATGCTACAGCATATATATATATATATATATATATCTATATATATATATATACAGATTGCCGACAAGGCATCCATCGTCTTGTGTTCCCTAGGTGTCCGCTGGTTGGGTTGAGATTGATTGAACTATGATCAATAACAAAGATCACTAATACAAGCCAACGTTGGATGAGGTAGTTGAACCCGATGAGTTTTTAACACTAGCCTATGCGGTTTTAAGTCGAAATACACTGTGGGCTAGATACACTGCTCACTCTTCGCATCCGCATCGTATTAATACCTGTTCGAGAAATCAATACGAGTAACGTTTCTGGGTTTGTTTTAGTTTTCATTCATAATTGCACTGTGTTCTAGTAGTTAAAGGAAAGAGATTGTATAAGCATGGCAGGAACATTCACGAGCCAATTGATTACCTGCCCAGATAATCGCAATAGAGGTCGCCGTTGTCGATAAAAATAAATGTACAATTTTCTTATCAAACCAACTGTGCCAGTGCCAAAGTAATATTTACCCTTCTGCCATTACATCAACGAGCAGCAAGTTCATATTACTCATGAAGCGTGCGACATAAAACATCGATCATACTACATACGCAATGCTCGTGATACCGAAAAATGCACACGTAAAGTCTTACGACTGTATGAAAGTGTTGTCACCGATTCAGATATTTTCTATTTGTATACCCAGTAGGTGTAAAAAAACGTGCCAGATATCGAGCTTCCGCTACCCGAGCGAGCCACGAGGTTTCTCCTTTATCAAGCTGAATACCTGCGGACATTTGACCGTGTGCTCAGGACGCCAAGTTGGCTTCTGGCCAATTTGTCTAAACCTTTTTCAAATGATAAAAACTAATTTTGTTTGCAATATCGACAACGTCTATCATGGGTGAACTTTTACAAGACTCTCTCATAAAAACGACCCTTCTTCATAGCAGACATTTTCTTGCGAGAAACTGATTTATTCACCGAGCGGCAATCTTAATAACGCTTAGATTTCCGTAGAAGTATTAATAAGAAAAGGCAGAATTACACAGGGAATTTCAGAGAAAAATAACTAACAATGTCTCAAGCCAAACCCTCCGCTTAACATAGCTTTAGTGGGGGGTAATTAGCTACAATCTAAAACTGTGCCTATCTAACGTACATGTCGTTCAGTAACTTTTTAGGTAAACTAACCACAATATTATGCACATACGTTTTCTTATTTTACCTATACTGATATTAGTTCATTGGATACACAGATAATGGGAAAATTTTTGTTAAGAGTTATGCTCCAAAATCCTACGTTTCCATAACTAGGAAAAAATTCAGTTTATCTATAAACTAATAAATTAGACCTTTTGATCTTCATGTTATCCGACATAATTCGTAACTTCCGATAGAAGTCACATTTCCTTTTAACTGAACGCGTTCACTCTTAATTACGGTAGCTCGTTCCTACTAACTAGCCCTATTTGTTAATCAGTGGGCAGCTATCCATCACGATTTGTTGATCGTTCGGCGACCTACGATGTTATATCGTTTTTGCGGACGCCCACCGGCAGCGCCCATAATAAACTATTAGACTAAGCTTTAAAAGAGAGCGATTCTAATGAGCGATTTTCACTTCCAAACGATAGCTTCAACTTCATCGCACCCCTATGGCTCTTCGAGCTAAATATTCTAGCTCTAGAAAATTTTTCAACGTTATATGTTATCGTGTCCGCTATAACATGTCGACCGGTCTCCTGATTAGTTAAATAGAGATCCCTGAAGGTTTCGGAGCCAGATTTGCCCGCACGGCATTTCGTTCGGCTGACTCAGCCGAGTGAAGAGCAGCTGTCTAGACGAAGTAATCGTTAACAAAGCCGAATAATAAAGGGCGTGAGAATGTACCTTCTGTTATCGGTCCTGTGCTCAAAATGCCGGTGAAGGGCAAATGTATACGCAAAGCAAACAACTAAAGAACTGTAGAAACTCAACTTTAAGCCTTATCAATACAATTGCAATAGGGTGTCGTTCCCATAGTTGAGCCCATAGTAGACTCTTTGTTTTGATAATTTCCAATGCGTTTGCGATAGCGTTGGGTAGTTGTGTGCGACTTAAACCTTTGGATAAACTCTACGGTTTCTACTGAAAATTCTGTATTTTGCTCTATTTAGCTTTACACGACTTCCTGCTACCGATTTTCATAAGCGGGACTACGTTACAAAAACAGTCATTGCTTCTGTAGGGTATCGCTGTTTTTAGATGGTTACTTACAATGTAAGTTCGGTTTGCTACAGCAGAAGGCGAGCGATTTGATTTATAGGAATGGGTTCGTCGCCGGAAATTATGCACCGAAACAGGGCAGAGCAAATATGAGCCTAGCTATTGGTTTTTAATGGGAGCTGGTTGCCTATTGTTCATGAGAATGTGGCCAGGTATTTCGGCCTCGGGCCTTTAAACAAAACTTCCCTAAAACCAACTATAGCCAAAATCAGTTTACGTCCCTGCTGATTCGTCCTAAATTGACCTCGAGCTGCTGGCCATTCCTGCCCGATAAATGTTTTTTGGCCCCGTTATAAAGTTGGCACTTTGTAGCTTTCTAGTTATATTGGCTAAGTCTGACTGTCATTTGGATGTGTAACCCATTGCCGAAGAGGGCCATATACCGCTTATAGGTATCTCAAACCTAATCCTATAGCACAAATACGTTAATACTGTTATTAAACCATTGTCGCTTTTTCTATAAATTGTGTTGATTTACGAAAGCATATTTTAAGTCGATAGGATATCTATTAATGTAAAACCTTTAGCCAGGTGTCGCCTGTATCTATCTATGTAGACTACAAGCTCGTTTTTTGGTCGCGACTATTTTATGCCTGAGAAAAACGACATCCAGTGCCTTTATTATTACCATCCAGAATTTAGAAAGTTAGTTGGCTTTATTTTTTTGTTTTGGTTGCTAATTTAGACCAGGGACTGATAAGTAACACATGACTCAAAGCGGCGAGATTGGATGTTATCGTCGTTGCTCTTAACTAAAACAACGTTAGACTATCCAGTTGGCTGGTATCGTAGTAAATACTAGTGAAATTCTATTTTATTGTTTAACATAAATCCAATATTTCTCCAACAAGTAACCTTCATTAAAGTGTTTCGTTATAATAAGGTATCAGCAACTAACGACTAGACACGTACGGCAAAGGCTGAAAGTGATAGTAAATTTTATATATATATATATATATATCGTTAGAACTAGCACCTTTTACAAAAAATATATATACGTCTTGTTAACAGCTAAAATTCTGTTCTATTATTCAACTCTGTATACATGCAGAACAAATAAGGCTTGCCATGGCAGACCATTGTTCGTACCGGTGTCCTTCTTTCACCTTTCTTCTTGTGTAGGCTGTTTGTCCTTAGTACTCGCTGCCCGCAATGCTATTGCAGTTTCTGGTAGAAGGCTTGTGCTCTTGCGCATGCTATATAAGACGCAGAAGCAACTCGGGCGCCAACGGGCAAGAGGGCGTGAACAGGGTGTTGCTGTGCTTGCAACTCTTAAATAGATAGAAGTAATGGCAAAAGTGAACGACCAGGCTTCGTTTACGTCGCACTAGAAACAAGTGTTATAAATCAAAGTTACACGAATCGGCGGCCTACCACGACAATTTTTCGTGACTGTAGACACGTTTGTAAAAGAAATGGGGCAACTTTCTGTGTGCTGCCGTATTGATCTATATGAGCATACAAAGGAACGCGAGACGAGGCCTTGCCTTGCCAAGTGAACGGACTTCAAGAGTATCGATGACCTACTGGCCGGCGCGCAAACAAACGGATACGATGCGTAGAGAGAGCAGGAGGGCGTCGAGATACTTGCGCAGATCGTGGATTTACCTCCCTAACTGTCTAACTAACTGCAACTATAACTATAGCTTTAGTAAATTGAAAGACCTACAATGATCTATGTCCGTGGACCATGGCAAATACCATGATTTGTTACGGAAAGGTTCGTTGAACGCACGACTAGCAGTATATTGGCATTGGCCGACAACTCTCCTTGCCCCTCTTAAGCACTTAAAGGACAAAACAGCGCCGCAAAAAAGCCTTCGGCCAAAAAAGACCCGTAAGTTAAAAAGTAATCCAAGAAGAACGAAGTGACAATTGACGGTCGGCACCAGGAACCAAATCATGAGTACGACAACAAATCTGCTTTTGCCGATGAACCGCCAAACAGTCATTACTGCAGCGAAATATCCGCTAACAGCAGACGCATTAATTAAATTTAGACGTTCGTACAACACAATTCTATTGCTCTAAACACAAATATATATATATATATATATATAAGAAGTTAACAAACGCTTGAACGGAAATTGACAAGCAGTGTCGTTAGAGGATTAAGCTCCTACTTCTGCAACAGCAAAGGCTGAAGTAGCGAACGCACCAAGTGAAGCAGTCTCTTTAAGGGAACCTGACTGTGACAGTTCGGCTATAGCCACTGCGCACTAATTAGTCGAGGCTGGGAAGAGCAAAGGTGATCGATCCGGTCGTCATGCGGTCGGATAGAGACGAAAGCGCCGTCCAAGCTCGTCCGAATCTGCCTTTGCTACTGCTGGTGCAATTGCGGCCGATACAACAAAGCAGCAATGGTGTCCGGCGCTCGAAGCCTCCTAATGATGTCCACAACGCCGCTCTTACTCTCGTCAGCAGGCAACAGGCTGCAAGGGCTTTGCAGTATAAATATCGACCTATCCGGCTTTCGCTTGGCCTGCTGCTACCGCGTCTGTTGACGCACCGTCTAGCACTCCTATCCAACTGAAGTTGCTCCTGTTGCCATTTGTATTGCCGCTGCTTGTGTCACTCTAATTAACCTTCCAGTGTTGCTGCCGCTTCTGCTGTCCTATTGCCCACCGTGATCCTGGGTTAAAGTTGACCACAGCCACTACGAACCGCTTGGCTAATAGTCGTACATTCATCTTTCGCTACTGACAAGTAGCGCCACCGCTCATATGGCGCAATTGCCAATGCTACAATCTCTGTGAGTACGTCTCGTCTGCTCAGAGTTGACGTGGCGTCTGAAGATCGCTGTTTGTGCCTCCTCTACTTGAACGGCGAGGTCCCAAATTCACGCTGTTTCGATGCTATCAAATAATAATAATAATAATAATAATAATAAGCAACAGAAACATTGTACGCTAGCAGATCCACCTAGCCTTGCACCATCATCGATAGAGCTTTCCACTAAGCTTTCCTGAAGTGATCGATAGACCCATTTTTGGTCGTCACTCGCTGCAGTGCTGCCAGCAAATGTTGCATCGATTTCAATAGCAACCTTGCTTCGTCAGCCCCCAAGTGCCGCGCAAACCGCGTCCGAGTCTTGGCAACGCTCCAAAGTTGTTTGCTTGGCCCCTAGACACGTTACCACCAGTCGAATTTAGCAGTTGTTGTAGTAATGGTAGACAGCCAAATTTCTCCCCGGTGGCAATTGCTGAGCCGTACCCCATCGTGTTTTCCCTCGACTTGCCTAGCCGTTTCACTTGCAATCCTAAGTCCTTCGACCAGACCTAGCATTGCTATTTTTTTTTCGCCATAGCTGCTGGTGTTGTGTGAGTGCGCATCTGCATAACGAGATTCGTTGCAAGGCGATGGTATCGTTGGTCCCTCGAAGGGTCGTAATGTCGCTTAATCGATTGTGAGGATTGGCCCAGACTTCTCGTCTGAGCCTGCTGTCCCCACCGATGCAGCCACGAGCCAATTCGACCCTTACACACTAGGAAACCGAAGCCAGGACACAAAAGAAGGCTGGCTTTGTGCCAACCGTAGGTTATAGCAGTTAGTGCAACCAATGGACGGGCGTTACCCAAAAGGGAACGGTGTCTCCCAGGCTTTGCACAACTCCCGATATCACGGCCATGAGCTGGGTCATTGCTGCAACGACATAACTGAACTAACCATAGTAGGAAGCGTCGTGCGCGCACAGCAAGCTAGATGCTAACAATAAGACGATTTGTGGTTGAAAGGACGTGCCTAGTCTTTCTACAATACATGCGCGATTGGGATCATAACAAAAACAGTGCATAAGTACAAATGCTAACATGGTTTTGTCTGTACATGTTAATCTCAGCTGTAAGTCGGACCCTGTAATCGTGTCCAGTGCTTGCCAGGATAGCCGTTCGAGTGATGAGCACCAAAGGCGAGCTCAAGGTATTAGTGTTATCAGGCGGGAATCTATGCCAACACTATGCGGACATCTCTGCTGTATTCGTCCCCGTGACCGTTATTTTCATAATAGTGTACGATCGAGAACGGAGCCGGGAATTAATGAACCGCTTTTAGATGAGCGTCAGAGAAATTCAGGTGTGTCTGTGTTTGTATAGACGATCGGCCCGAAACGGATATACTGAATCATTTCTGTAGACGTGTGGATGATCCCATCTGATTAAGCTGCAATGCATAATCTCTGTACTGTTCACGGATAACAATGGGAGTATTACAGATAAAAATCGAATTTTACGCATAGATTAAATGAAAGAAGGTTGTTATTAAGTGGCAAAACGGTATTTTACGGAACATATACACTATGTTCTGCCAAACCCGTTCTGTCTGTTTTAACGTCCAAGTTCTCTTTTCTTTTGTTCATTATAGGAGTAGATGTATGGCTAGATAATACAGCATAAATAATGTGCGATAAGGGCCAACATTTATCTACGTATTATTGCGTACTGAAAGCTTTGTGGTAGATTTATTGTTTAGGTTGGCTTTTGATGAAAAAAAAACCGTTACATTTAGCAAGCTGTGCTATTTTAAGCATTAGCGAAGTTATTATTACTTTATTTTATTAAGAAAAATCTAAGCACTCCGTTTCCTTTGAGGTCCATTTGAACTTCTATTTGTATAGTTCATGTTTTTTGAAAAATATAGTTGAATTGAACTTGTTTTTAAAATTTAAATCCCGATGTGCCCGATCGGAAAAACTGCTAATAAAGGTAGTGTAATATATAATGCCGCATGGTATCTGAAATGTACTGCACGACATCTCGTACAGGTGCACGTGGCCGTCAAAGAATCAAAGCCCATCGTCTCAAATAAGATGCAACGGCGTACCGCTTTTTTCTGTCTAGGCCTTTCCAGGCTTCGTGAGTCATAGCTTCCGTATCATAAAAGTCAGGACTGATCTTCCCTGTCGCCTGCTCCCATGTGCTGATCAATTCCGAGTAGACAAGGGTGGTAGAAAGCTTGAATTTGCGTTGCATGCCCTCTATAAATATGGGCGTGCCGCTTAGAAGGCACACGTGTCTGTTCCATGAGGAGCGATGCAAGCCTTTGGCATGGTCCAAGAAAGAAGCTTCACTCTCGGCCAAATTTGTTGAGCGATTTCGAGGAGAGGTATCTCCGTACAATTCGGATTCCGTAAGAAGCAATCGGGATCATACTTATTTCGTACAAAGCTAGCATCATGCGCAAACAAAGTCTAGAAAGTATACTTCCATCTATCGTTTGCCGCACCCTGTCCGCGATGTACTGTGCGGAAATTTAACCTTTCGCAAGCAAAATTATCCCAGAATACTCATTTTTACATTTTTGGGTTTATAACACAAATATACTTTTTAAATTCGAACTATATATTTAGTCTTTATTCCCTACATCATTACTGTGCTATAGAATTGTCGACATAGTATTGACATTTAATTAGCTAGAAGTCACATTTACAGTGTATATATATATATATATATATATATAGTTGAGTTAATACGAATGTCATTTGAAAGCTGAAATTTGCAGTAGAATTTTTCAAAGACCCATACTAAGACCTGCCTTGAAGATGAGTGTGAATTTTTAAAAAATCGTCACATTTTGCAATTTCATTACAACAAAGGCACAAATACAGGCCATGCCTATAAAAAAAATTGTGATGCTTATGCTCAATGTAAACTATCGGAAGAAACTGGCCAAAGTTGGTTTGAGTTCTAGAAAGCTCGACGTCAAAAATCGTCCGTGTAGTGGTGGTAGGTAACGTACAGAAAGAACTGGTGAAACTTTTACAAAAATCGGGATAGATAAACACATGATCAGCCATGAGCTCGTTTAGAAATTAAGCATCCACTCTCCAAACAAATTAAAACCATGTGAAGAAAATTGGCTACAAAAAAAATGTTTAAGTTTCACATAAATTGATAAAAAAAAAAAAATTCTACTAAAAAGAATACTAATTCTATCCGCCAAACTGGACAGAAGTAGATCGAAGTCAGACTATTTCAACTAAAACGAGTGATCATAGTTGGTACAAAAAATATACAATGTACGACTTTTCTACCAAATAATATCATCCCACGGTATTGTTACAAAGTAAAATACCTCAAGATGCACAGCATCAAACATGACTTTTCCGATTCGTCCGTTAATAATAATAATAAGCAAAAAATAATTTAGCTGTGAATGAGAAAATTATGTGAAAAGGCACGAAAAAAAGGTCACAATGAAGTCCGCTTGTTTTTTTTTTCTGTACCTTTCCTCTGGCAATCTGACGGTGACTTGATTCGATTACCTCAGGTCGGTTTAGGGAAATAGCTATGTTGCGATTATAGATATTTTCTACTGTGCATTTTTATTACATGTATATTTCAGCATTTGTGGGTGAACAACTAGCACAAGAAATTGCCGTGAGTCGCAAATGTTGTACGGAGAATTCGAGAAAAGTGGCTGCCGGAGTCCTCATGACGGTACTAATTGCGCTCAGTTGGGTCGGAGCCGCACACTGTCTAAAGGTAGGGTTTAGGTTAGCAGCAGCTAACCATTTCGCCTATCGATGTTTCTCACATTGTTGTCGGAAAAGCTTTATGAATCGTGTGCTCACGATGCCGAGAGATTGGGCTTTTTGTGGGCGGTGACGGGACCCTACCAAGGTTACTTTCAACCACATTGGTGGACGTTCATCGTCGACGCACATCTATACTGAAAACGATAGCTTTTTTTGGGATAGATTGCATGCTGGTATATATTTATGTAAAGCGGTCATATCACTAGCTTACATTCAGATATAACGAACTGCGAACATATAAATAGATAGATATCTTTATTAGCTAATTGTGAATTCGTAAACATGAACATGCAACTAGGCGTTTAAGATACAGGTCTTGTATTGGCTTATGGGGCGTCACAACAAACGTTTCCTGCTTGCCGACTAGTGATCTGGCCGGATCGTCAAGCAAGATCAGGACAGGCCCCTTTAATCGGCACCTTGGACGCAGAACATCATGCATTTCGATTACTTCAAGGGGCATTCTAGGACAAATTATGTTGACTGTTTAGAAAATCATTCAGATTTAGGTCGGTGCGACTTTGCAGTGTTAATTCAATAGAAAAAGGGGCATACATCTTCAACAGAAGTAGATCTGAGAGCAGAAAAAATGAAACAATTTCCAGTTCACACACGATAAGAATACAACCTCTAAGCCGGGAAACTGATAAGAGTATTTTAATCGACTGAGGGTTAAACGTGTTATGTGGAGTATTACACATAATTCATTTCACTTGTGATCGTGTGTTGGATTTGCGCAATAAAAAAAAATAACCTAATTCCTAGCAACCTAACTCACTCAAAAGTTGTCCAATACCAAAAAAAGGCTTTTTTGAAAAGTTACAATTCTGCCCCATCAGTTGAATGCAGCAACAGGTTCGCCGTAACGGCTCTCCACATAAATTGAGCTGTCTGTTCTATTTATGAGGACCTGAATAAATAAATATAAGCAGAGCTTGTTTTTTAGCAATAGTTAGAGCATAGACGTCAAACGTTATGACACGTCTAACAGACAACATTCGTATTTGGCTATCAACACTATCTTTTGCTTTTTTGCAACGAGAAGACGTCTAAAATCAACATGTTAAGACACGGCTGCCAACGATCCAAGGGCAGTGCCCATAAGTACTAATGTAACAATATTGAAAATAATAATGATTAAGCGAAAAGTTTAAAAAAAGAGACAGAAAAATAAGAACGGACATTACTTATGCACCAGCTTTACGATATAGGCGGTCCCCTCAGTTCCCTTAAGCTCGCTCTCTGATCTCTACATGAACTAAGAGGCTTAGGAATCGCTTATGGACTAGGTTTTCAGTGCTCTTAGTACTATGCTTTACTGTTTCTCGTGAGTCTTAATGCAGAGCTCGATTTTGGGGAAAATTTTAATTGGCGCGCATTTCAAACCAGTTTCACGTTTTACCGACGTATATCTGCTATGGCCGATTGCAGGACTTGCAGAATAAGTTCAGAAACCAGCTCTTCGGGTGGTATTGGTTCTATCTTAGCTTATTTGTGTCGACAATGCAACGACGCCAACAACACAGATGGTTTCCTAGAGCTAGGCACAAGATAGGAATACGTTTTGCGTTACTCGAGCACCTTCTGCGACATCGTGCCTAATAAGAAAACAGTGGCAAGAACCGTTGTCAAAAGTTCTGAGCTACCGGCACCTGTGAAAAGTGACCGCAGTGTCATTCTCAGCAAGTCCCTAAATTTTTATTTTAATAGTTTACACACAGAAATTCTTAAGGCAATAGCAAAAATGCAAATTTCGTGCTGAAAGAAACACCCCCGGATCGAAAAAACTTGAGAGCCCCCAATTTCATTCACGGTATCTCTCAGCTGGAGAAAAGTTGAATGAGATGAAGGCGGCCTGTAAGAATGCTCTATGGTCGGAGCTGCCATTGCTGTTGCCTGACAGAAAATCTACGATAGAAACTCGTAAAATTTCTAAAGAAGAGAAATACGGCGATGCCGAGCAATTCGCATATAAGCAAGCACACAAGTTGCCGGTGGCGTTCCGCATATGTTCTATCGTTGTGGGAACTGCAAACCAAACTCCCGCTGTGATCTTCACATTATAAACAGGTGATGCTGATGGTCATAACGTAGTTATTGTATTGCAGTCTTGATCTCGGGTAAGGCAGTAGTACGGCAAAATAGCATTTGGATAGTCTACTACTAAATACAGACGGCTGGAATGAATTCACGGTAAAAAATGCTATAAAAGTTCGTAGTACTCCGTTAATTGATCGAGAAGATAAATAGCAAAACGTAAACATAGTTTTTACCATGTTGAACAGTTGTATAGACACTGGAGTAAACGTCAGTTGTAGTTAGTATTAGTTAGACGCCCGACATCGAATTTGTGTAGCATACATTATTCAGTCTATTATGCTGAAATATAAAGTAAGAGACAGACAAATCAGATTATAGGTGTCGGAAGTTGATCCGCACTCGCTAAATCGATCACGAGACGTTACCGCTGCGGTTTAACCATTCTTGGCCATGTTTGAAACTAAATGTCACACTTATGCTTTGTTACTTGTTTTATATTTCGAACAAGATCATTTTGAAATTTGCTTGATTTCAGTTAGTCGCATAGGTGGCATAGACAAGCATCCTATCCGCCCATCAGTTACTAGCGAAACTAATGGGGTACACACAGAATAAGTTAGCCTTTACCACAGAAATTTCCGTTTTGAAATTGAAGTTTAATTAAGGCCTTCTTCAATGAAACGTACAATATCATAGCATATTTCCCTTTCACGCAAACAAATAATTCAGGTCAACTAGTTAGCGTCAGATCAGGCATTTTTGTTTGTATCATTTTTGATCTTCAGCTATTTGTTAGCGCTTATTCCCAACAGCAATACTGGAAGTCACGTGTTTTATTGGCTTGTAGTCAATCAACGAATAGTATTAGGTTTGATATGACTCTAATAACTCGACCTTTCCAAGATGGCCTCTTGTTGTCCTTTCCCTACGACGCACTGCGACGTACTCCATCTCTGCATATGCCCACTTAAATCGCTAGCGACCAGTCGGACTGCCCGAATAAATCTGAAAGATCACCAGATTATGAAACACAAGAGATTATGAACACAAAACAGGTACTAGATACTGACAACACGAAACATATTGGACAATCGGATAATACGCGTGTCTGCGCGACGGATCGTTGCTAGAGGTATAAATCAGCACTGCCATAATCCTAAATACGCTGGTTTTCAGTGGTGGAACCATCAGAGTTTTAATTAGTTCACGTCCAAGTAGCATCCATCCAGGGGGGCTCTGATAGGGGGCTAAGGAATTAAAACTATGATTAAGCACAGAGATCATGTATGATATTTACCACTTTTAAGTTCTTCAATTTTTAGGGAAAAAAATTAGACATAGATCGTCGATTCAGTTTAAAGGCAAAACGTAAGTCTATGTGCCCTACTTGGTTAATTTTGAAAAATTTTTTTCCAGAATGCCTCGACGAGTTCGCTTCAGAGGTAAAGCTCTGAATTTAATATTTTCAATCTCAAGGAGAAAATCGCCGTCTGGGACTTCCATTTTTGTGATATGTGCTTTGTCTTGAATGGACTTCACCTAGCCTATCGGAGGTTAAGCGTTACTTCTCTTTCATTCCTCACCGATACTATTATATAGGTGTACATACGATTATACCACTAAATGAAGTATTACATTTATTATACATAGGCTACGCGCTGGCCAGGGAAAAACAAATCTGTCAGCTGTTGAAATCTGACATTTCTAGCTGTCCAGTCGATGCAGCTAAACTCTACATTCTTAAGTTCGTAATGTAGCTCTTACGCCGTCGATAGCGAAATGATTTCGGCTTTGGGATTATGTAACTGAAAAGCGGTGGATCGAAGAGGGGCACAGCTGCAATCTTTATTAACTGTTAATAAAATTGCTAACATTCTCGGTTATACCGGTTAGGTCCTTCAGGTTTTTCTATATAAAGCATACTGTTTTTAATAGTCAGTGTAATTTCATCCGACTAAGGATATGCAAAAACGTCAAAAACATGCCATGTTAATAGTTCAATGTTGTTATTGTAGGGATGTTTTACAAAAACGTTTGATGCAGACTATGGCTGCAATGATTGCCCTCATCAACAGGTACCGATGAGTTTAGGTACACCTTCAACAATCGTGTCATCATTCTATTATGGTTATTAGGGTGACTGTTATTACCTTGGTGATGTGTTTGCCTTCCCTAACAGGGCACATACAATCGACCGCGAAATCGGACGCGCCTCTTAGATGATACAGGGCTGGTTTCGGGCCAGACTACGTTAGAGCTCGGGTCGTCTAGCAACCAAAGTGACGAAATAACACAAGGCAACGATGTAGCGGACGGCCTGCCATTTGACGCGCCCTTCTTTACCACGTGGCTCTGCACGGCGTTCAACGTTTTCTTTTTGCCCGTCTTTTTGATCGGGCGCCAATGCTGGTCAAGAGGAACCACTTGCCGAGTTATCATGTAAGTAAAATAGAATCCCTGTTTATGTATTACTGCGTGGTCGTAGTGACGAGTGTAATATTCTGTGATAATTATAAATCTGACATTATTCGTTTTATAGCAGAGCTACTCTATCAGGACTGGCCTGGCAAAATTATTTCGACATCTCTCTTGTTTTTAAAAAACAGACTGATCGGCGGGCCTAGTAGGCCGACCTTTAAACCTTGTTCGCGGCACGTGAGCTCCGTCTGCTACGGCGATCAGCGGCAAACTTACCATAGTGGCTTTTGAAAGTAGCATTACGTCGGCTCTTATATGAACTGTTTTAAACAGATTCATCTAAAACATATACTTTGCCATAGACAATAATTAGGTACATATATATAATTTACCTGTAGGATCTAGGTTGCAGCGTATGCACATGCAGGGTATGCTATGTGAAGTGTATTATAGGGAAACTGATTGTTTATTAATGAAGTGCGTGATATCATTACATTTGGTTATTAATCAACTAGGGATCTTATCGTTGCTAAGAACCTACGTCTTGAATTGTATCTGGTTCGCAAGGTCTTACCTAGTTTGTATGAATTATTTTGCAGGGGCATAGCTTGTAATGATAGTTAGACGGGTAGCACTCGTAAATTATGCAGCAGTGATAGCTAATACGTTAACCTAGGCTAAAAAGATCTTTGCAGCAAGGGCATGTCCCATTTAACAAAATAGGTTATAATACCTGCATGACTAGCTTCCTCTTTTGTTGTTTGTCAATTTGAAAGCACAGAATCCTTATATGCCTACAAGGTTTTTACACCTTTTTGTGCAGTTCAAGCGGATTTAACAAAATCTATTCTGCTTCTCCTATACGCCCCGTGGCTGTAGCATCCGAAAACGAAATGTATATCCCGTCTGTTATATGTGTTATTGCTAGTGGTATTTGGTTATCCGAGAGTAAAACCTGCTTTCGATCCGCATACGTCTATTTGATGCCAGCTGAGATGGCAATCCATTTGCATCTGTTGGATGTTGGGCCTGCAGGTTGATTAGGACTGCAGATGTCGCCAAGACTTCGGCCGGAAGTAGACTTGAGACGGCGGAAACCGAGACGGGAGAAATCAATGAATCAATCAATATTTAAACCATCTTTGCAGGCATGGAATTCAATACCTACCGAGAAACAGGTGATGACTCTCAACTTTTTCTGTGACATACTTTTAGCAATGGAGATGGTCGGAGGGGAACTGAATGTTCTCAGCTACACCTGCGTGAACTCTCTGGCACGCAGTGGGCCATTATCGTACCGTAACTACTTAGCATACCGTGGTGGGGTTGGTATTTCAAAAACCGAGCAGAAGCAGTCCGAGATTTCCCCGTAACTACATGTGCGATTCCCTAAAAGATAATAAGACTTTTTAACATTGCGCGCTAAACAATATGATGAACATAAGGCTTCGCCAATGACTGGAAGGTATTTGGTAAATACTAGCTCATCAGATATGGTGTAACCGTAATAGGAATGTGTCTGCAATCATGGCTTAATTGTAGAGCAGCGCATCTATTCACTGAAACATTGATGAGGTAGGACCTCTTTTAATTCAGCTTATTATTATTTTTATTGTACGTACGCCTGCATTAAACGTAACGTTATGTTCGCTGTTTTCATTGTGTTCAAGCTATAACTTGTCAGCTGAAACCATTTCTGATCCATATACGCGAGTGAAACCTTAACAGGTGCAAAGATGAACATGTCTGATTTTTGTCCTAAATATAACATCTTCCTGGTAAAAAAAGAGGCAACCAGATTTGAAGAATTAAGGATATGAAAGAGTGGACTAAGTCTGTTTAAAAAGAGCCTTTTTCGATCAGGTACAGTGATAGCTGTGCTTTTTCATTTTCTTGGTGTTGTGAGCGGTATAAGTCTGGCGCCATCTCCGATCTTTTCGAGAAAGGGGGGATCTTTGCGACGTGGCTGATACATACGTACGCCCAGACTTGAAAAACACAACCCATAGGGTTTAAATAGCATTAATAGACAAGAATGAAAGCTAAGTTTAACATGAGAAGCCTCGATGCCAGTTGGACATTCGACGGACCTCGTCTGCATGTCGAGGTCTGTGGATTCCCAAACCTGAATATCGGGAATATGAGGTCCAATACAGCAGTAAATGGCAAAAACGTATAGACTTGTTGCTACTCGTTACAAATCGTAAACACACGAATTAGATGCATCCGTGCACCCTATTCTGTCTTTTTTCCCATCGGTTCATTTTCTGTATCAATAACTTTGTGGACACAACTGTGCCAGAAGAAGAAACAGTCCGTCTTGCTCAGTGGCTACAGACTTAATACTCTGGTGGCTGGGTCGCTCAGCAACATCGAGAACAGTCCGACCGACCCACGACAAAGCATCACTATTACGCACTTAATAAAGAGAGGAAACAGAGGAATTGGTCTTCTCCCTTACCATTGACATAACAACTAGTTGATAGAAATAGTAGCGACTGTTTTTTAGCTCATTGGCGACGTCATCAGCGTGAGTAGACCGAATGTGAACGCCTTTAATCTCCTGTGCATCTCCCGCCCATTTATAGGCTCTGTCATATTTAACTACGGCTCTGTAGCTACCTAAGCTAGATTAGGGTAGGTAAAAAAGGTAGAGACAAACGCTCCTTTTTAGAGCTTAGCTGTAGATCTGGTCGTCACTCAATCTCACCGGGTTACCCCATGCTTTTGCTAAACGGGCGCTGCTGGTTCCTGCCCTGGAGGCGAGGGGGATTGATAGCAGCGGCAAGAGGGTACGGCAATGGCATTCAAATGACAACACGCATCCTTTGGATTTACACCCGTTGCAACGATTATATAGATATAAAAATATAATAATTCAAGTGCATGAGGGTATAGTAGACCCATGGAAGACTTAAAAATACATGCGCAGATACGACTTTGCGTAGATATCGTTACCTTAACAAACGACAAGTACGTGCTCCCTTTTATAACGGCGCAGGAAACCGATATTCAAATGTCGGTGTATCGCGTAAATCTATCATGTAAGAATCTGAAGTCTGATAGTACTCGGAAGCAAATAAAAACTTGAAGTGCAAACGTATGCGAAAATACTTCGGCCGCACTCTGAATATGTAAATGCTGCGTCAGCAACGCACCCTCGAGTCGTGATGGTAGCAGTAATAATAATATTAAAATCTACATATGGAAAGCACTAAGAACGTACGTCGCTAATTAATAAATTTGTGACATCTTTGTTCTTCCGGAATCCGCTTCTCGTCTTGTATTACTTGTCTACTGCTAATTTTCCAGCAGGAATTCTTTACTAAGCCCTAATATATGATTTCCTGAGTCACTCTTAGAATCGCCTTTGTGAAACGGAACGTTCAACTGTCTTAAACCAGTGATTGATGATACAAGAACTTTGTCCTTTTTTAGATAACAATAAAGATGTATTTAAGTGGAAATGCGTTTCAAATAGTACTTTTTCGTTGTTAAAAGACAAGCTTACGGTAGCTATTTGCTGCGTATACGTGCTGGCACTCGAACCACAACCCAATTATTCTTGCTACTTAGAATAGGTCCACACGCATAGACAGTATTTACCTCGTTCTATAGACTTCAGTTATAGACTTTCGCGAGTGAGGACCCTACGTCGCCTTCGCAACACTAATGCACTGAAAACTGACAACGGCTTTCACGTCCTGTGGCTCAGGGTTGCCCATCTCAGGGCTGCCAAATCCTAGTAGTATGTCGCTTTCTCCTAGCCAGTGTTTTTCTCTTTTGCTGACCCTCTGTTCCCTTCTTTATTTTTCCTTCTTCTTTCGTCCTTACCTTTTGTTCTTGACTGTCAGTGGCGAGCGCGGGTCGAGAAGCGCAAGCCTTTTCCGTAAGCATGCAAGGGGCTACTCCCCGACATAGTTGTATTGCTGCGTTTCCGTGTCAGAAAGTACTTGGGTTGTACGAGCAGTGCCTGGAAAAGCATGAGACACCCATAGCTCTGCCTCTGAAAGAGCAACGAAGGGACATCCATGTTTCCGTCGAACAGCAACTTCCCCGGCAAAAACTGCTCCCCTACAATTATTATTTATAATAATATTACTATTAAGAGGTCGCCTCTTTACGTAGCGAGCGGTAGGTGGTAGATCTTCCCAAAGTGTTCACTGTTGCCGAGCTGCCTCCACTGCTTGCCATCGGTCTTTTGTCTTTTTTCATTCACGTCTCTGCGGCGAGAAAAATTCGTTTGGTCGGTGGTCTGCTGCTGACCGTAGTTTACACACAACGGAGTACAAACGTCTCAGAAAATTGTTTTTTTTTTAAGTATTTTCCGTATCTACGTCAATTGTATTATTGGACTTCGTAGAGTCATCTGCATGGATAAAGGATACAGAAAAAACGATATAGCTGAACTAGAACTTATTATCACTATTCTAATGGACGGCTTCTCTTTAAGCAAGTTTGACTTTTAATAAAGTAACTAGCCACAAAGTAAGCCAGCTTGACCTACCAGTTTAATATCATGGAGGGGCGCTCGTAGACTTGTCGAGCTCTGGGTGCATACTACAACACCCTATATGTATTATTTATGACCTTTTAGATAATGTACGACATTTGCCAACTCGAGCAGAATCTACGCTCGGATGAAGAAAACGGTATTAAAAAAACACTATAAATGACAGATTTAAAAAGAACAAGCGCGATTCGTACCGTCTGCGCTGTGCATTTGGGCTGGGAAACAAAAGCCATTATTTTCTAGTCATGGCCACGTCTAAAATAAAATCCTATCAATTTCAGTTTAATGTTGCGTGAGCATCATCACCAACTGATCTTAGCTGTAGATCGCTTAAAATACGCATTACTGTTTCACGTCTAGAGTGCAACACAGTACGACGCTCATTGACTATAGTATTAACAGCCTTATTCTTGAAGAAGATATAGGAGTTCGCATATAGTTTGATTGAAATTAGACATGGCGAGGCAAGTTTTGCAGGGATATGGCTGCCAGCCTGAGCTTTCAATGAGGTATAAACAGCGTTTGTCTTGAAAAACAGTACCGAAAAGTCGTGATGAAATGAACTAACGGTCGATAGCAGTCCGGTTCAATGCGTTTGCGCCTTACAAACATAGAGCAACAGTCCGTCCTCTTCCTCGACTCTAATTTAGCCTTTGCCTTGCTTGAGGGAATTGTTGTTGTTAGGTGGTACTCTTGATAATCTACGTAATTTATTCTTATGGATTTGTTTAGTTTGAAGTTATTAAGTTAACTTAGTATTTCCTTAGCAGTTGTATTGCAAAACAATCCTCTATCATCTAATTTAGACTCTAGATGACGTAGCCCTATTGACAGACGCCTTTGTGTTATAGCAACAACGACAAAGAAAGATCGTCACGTAGTGTAATTACGAAGTAACCTGCGTCATAATACAAGAAAATATATATCATCATATATTTACTACACATGCAAATAATTTTAATCAGCATAACCACTTACCGTTTAAGTTCGAGTTATGATCTAACTTTGCCAAAAAGCACCGTCTCCCCTAGTAGCAAAACACACTGACCGGTACAATTTTTTTGTGTCTATTTTTCAAATTCTATAAATAAGTAACTTTTATAGGGCAACGTGTTTAAATTAGTTCAGACGTCGTAATCCCCCCTTAACTAAGCGTAGACAATAAGCCGGTTGTTCAATAACTAGAACTGGCATACTTTTCAGACCAACGTCGGATACCTTATACGTAACTGTTGAGAATTGCTAACATATTGGCATTGATTCGTTCTCATCGAATCGTTATGACGGTAGGAAAAACCCTGTGGCGGAGAGGTTTTACGCCAATAACGTAATCGGTCGGTGAATTTCGTGTGGATAATTTGTACAGGACGAATTTACGTCGTTTCTCGCCGACACCCGCAAGCAAAGCTGTAAATGCGGTGACGGCTGGTTGCACACGCAATCGCAAATAAATTCGTCTGGTGCTGCGTGGGTTTCAGAACATTGTATTTATCCATAAGCACCAGAACTACAACAGATGAAACCGTAGATAACGCTAATTACGTCACTCTGCTCCGCTGTTACTGAATCCGATGGGGATTCTGATGCTGGTGGCAGAAGCGTGTCCTCAACAGGGGCGAAGGAAAACAGGACGAGAAAAGCAGGGAAAATTTAAACTATAAACCGAATTTGCTAAAGTGACCAACTAATACAGTGAGAACCAGTGAAAATTGTTGAAGGCTGACACACTTATACGTAGTATTAGCTATTTGGCATCATTTCGTGGGTTGCGTATGAGGTCACGTCGTAGTACATGAATCTCATTTACCAGATAGACCATTCCGTAAGTAGCTAGTATTAAATAGAAGATCGCGCCGAAACCCACTTCCTTTTGTCGTTTTTCTTATTTGGTCCTAAATTACCGGTCGCCAAATTACTCATCCACGTAAAGCACAACAATGAAAAGACACCTCCAATAATTACCTTTTTTGCTTCGTGTTATTGTGTACAGAACTGTCTATAGGGCTCTAAAATTAAATTGTGGTTGTTTTGAACGGCGTGAACGTTACTTATGACCAGGGCAAACAGATTAGGTGTAATAGTATAATGTTCACAAAGTTAATTTGGTATATTTTTTATAGTTCGAGCTTAAGACCGTTGTATCTGAAAGTGGTATGCGTAAGCCTATTTTTCTGGCTCCGACCCTTTTATGATATGTCGGTGCATAAGTACTTTCCTTCTTTCAACGGGTTTTCTGTTTTAATGCCTCATCTGATCGTGGTCAGGTTGTGCATACAAAAGACAGCTTGCTTCTTTGTTCTATAAGTTTGTTTTTTACATTCTAGTTAGATCAACTTTACCCTGAGTTCAAACCCTCAGGTTGGGTGATTCGTATCCCATAGCAACAACACCTTTTTTATTCGACCTTCATCGAGGTCAAAATAATACCAAAACAACCCAAATACATGTGTCGTGTACGTCTGCGACTCTATAGCCAAGAGCATTACTCAAAATTAGCTAGTTACACTGAAAAATGACGTCTTCAAACAGAAGGGGGGCACACGCGGCTCTACTTCTCAGAATCGTAGAAGATTTCTACGAATCACCTTTGACGCAGAATAATCGTTTACAAAGCCTACATCTCTTAATTGCAGAGCCCTGACTATGTACGGAACGAATATTCTGATCTGCTTTTGCAGCTTCTCGACACTGGAAAAGATGCGGTACAATACAGATGTTGAAAATCTGGGTTCTTAAGATTGGTTGGCAATGGCGTTAGAGAAAGGCAGTCAAGATCGTCAGACCAAACGTTCCACCTATCTATAAACGTTCCACAAGTTAATTTAGAAAGTTTCGCTTATCTATAGATCCGCGTCATACGTGCTATGCTAGTCGTGTGTACTGATCAATGCCCGCAGGTAATCTCCTTCGAAATGATATATAATCCACGTAAGCAAAAGCTCTGTAATAACTGAAGGCTACCCTAACGTATAGGATAGTTTGTGGTTGCGTATGTTCATGGGTGCTTTATCTTGCGTACTAGACCCATGAAACAAGGTAATAGCTCAATGATCGGCCAAGTTAGCTCGTAACAGAGTTGGCTGTGTGCGTATCGAGATGGGTTCCGATCGGCTGGTTATTTTGCCATTGTTAGCGTAGCAATAAAGTGCCGGTCTACACCAGCTTCGACTGTTTCCGATGCGTTTAATCGAATTTCTCTTACGTTAACACAAGCGTCCTGCTAGAAAGCTGGTAGTGTCGAATAGAAACATCTGCCATAATACATTTCGTGTCATTGAATGATGACGCACTTCCAATGAATACTTCTCGTAGTTCGTTATCAACACAGATCTTCAACGCTTCATTGCTATAGCAAATAGCCTGTCAATATTTAAAAGAGGCTTCTCTGATATATAGAAGAAAAAGGGACGTTCCCACGTCTCTTCAATAGGCTCTCTAACTCAAAACCCAAACGTGTGTCTTATTGCGACTTTCCGCTTCTTTGCCTTAGGACATCGCCTTAATCGACAAGCACTTTATTCTGATGTTTAATTGTGACGCGCGAAATATCGTGCCAAAAGCAGCGTCGCGTGGGGAAACATTCATAGCCCAAGCTACTTGGTTGCTATTTCATTTAGTGTTTTGCTAACAAACTCAAAAAGGAACGAACCAGAGTATAATTGTAAAGTACGAAAACTATTTCATAAATATTTAATGATTAAACTAAAACTATTTAGTAAAAATTATTTATCTCACAAACGACTGCCATAAGTTAAAGTTACAACTTTTTCTTTTCACACGATGTTTGTCCATGTCCACTGACCAACCATTTACCGTTACAAACTCAGTACGGTATACGCGGAGTGGTAGGGGGGCGAAACTGCTTCTGCTGAAAGCATCTACGTATCACTTGTATTCTTTATAGACGGTTCTGTTTGTTCCCTGTGTGTACATTTTCAGACCCAGAAATCACGCTGACCCCTTAAAGTACTATATTCAACAACAACAACAACAAGAACAACAACAACAACAACAACAACAACAGCTCTATAGATAAAGTTCCTTTCACCATCGTGCTAGGCCGCTCAACGGCTTTTGCTCTAGTACTAGAGCTGATTAATTATCTAGCAACTCGTGTTGTTTAGTACGCTTGTACGCCACAAGTGATCTTAGTCATTACAGTAGGATAAAAATCTAGCGTAATTTTTCCGGTCGCCGAAATAATAAGGTTACTATATTTAATAGAAATAATATGTAACTACACAACAAATAATGGCTTTGATTCGTAGAAGTAGATCGGGAGCAGGTGGCCGAATGGCGACGGACCGCTATCATATTGCGTACAGACAAGCTTCGGATTGCACAAACTTATCGACAAACGACATCAGGAAGTTGTGTGTCGTATTGACGCGTTTCTCTTATGAGTATCGGCGCATAAGCGACCTTTATTAATTTGGTCAGCTTGAATCACCCGCAGTTGCCTGAGGTCCACCGTTGCTTTGTGGCTACACGTTTATGCCAACGACTAGCACCGCTATATCCAGTACAACCACACGGAACTAGGTTGTTTAGAATCCCCTCGTACAGTTCTTTTGTTACCTGCATCTAGCTTTATTTAATCCTTGATCTCTGGCATCCGTTCTATGAAGCTTGCTGACGGAGCTCGAAGGACAACTCTGACTGGGAATTGAAACAGCCAAGTAACCGAGCTACATTTGCCTAACACCCCTCGTATATGTTAGCATATGGTACATTCAGTGGACGCGTCTCGACCCCGGATCGACTAACCCTGTTTTCTCTTCCTTGTTCTAGATTCTGCCAGCCACACCCTCGAACGGCCGCAGCCATAGCCATCACTCCATCGAAACGACCGTGTGCTGCTGGTCCGTTTAAATACATACATAGCAACATACATAGATACCGTTCTTCGAACAAACTGATGCACAAAGCTGGACGCACGGACGCACCCGTGATGCAATCCGAGCCCGCCCCCTCTAGTTATCTTTGCGTTCTAAGCCTTTGTAATGACGGAAAGCAGTAGTCGAACGTACCAATGTCTGATGGGTCAAACCACGGTAGAGTCAGCAGTTTCGTAGGTGACCTTAGCCCTGCTTTGCCGACATAATCCAACTACTGCCTGGAGCTTCTAGTGTTGCTGCCGTGTGACCCGCCGATGGCTGACTAACGCACACACAGACGCAGACACGCAAACAGACACAAATACGAATAGACGGATACACGGACTAACGAGGCGGGCTTGGTACTGTTACGACTATAAACTGTACGGAGAGGTCGTACTAGTTCGAACAGTATCATAACTAAAAACTATCGTGCCGTTACGTTAACGCTTGACTCATTCACGGAAGCTAGTCAATTGAAGAAGGGCGAAAATCAATATGTGTTGAGGGGGTTTACATCATCCTCCCACAGCTACCTGTTATGTTAGCGTGCCGTATGGAGCACTATAGGACTACACAACTTAGCTTGTATATTTTATGCCAATCAGGTGGCACCTGAAACCGTTTTGAAAAACAGTTTTAATTAAGCGAATTTAAAATATGAGCTCTTTTTGCGGGTGAGTAAACGGAAGAACCTAGGACAGCAGTGTGCCAGGCGCAAACGTCGTTTGCGGTTTGACAAATAGCAACTTAATTATTTCACCATTGAATAAGGTCCTACCTTTGGATTTTTTCTAAAAATAGTTTCTTCAAGAAGGAAGCTAAATTCCAAGCCCTTGCCCACGTTTATTTGTTACTTTGATTTTCGTAATGACAGGTAAAAATTCCCTAAAACAGGCTCACGTACCCTATCTGTGATTACCAATAGCATAGTGTTTAGATATAGGCTGATCGCAGCACATATATAATACGAGATGTAGATGAGTTTTTCTATTCCCAGAAGCTATTTGCCTCGACTTCAGCCTCTAGCCATTCCTGCTGTCATTAATGCCGCTGGAAATTCACAACTTGAGTAACGTTTATTGGCCTTTCTGCTTTCACGAATCATAACTGTCGAATAGGGTAATGGGGCAGATGCAGATATCGGCTAGCGCCTACTAATAATAAGCGATTCTTTGCTGACATACGAAATAGAAACTGGCCACACTCAATCGGAAACGCTTTGAACAAGCAGTCAGTTCAATGACGACCGTGTTTGACCGTACCTGTGACTGGGTGGCTGTGCAGGTGAGATACGTTAAGTAACAGCGTCAACGGCCTCAGTTGATATAGATGGATCTTAAAAAGGTATATGGGTACACAAATCGATCACTATAGAAGGGAAAAGACGAATTCGATATTAGTTGACCTATGAATCAATGACGTACAAATATTGTTCAATAGAAAAGTCCTTCGCGCTAATAACGAGTAACGATGACACCACGAAAAAGTATAATCAAAAAGATAATTTGTTAATAACGTGCAGATTTTTACAACCTACCTAGGAAAGATGGCTTTTGAGCGTTCGACGAGTTGTGAGTGAATGATTTACGTGTATCAACAAAGACGAACGGTCAACAATAGCTTATGGTAGCGCAAGGATATGGGCTCTGGTTAACAGAAAAGATCGAACTAAGAGTAATACTTCTCTTACTCGTCACGTTTTTGTTTTTTTTTAATTACAGGCTTATTTGTGCAATATTAAAGTATATGTTCTCTTCTTCTTTATGAAAATGGCTGATTGACCCCAACATTTGGCGACCAACATAATTAACAACTTGCAATCATTAGTACAATTATCGAAATAAAAACATCAAATACACACGATAAAATGGTTTACTTCTTCTAAATAATTAAACATACAGTCAACGGCAGTTTATTCGTAAAAATCGTAAAGAAAAAAATTAGTAATCGCTGAAAAAATGAATCCACTGTCAGGCAGTAAAATTGATATAGGTTTATTTTATTTAGTAGCTCTGGCACGAGTAAACACTGAACGCGTACAGTCTGATAGTAATTTTTTTTTGATAGTAAATTACAAGGTCTGTATCCGTAGCCTTTCAAGTCTCTCACTCACCGTCTACTCTCTTGCCAAAACTTCAAGATACGGAAAAGCTTTTCCTATCATAGTTTATACAAAGATAGAAAATATGCCCGAAATACAGAGAGCGGAGTTTTTCAGTAAAAGAAAAACATATTTCGTTATAATAAAATAGTTGAAATGCATCATCTCATAAACGGTTTTTCTACGTAGTATCAACGGTGTCCGTCTTTTAGACCCTTCACAGTTTCAGGCTGGCACCGAAAATACAGGTCGTAATGCTTGGTTGTATCAATACAAAGGGGTAAAACTCAGCCAAAAACTAAGCACAATAGGCAGCTAGAAGCGGCTATAGCTCAATATGTCCATAGAGACTAAAATTCTCTTACGGCTTTTTCCCCGAGACAATATGGATCGGTTTCAATAATAGCACGCCGTGACATGATGAATCTGTCGGAAACACTCAACATAGGATAGAACGAGCTCCGTGTAATGAATTCAGCTTGCTTCAAGAGTAACTTTGTTAAACCTGCGAGTAGGTCTAAGGCTAATATATGCAGCCAAAAGAGGCCCTCATACGAGATAAGCAAAGTACCCCTATCGGTGAAGATTCTTCAGCCAAGCTACTAAATCTATAAAGTTTCTGTATCAGCTGAGTATATAGCAATATGTTGAAACAGTAATTTCAAAAATAGACTTCTGCTTGGATTATATTCATGCTGGCAAGGAGCGAGCATAAGGCTGCACGCATAAGACAACTTAAGTTATTATTTGCCGAAAAATCAAAGGTAGCCTCTCTAAAATATAGCAGTACCCACTAGCTGAAAGGCATGCTATCCACTAGTTGAATTTTACCGTTTCGGGTAATGACGTTTGAAATTGCCTGGAGTACAAACACGATCAAATCGTTTGCTTTATAAATGTAATAACAAAACTAACACATTGGCAAAACGTGGTCGCCCGGCTTCTGCTGGTCGGAGAATATGCTTGAATGATGACGCGCTTGTTTCTAAACAATGCCAGTGCTCATAATGCCAAGAAAAACCAAAGTCTCCTAACGACCTCGTATTTGGTTTGAGGCTCTTGTACACACGAGGCTTCACAAATATAGATTATTGTATATGGTGTTTTGATGGAGCTGAATCCTTGTTGAGTACATATGTAGGATACTGATAGTTCTGTGACTAAATATAGAAGCTACCTGGTGATATGCTCAGTTCCGTATTCAGGCATCCAATATTCAGGAGAACTGATGGTGAATATAATTGTCAACGAAAGTCAGTTGACATATTAAATAATCGGCGCTTTATACGTTCTTGTACGAAAGGGGTCATTTTCTATGCTTAGAATTATTAAGAAGCAAAATACCTTTTCGTTGATGGCCTTAAATTTTTTTGTAAGTTATGCGCGTTAGTTCGGACGCATGTTTAAAACACCTTTGAAATTTATTGTGTATGCGCTTACCTATACACTGCTTGCACACAGACTGCAGCCCCGTTTACTTTGAGCAGGTTTCTTCTGAACGAAGGTATTACTTGTATCTAACAGACTGATCGTTACTTTTGCACGTAGTAATTATTCGAGCAGCACGTGTCATATTTGCAAGAGTATTATAGCTTAGTTATTATTATTACTACAAGTATTATAGCTCTGTGGTAAACGAACCACGTGAGCTTGACAATGTTCGTCGGCCAACACCACTTCATTGCAATGAAGTGTCACGGGACTGAAAGTGTGCTTGCACAAGACAGCTCGTCTATCTCAAAGACCCTTCAGTTTCCAGACGATCAAGCGGGCCGCATAGCCAACAAGAGTTCCGAAGTGTTAACGAGTGGCCAAGCTTTTTTTATTCAGACCTGTATTATAAAATGTGTCGTTGGCATATTTTCAGGGGAACGCTAGATGTAATAATGTGTAATAGTTAAAAATCGCCTCCATATTGATGTTGTGAACGTAATTGATAGCAATTGTCATGTAACGACGAACTGCTTCCTGTAGTGTACCTTCTGTACTTCTTATATCTTGAATGGTGGCAGTCACTTCCTTGTTCAGCTATAATGTCGCTGTGTATCTCGTGCCTTTGTAGTCGTGTCCGTCGTGCAGAAAACTAGGGGCCGGTCAATCGTGCTAGCCTAATATCAGCTTTAGCTCAGTTTAAACTCTAATCGATATTTGCTTGTACCGCTTCAAACGTGCTAGACTTAAGCAGGCACTTACAGCCTCTGTCCTTTGGCCCTAATTGCGGGGCGGTCACACTTCTATAAACTTAATTCTAATTCCAGCTTGAGGCTATGCAACAGGGGCATAGTGGAGAAGGGCTTGGCAGTTGGCTCGAAATTTAAGCGACATTTCAGTAATTCGTAGCATCGAATCTCTGGAAGTACACGAGCGTATATCATATTTTTTTATCGTAGCCGCTGTGTTAGCGTTAAGTTAACATTAACATCGCCACCAGAAGGGATATTCCAATGACAACTCCACTAGTTGAATAAGACCCATGTTTACTCCTCTGGATAAATACAATACTCGTATTGTGAAGCCGGCATTTTTTGATGTAATCTCCAGTGACGTTCCGAACGATGAAGTTCCAGTTTGAATGATTTATTTGTATTTTAAAAAAAAATCGTATCTAGCTAAAAATTCACGTTCAAATAACACCCTCTTCTCTTTCTCAGATACATATAATATGATTTACCTATTATTTCAACGATTAATAAGAAATTTAGAGTTGTCCTCGACCGCAAATTTGAAACAGCTTATGTCTTCAAAGCCGCACTGGCGTTAGTGATTTTGGCCAAAATGTCAGTTCATTCTCACGTTACTTGGCCAAGTTTTACATCAATAGGCACATTGATGCAACGGTCTTACCGCGATTACTAATGAGGGTATTTGGGGGGTGTCTATTCGTATGTTGGTCTGCCTCGTTTGTTTTGCAGTGACACGTTACAGCGGTTCCAAGAGAAGCAATTATCTTTTTCGCAGTTCTTCGCGCGATGCGGCCTCTTCACAGTTATGTGGATTGTCACGAATTTTCTACTCGTGTTTGCCCTGCGACTTCTTGATACAACGGACGTGCTCGCCCTCTACTCGGCACATGTTGCTTTCGTGTACCTTCTCTCCTGGGTCATTTTGCATGAACAGTTCGTCGGTGTAAGAGTGAGTAACGAAAAAAAAAAGCTCGTAGGCCTCTTCTAATAGAAACACATTGTTTTTATATATATTCCCTTTCGGAGCAGAGATAACTACTTGTTAAAGTTGATAAAAGTTGGCCTTTTTTACGCTGCGCAGAGCATATAAATACGGTAGGTTTTAAACACGTTTACTCATATCTCGTTGTCGCCTCTATCTTATAGTCTTGTTGTGCTGACGACGCCATTTTCTGATTTGAACGCTAGATCACACAGGCCACCTTGTGTTGTAAAGTTTCGCTCTAGGCCAGATGGCAAAAAGACTCCTTTCGGAACATATCGTTGAATTGTTAATCTCTAGATAGGCAAAAAAGGTATATACTGCTACCTATTTACGTCGCAGAAATCTATTCTCAGGGATTCAGATATGCCTAAACTTGTATGATCTACTAGTTTGACCGTTCTCGAACATGCAGAACATATATATAACTGAAAATGTGGTGATGCAAATTTTCGTGCTTTATTTTTAGCTATGCTTCTTGGTGCGTATATAGATGCTCATAAGATGTATAGATACAAAATAGACTAATGGGAAATTATTTTATTTGCAATAATGATTACATCAGTAGTTAACGAAGTGTCTATGGTTTGTCCTATATATGTACATATATCGCTTGGCCACTGGCTATCAAAGATAAAAAAATATAGCATAAGCATACTTAAAACTATTGCATAAAGTTCCAGCAATTAGTCTTTATGGACGTTAGTAAAGTCCGCTTGAACACATTGTAAGAACTTTGTTTTAGGGTAAAAATGTACAATTGAAATGCTAATGGATCGTTTAATACACGATCATGAAATAGTACTTTCTCTACAACGTCTTCACGTACAAGCGTCTCTGCAGCCAAGTACGCCCTCTAATATATTGTGTATACATAACACTTAGACATACACATAACGGTTGTATGCTGTGGACAGCGGTAATCAAGAACGGACGTCAATAAATCGAGTTCTGAAAATGAATGCCGACATAATAAATACCCTTTACACAACGCTCATACCTATAACGAGTACCTGCTAAGTCAGGGGCATACCACCGATAGTGGATTCGATTGTTGATGTTGGTCACAAATGCCCACAACTATAGTTATGAAGTTGTATTTCTGAACATGATAATGTTGCTTAGGCTTACGATCGCGATAACGATAGTTTGTTCGTCTACAGCTAGAAGGAAGAGATGCACTCTTATTGTTGCCTGACTGAAGAACCTCCTAGTATAAGCACCTGAGACGATCTGTGACGCGCCTGTATCTTACGGGGTGGAAACGTTTGCCATAGCCAGTCATTTCTAAGGCAGAACGACATAGAATCAAAAGCAAACTCGAACATTTACTACGAAGCTCTGACTCCTCACGAATACTATTGCCAAGCGGCGATGTTAAGCATAGGGTCATATTAAGTTGTACCCTTCTATTTGTTGTTGTATTAGTCGAAACTAGCCACAAGGAAACGTGTGATGCAAAAAGCGTTACCTGATAAAAATGCTGTAACTTAATTGTCTCGGTAGTCGCGGGTCTAAGTTAAACTGTAACAAAACTGACCAATACGAACTACTCCCATTAACATCGTATTGTATTTACGGCAGATTGGTAAATTATGTGCTAAATCACAGATCCGTACGGTAATGGAATTGTTCCGCTGTAACTAACGCATGCTTCAACAATGCGTACGAGTAGCAATATCCCATATTAAGTTTCCGCTTGAACCTAACAGAGCTCGCGTTGTATCGGGCTGACTCTGTTTCCTTACCCCAGATCGGCCCTATTCGAAGAATCGCAGGCAACCATTGGTTGGCTATGCGATCTTGAGCAATGTGTTTTTTGATTTTTTTCATCTTTATCCTCACTGTACATTTCTACTATTTTTAATCCCTTCTTACTACTAGGAAATCTATCTTCGTACGGATTTTTTCCACGAATTTCTGCCAGTCCAACGACCGCTATAGCCATTATAGCGTTATAGTAGAAATAGCAAGCTCGCGTTTTACATCACGTATATTCTGGAAATGTTTCGCCCTAAAAAAGTTACGTGCTTGGGTAAATTCCAGCGAATCTTCCTTCATTTGTGTAACTGACTATAAGTTATGCGTTTATACGTTTCCCTTATTAGACGCCCCCAGAGCACTTTTCCCGTGCACTTCCCATCCTCATGCAGGCGGAACGGACCCTAGGGTAATGGTCATCTTTTCCGGGATGCCTAACTCTTAAATCGCAAAAGCCATTAGAGCCACTGTATGCTGCAGCTCAGCTTCACGCTCGTTGGGCGCACAATCTCACCATAGAAAATTACGAGGAAAAGCATGAGATGCTTTTAAACGTGAATAAAACGTTAGGGCAAAAAACTCTCACGTGGGTAATCCTTCAGCGGGCGATGTTGTTACTATTACTATTGTTGAACTGTTATAGAAACTATATTAACGGATATATTCTATTTTTACGCCAGCAAAAGCTTAAAGAGGCAAGCACTATTAAGGTATGCATACACAGTAGAGGGCGCATTATAAGCAATACAAAGTGCCAAACAAAAATCACTTATTAGACATACAATTTATTACACAGAAGACAGAAATTCAAAATTTCGCGCTGAGGAAAAGTAACTAACGACCAACCTGGTGACTAACACCTAAATCAGCAATGACTATGATTAGCAACGAACGCATTCATCATAATGAAGTATTAAATGTACGAATAATTAAGTAGACAGAGGCATATCGTGCAAACTCTTAAGCTTCGTCTAAACGTAAATTTCTGTATTACCCTTTGGAATATATCAAGTAATGAAAAAAAAAAAAACAATTTGCAGAACCATTTCAAGATAACAATAAAATATAGAGGACTGGTTGGCATTATAAGCGCCGATAGGGTCTCCGGTTTTTCTAGCACCACCGCTTTGGTTAGAAACCCATACGACTTTTATTTTTTGCGATGTACGTATAAAAATGCTCTTGTCATAAAAATAGCTGATCTCAGCGTCTGTACCCGCTACCTGAATATATTTAATATAAACGAAAAGAAAAAAAATGTTGACGTTTTTATTTTCTGAGACTAAACAAAAGAGGCGCAATCAAAAGAGCCACAGACTCCCAGAAAGGCGGCTTTCAGGCAAGGTGACAGTCACTACGTAAGGTAAAAGCAGGTTTAGAGCGTTGTCGTCTTGGTTCGACGTTGAAATTTGGTTACCCTAATTGTATTATGCTTTTCCTGAGTTTCCTTTTAATAATTATCTATGCTGCCCAGAAGTAGTCGTGCGCATGAAGAATTAAGAAACAGCGGAATAGATATCATTTTTTGGGGGGGTAGACGTATATCGGGGGCACCTGCGGATAGAATTTGACCTATGGTTTTCACGCAATTTTCTGTCTTTAAGACAATTTATGATGATGAAACTTAGTGTCTTTGTATGGGCATAAATCATCCAAGCAAGCCCTGCACTCATTGAAAATTGTCGATTTGACTGTTATTACAGATTTAGGACGAAAGCTTCAACAAATGCTCTTTTTTAATAAGAGACACCGATTCATCTCAGTGGTCTGTTTTCTTCTGGTTCCCTCGGTTACTGCAAAATGCTCTTTTGGCAGAAACGCGGACAGATACTAGGATATTCAATATCGTTCGCTCAAATTCGTAAACCTTCACCACATATATTTCGTTTTATTGTGTATTCGTGGTCAACGATATAGTCGCCTACTACTGAAGTACCCCGATGTAATGTCGCACTCGATGAACTTTGTTTGATTCACTTATAGAGGTGGCTGAGTTGACTTCACGCGTTTTTTCGTCATCCCAAAAAAGCTTCACACGGCAACATTGCCCACAGAAGATGCGTACTATCGGAATGGCATAAGTGCTTATAAACATGCAATCGAAATGCCGTTTTTCATACAGGGGCTTTTGGGAAGCGACGAGAGCACAGGCCACAAATAGAGGTTGGATTGGTGAACGGGCGACTCGCTCAGAGTCGCTTAGAGTGGAAGCGTCTGAGCTGTCTTTTAAGGCTCGACCTACCAATATAATCTAACCACATATAAATACTACTAGGGCCTGCCAAGCTGGTCCGCAAGCGGAATAAACGTTTCGATTCCGACACACCAAATATATACCATATAGTGACCAGCTTTTACTTAACTAGCTAATATATAACACACATTTTGGCTCGAAATTAAGGAGTTTCAAGTAGAAATCACTCCGAAGTCTAAGGAGAGTACGCATATTAGTCTGTGATCGTTTAGATAGCTTATGAGTTGCTGCAGCTGAGACTTAATTGCTACTGTCAATTACGCCGAATTATCGCATCTGTATTCAATCTAAATATAAATCTGATAGTAAATGTAAGCATTCAAATTCAAAAATTAATTCCCAAGTTACCCATGAATTTCTTTGGGGCTATATCAATCCATATTCGTTATTGAGAAAGACAACACTTGACCATTAAATTTGATTATGAAGATGTTACTTTTTTTGCGAAAAGAAGATGATCATTTGGGCCGAAGTACGTACGCAGATTCCTATTAGAAAAACACCTCTGCCGAACGATTACACGTTTCCAAAGTACGCGCCCTAAAGAAATGATATATTAAAGAAGGAAACTAAAGGCACGAAAATCTTGCTTCAAGTGTTCTCTGTTCCTAGAAGCTTGATGGCCTCGGAGCATTTTTTTTTCGCCGAGAGAACTTCTTCGGGAAAGGTTGGGCATTAAAAGACTCATTTACTTGCAACAACAATCGCATGACCATTTTCGAGTCGACATGAATCAATATCTTACAATGATGAGAGCGGCAACTGTCGCTTGGCGTGTTGATAGTGTTGTCGTTTATGTCACACGGGCTAGGCCATGACTTATTTCCTGACGTGTTTCTTTTTTCTATTTGTACCTATCGCCTGTGCAGTCGCGCTATCTTCCTTGAGCGATATGTTTCGTCATAGTCGCTCATAGACGCCTGCGATAGTACCCGAATGTACTATGTTTGTAGGGGGCAGGCCAGCGGGAAGGGATCTGCTTAACTCTGTTGTTGAGCGGATCACACTGGAGCGCGGTGGCTAAAGTTAGCCAAACCCAAACACAGCTCCGGTCGTTGCTAGCGCCGTCGCAGTGCTGGGCAAAATAGATGCTTCCCTATAAATCAAAACAAATGTAACTCATAGTGATGCGGAAAAGAAGTAGGTTAGGAAAGGGTTCCTATTTCTTGCGCGGAAAATAACCCAACCGTTTACGAGACGCGCAGTCGTCATAAGCGGGTCTAGTACATTTTTGTCAAAATTGGCATATTTCTTACTCACGTAGTATTTTTATATTTAGTATATGTTCCTTGAATAGCAGACGCTCCATTTAAGTAGACACAGATCTTGAATTTGTCTTTTTTTTATAAAGTCTTTATTGGCTACCACTTAAAAGCTTTACATTTTATTCTGTCAGGAAATGGCATTGTAACTTTGGGAGCAGCTTGAAGTGACATAGTTCCGCGGAAAATGCGCTACCATCCATATTGGCATTAAGTCCCTTTACACTCTAGCATCGACTTTAGATCGTCTAAAAGGTCATCCCGCGACTTTCCGTGGATATTTTAAGACGATAAAAATCAACAAAAAGCATAACTCCTATGGAGTAAAATAAGTTTGCATTCTAATAATAGGAGAGTCCGTCCTTGCTCTGATGAGATTTTTTTTGTTTAACTATATGTGTTTTATATTTTAATCAACTGCTTAACTTACGCTGGTAAAATTAAACATGATGCACTATTTGTCCGGAGCTAAGTGTCTTAGCTCCGGACTAATCCCCTAACTCTCACTCTGTCTGAAATTCATTAAACCACAGACTTTCTGGTAGCCTGTACACGTGAAATAAACTGATGATGACGAAATAAACAGTTCAATCGTAAAGCTTCTGTGTTTTTCAGCTGTCAATAAAATTAAATCACTTGTACTCCTTTTTTCCTTCATATTCCTTTGAATCGCTTTCAATATTCAGCTACGTGATTATGCAACCATAATCAGGTTTCGAAGGGCAACAAATACAAATCGAAGCCTTCGTTCTCAAAATTAAAATTGATCGATTTCTGTTGTCACTATTTTTGCCACCTCGAGCATTACAGTTGCCCTTTATAGCTCGCTTTCTTCGTATTTGCTATTCTTGTCGCCATACCCCCGTGTGGTGGAGCGTTCGTCGTCGTAAACCTCTTTCTGACCTTGCGTTATGTTCTGCGTTAGATGAATGCACTTAGAGAATTTTGCCTTTCTTATACCACACTTCTGCGCTGCTATACAAAATGAACAGGAAACTTTCAGTCTTTAATTTCCCCTCGGTCCTCTGGTATGGCCAGTTTTTGTGAGAAATGCTACCGCAGGCTTTCCTCCCGCGACCTTTCTAGGCAAATACTTTTGTCTAACCCCTTTCATATTGTGCCCCCTTTAAGATTCCTGGTCGTTTTAGGCTTACTATGATGTTCTTACGAGCGCATCGAGTGAATAGCTGACACGCATCTTCTTCCGGGAAAGAAATGGACCCTGTTCTCCAGTGTATTCCATCCCATATTACATGTTCACTTCGCCACTAGTAGCCGTGTACCGTTTCCAACAACGGCTCTGGTAGGCTGTAAGGCCCGTTCAAACTATAACTAAACAGCTGAACCCTACACATTTTCCTCGTACAGTGCCCATTCTTTTCACTCTCTCTTGTACGTTCACACGTTCTGCACTTCCCTGCCACTACCCTCTTAAATTCGAGAACTTGCAACGGAGCAGATAATATCGGGTAGCGAACAGCGCTCAGAGCATCTGCAATCATTTCGCTTTAAGAAAATAGAAAAAAATCCTCGTACAACGATCGATAGTGAGTCAAGGCCATACTGTTCGTGATACAGATGCTGCCTAAATTTGCAGTTGTGATGGCGGTGGCTAAACAGGGGCTGAACTAGAAGCCATGCTGATGCTTGTGGTGAGGAGTCGTCATCATTTCAGTGCATCGAGCAATTCGTTATGTATGTACATGTTTGGAATATTTTTGCCCTCCCGAAGAGTTCACTAGGACATAACTGTCTGATCTGTAACTGCAGCCGCAAAATCTGAAGCATGCGAAATACGTTTCTATACGACGGCAGACCCCGACTCGTTCCGCTTGCAATTATAGTAAGCGGCTTAGAAAAGCTACCTGCTCCAGGGAGCTCTGCGAGGAACTGCAAGCAAGTCAAGCGTCGACCGGCTAAGCGACAAATGCGTGTGGGGATAACCAGTCAATGGAGTAAAGGCAATGATTCGTGATGATGGCAATGGTAACAAAGTTGGAGTGGAGCGCAGTATTTGCTTGGCGAGAATTTGCGACCCACGAATCATCAATAGCTAAACGCTATGCGTATAATAAAAATGTGCCGTTTTGGAAACGATGTTCCAGCTCAACTATTCTTGCACTCATCGAAGTTGAAAAAAAAACTCGATTGACCCAAATTTAGAGCAATATATTATGGGAAACCAAACTTGAATACCTCGGATGATTGCGTTTGCTAAGTTGAAAAAAAGTTGGACTACTTGTGCTGATTATGATCCTCAATGTTATGGAAAATGCTGGTTTGAAAAAGGCGCCTCAACTTAATTGTGACTACACTAACTAACCTGCGTTAAGATCGAACATCTGATTTATTCGGATTACGCTGTTAGTAATTGAATACGATTTTTTGAAGTAAAAAAAGCTACAAGTATGTCTAGTTGGAACCCCATTAGATTCTGTGTCTGCTATAATTCTTAACGTCGGGTAAAAGCTCAATTCGATTTTTAATTCCATATGCACAAAACTAACTAAACTTTGAAGACCTAGAAGTTGTATAAATCGAAGTGAATTGGAAATACTGTAAAATACCAAGCTATGATGACAAACACTAATAACATGCAGTGAACATTAAATTTTTAATTGAAAGCTTCTTAAATACTAAAATAAGTAAATGACCCAGCTGTTGCAAGAAGGGCAAAAACGCTCCAACATGATCTTGGCCGCAGTAGAGGTCCGGGTTGAAAAAAGGCCTTATAGATAAATGGGCTTACTTCCTACTGACCCAAATATAGAATGAATCGAAAATTACTAGATTAACAGGCCCGGTCTTCGAGTAAGCAAAAGTCACAGTTTCGTACCATAGTCGTAATAATGATTCCTTATATAAAGAGTGCCAAATTAGACGGGGACATAACTAAACGATTTCTTGGGAATAATAATATAAGCTAGGCCCTGGCAGAAAATCAAACTTCCGTATTTTTTCACCTATATCTTAGCTGTATTCAACCATAGCACATTTTCGAACAACTAGTATTCCAGGACCTATATTTCGATCAAGTACTTAGCTGATCGTTAAAATATATCGATCATCAATAGCTTAGAGATAGCCAATTTCCCTGTTACGTCCGCTTGGAACAAACGTTCATTTTTCGTCCGAACCTTTCTACTATACAGATAGATTAACCTTTGTGTTACTATATTGTTACTCACTATAATATATCTACCTTATACGGTCTTAAACCTCCTGCCAGCCAGGGATTCGTTTGTAGACTGATATTTTTAGCAAGGTTCAACATTCTATCACGACCCTATTGTTCACTATACGTACATTTATGCTCGCTCTCTCAATTTTTTTTTATTCATTTTCTCCTGAAACGGACCTTACCTCCATACCCCCTTCCCAAGAGAATCGTATGCTGACTATTATCTGCCTTCACGGACTCTTGTTCCGTTGAATCCTTTTATCTAATATTTTTTAACATAGAAACGGCCACTGCGTCAGTCCAATTATCCTCTTGTTTAAGGAATACGTAACACGCTTCCTTCTCCTTGACGTTTAGACCTAGGTCTTATCTATCATCTGCTGCATTTTGCCAGTTTTGGTAATCCCTTCCTATTAGATGTTTTGCAATGGCTAGACCCGCTTGGGCGTTGTGGGATGGGGGCATTACCGCCACTGAAGGGTTTGTTTTTTATTGCAGCACAACCTTATGCCCCTACGTTCGGAAACCACAGAAAGAAAAACCAGAAAGTGGTAAGCTTGCAAGTTTATCTAAATTCGAGGAGATCAAATAATTTAGAGAAGAAAGAAGCGAGTGTAGAATTCAACTGTGAACGTTGTCTGAATTGTATTGCTGAATAGGTAGTCAAAAATGTCGTCTCTAGAAGGCCTCCAGCGACTAATTGTCGAATAAAACTTGTAGGTAACAGTCAAACAGCCGCATAAGGCAAGGAGACGAGCCTTTCACTATATATTGTATGCCAAATAGCCGCATAAGGCAAGGAGACGAGCCTTTCACTGTATAGTGTATGTCAAATAGCTGCATAAGGCAAGGAGACGAGCCTTTCACGATATAGTGTATGTCAAATAGCCATTGTAGTCGGTTAATTATGAACAGGTTTATTCTTGCAGTTTTCAGTTTGACTAGAAGAATCTATTAGGAAACATAAATAAAAGTTTCAATAACGGTTAACAGTTTAGAGCGACAATTTCAAAAGCTATAACAACGACAATTTCAAAAGCTATAACAACGTCTTTTCTTTAACAACGTTGAGCTTTACGTTTGGCATCACCGATGAGCGTCCCATCATATGCTTGGCTCCTAGCACGAAGTAAATTTTAGCTATGCTCGGATCCGAATCTAGACCACGACCTCTCTTTAATATTAGCAAAAAAAAATATGTCACTCACTATCCTATCTGGTTCTACTTATTGCGAGATAGGCACTCACAAAGTATTGTTGCTTTACTAACGACACCATTACTTTTTTTCTAAGAACGTCAAATCATAAAAATCGGTAGTCCCTATTCTGGTCAACGAAGGTGCAATTATTCTTCATTGGAGTCAATTGGTTCTTCAAAAGTCAAACTCTTATAGCAATTATAACTATTGCATTTTATTTAGCCTTTTCGGTATATTTACAATATCTATGTTTGTATGTTTAAATAGGAGCGATGTCTATTGTGTCATCAGGTGTTTCTAAGTTAGAGGGATTCGTAGGTTGCATGATAAGCGCTTATTTGTGTACAACGTTGTATTTGATTCAATAAATTATCATTATCTTTGTTTTCTGCTGTTTTATTATGAATTTATAATACATCTAGATACAGTTTTATATTATAGATCAACTAGAAATTTCACCTAAAAATCTGATTTTCGCAATCACCACTTATTTCTGTCTATGCTCGTGCTACAGTGGGCTCAATGGGCTCACTCTTCGGCGTGGTGTCTCTGCTTTTTTCTAGACATTATAAGATCATAGATTTTTTTAGAATAATTAATAATTAAGTTTGATTATCTTCATAATGTTGTTCGCTATTGTGTATCCTTGGGGCCACAATTAACTTAGATCGTGGCAATCATCCTTGTGAATACGGGCGTGGCACTGCTTGCCTACATGGACGGCGTGACGGGTACTACGACGCTCGTTGGCGTTGTGTTGTCTGCGACCGCAGCGGGTCTATCTGGCGTTTATAAAGTTACTTTTAAAAAGCTCATTGGTAAGTAAACCAGCCTATGCAAGTTGGCAGTATTATGTACATATGTATCCTCTAGAATAGTCTAGAACGAATTTAATCGCAGTGATAATTCACATAAAGGCTAATTGTACCTTAAACAAAAGAAGAGGGCTATTTTGTGTAGCGTAGTATGTCGCGCATCAACCGCTTACTGCGAAGTTTTAAAAACCCAGAGTTGAAGAAGATAAGGTTTGAGGAAGAATGGGTTTAGTATAGTTTTAGAGATCAAAATAGAAGCGCCCGACAAGAGGTCTATACTGGTTAGGAATATGCCAACTCAACAAGGTATAGCAGTGCATTCCCAATTCTAATAAATGCACGAAAACAAGATCAAACAAAATGAACGTATATAAAGTTTTTTTCTCTCTCAAATGTAAAAACAGAGCAGCTTTAAATAATATGAAAATACGTGCTACGGAGCTATGACGAGATATTGTGTTCGTTGTAACTTCTCTACAAAGTTGATATATGTCTTACGTACATTATACATAAATTCATATATGGTCTAACGATTCCCGATAGGAAACACTAAAAAACAAAGATCTTTGATGATACCAGTGGTGAAATAGATTGGTATTGTTTTGTTCGACGACGTAATTGGTCGTATATTATAGATAGTATCATTTAATTTTTCCTTGATTACATAAACACTTGCAAGGTTTGGAGATTTGAGCAAGTTTCGGAATTATAAGTACGCACTCATCTCGTTGCACGTACTGTCTCAGTATACCTTGTCCAGATCTCTAATTTCATAGCCTACGCCATTGATGTCCACTGGAGAAAATGATGCGGTAAAAATTCTTTTGCTCCTTCTCTATATGTAAAAACAGAACGCTACCCACTGAGAACAAATGCTGTTTACGACGGAGGGTTAAGAACCGATAAAACAGTGTAAGGTCCGTCTACCGGTAGGACCATCTTGGTGTATAAAACCTATAGCTAGGGGCCGGCGAAGTACGGCCGCAACTAGACGTGTGCTGCTTCGAAAAAGTAAAACGGATAGCTCTGTCCTAATTTCATACGCCGCCGGCATAGTTTGCCTACGTAAGATCACGAGGCCATAGCTGGAGACAGACAAAGGAACTCCGGAGACAAAAAAGTCGAAGAAAGCTGTCACGTGGGAAACATGTCAATGTTTTTTACTCTCAACAATGCACCGTGTTCTTCATGGGCTGTCGAAGCAGAGACCTAATCTAACTTGCTAGCCAATATAAAGAGAGAAAGATTAAAAATCTACCTTCGTGCTTAGATCGTGCTTGATGTAGTTATATATAGTGCATGTGTGAGTCCAATTCAATTAGAAAAAAATTCATTGACCTAAACAAATAAGCGAGCGTATCTATTTATCTGCTATGGGTCTAAATATTCATTCCTTGATAAGCAATCAACGTTGCTTTGCTTTATTGGTTACCCGTGTAAGGAACTTTCTGCGTTCGCCACTGAAAAGTTCCGACAAAATAGATCGCCTTGATCATCAGAAGCAAGTGGTCGTCTGTGGTTCAGATACTTCGAAAATTATGGCAGGTTCTTCACGAAGTTGACGTGTCCTGCTAGAGTAATAGACTAGAGTCTGCCGACGATATTTTCATTGTCGCTGTAAACATAGAGCAGCCGACCGTTAGAAAATATTTGGAGATATTTGACTGTTCAAGAAATGCATTGTCAGCTCGCGTTTGCGTGCACTCACATATACGTAACCTTTATAAAATATACGAGTATCAGGAAAAATCTTTCGGGTCGCAGCATTGTTGTTTTGTGTCGGTGGCTACATGTCTGATATATACAAAAAATACCCTGCAGACTTCCATAAGATACTTTTTCATTTCAACCAATAAAGCTAACTTCCATTATTTTTGCTTTGCTTCAGAGGTAAATGGGTATTTGCGGCTTATGGTACATTTGTTTAACTCAAATAGGACTTTATCCCACTGTATTTCCCTGATCAACGTTTCTCAATGATTTTCCAATCCTTTTTTCTGAGTAGATATTATTGACTCTATAGCTGTGAGCCTCAATCTTGCTACCTAACACACGCTTTAGTTTCCTGCTATTTGTTTTCGCGCGTTTGTCTTAGTTTAGGCTTTTCCCACTTGTCAATCTGTGCCTATTCGCATTTTGTCCTTGCAGGTGATGTGACGTTCGGCCAATTGGCGATGTTCTTCTCGCTTATTGGTTTTCTCAACATCGTCCTTCTTTGGCCGCTCGTTCTCTGCTCCTACCTTCTTAATCTGGAAAACCTCGTCTGGGAACATATGCCCTGGGGGCTACTCTTCGGAGCCGGGGCACTTTCTCTCAGTAAGTCGGGCCAGTTTTACTGCGCCAATCTCCGCTTTGTTTAGCTAGACTTAACGATTTACTTATTATTCACAGAGATCCCTCTCGCGTGAAAATAAAGTCATGTGACGATCAACGGTTACCTGTCAGACGTGACATTTTCCCTCCGTTGGTACCATTTCGCTAGACTGATCTTATTTTGTCGAACCCTCTTTACCGCTTCTTCGACCACTTCTACCGCTATCCATGCCGTTATCCATATACCATAGCTACCATTCGGTCACGAGGCGTATCCCTTATCAATACGTCTAAAAAGATATCCTGTTCACAACGAACATGAAGCGATCCACCAAATGGAAAGCTCGTGCGAATAGTAAAGAGAGATATCTTTTCTTGCATCATTTACAAGAGGTTTTCATTCATCGTTTACTTCGAGCTTCAATGTTCCCAACCATGCTAGTTGTATATATTTTGTCTCGCAATAGAATGGTATATATACTTCCTTTTGAACGCATATTTAGAACTCGTTGCCTGTTCTACCATTCTCTTTAGGAATCGATGCATACATGCAGTAAAGTAGCAAGAAACCATCATTTTACATAATTTCCATAATTCTAGATTTGACGTTGTGAGAAGATTATATTTTTGCTCTTAGAGAGTTTTGAACGTGGCTATTGTGTTTTATGAATTGTTTATATGGTGACTTTTGTTACGCGTACTGGAAAAACAGCGTGACTCACAACAGATCCACACCAAACGTGTGCTCAGCCCACATCTATGTATCGTTAAAACTACGGTCATCTTGACCGCCGGTTGCCAGTTTGTGCAAAAGTTTACCACTGTAGCTGAGGGCTTCCATTGGCTCCAAGTCCCGTGTCCATACTTTGCCTGTGGTCGCTTTTCACTTCTCGTTTTCAGTAGTAGATGGAGGTCATCGGAGGTGTAGACGGAAAGGACCTCTCCCGTTTCGGAACAACATCGCGTCAGAGCTCACGTTATAGCTGTTATTTTTTTGCATCACAAGGCCGACGCCACTGCGTGCATCAGTGGCTTCCTTGCACTCTTTTACCTTAAGGAATAACGTATCGACGGTATTTGCAGACACTGTGCCGCAACTTGTTGAAGGTCATACAGCTCTGTAACATCGGCTACTTTCACCTCCTGTCGAGTGGCATTTATAAATTGCATCGTATATTTCGAGGACAATGACAGTTATGCAGCTTTTGGCGATTCCAGATTCGAATGTACCCGAACACTCGATCTGGCGGTAAGAAGGAGCGCCCAAACATCAGAAAAGCCAACTGCTCCTTTTGTACCCATCAGTATCACTTTCTGTCGAAATAGAGCCATGTTGAGCTTATATTTCGATGGAATATCCATTACATACAACGTTAACGCCCTTATAGTCTATAGCACAAAGACGGTAGAGCACAGCTGACTCAACAGCGTTAGCAGGTTTGAATTGTTTCGAAATGTACACTAGACAAAGGAATACGTTGCTTTTAGTCAAATGCACTTTTAGATTTCGTTGTAACAGTCCACCTGTTAGCTGTTGTAGGCAGCCTGATTCGGTAGTTGATGATACACTCTTGCTTCTCTGGATTTTACCGTAAAAATGGCCTCGTTGTTAATCAGCTTACGCTTCCTTAAAACGTTTATGGTCACCACAGTATGCTACAAGGTATATGGTGTATTAGATTAGCCTGGTAATATGATATATACTTTGCTATACCGTCGTATCGATTTTTTGTGGATCTTATTTGCCACCAAGGATTTGACAGAAATCTTGCGGTATAATAAAGGAGGAGAAATTTAACGTCAGCTAGCTTGTCAAATATGAGATGACTTTCCCCGCGACTGGTGTCAAGCGATAGTTTTAACTAAATGCCTAAAATGAGTCGGATTTATTTTTTATAGAAACGCTTTGTGTAGTGTTGAGGGGTAGCACCAACATCACCTCAATTTTGACAGGAATGTCAGTTAACAGCTTTGCAGAGGCCGGTTTTCAACGAAGAATTTCAGTGTGTAGGCGAAGGTCGCGGGTAATGGGTCGACCAGATGATATTAAAAGCATGATCGTTCGTACAAAGACGTTCTGAGTGTAGTTCGACCTGCGTGCATGAGAAGCGACTTCATGGGACGGCTTAAGGGTAGAAAGGAACTATACGACAGGTTCCTTCCAAAACAAGTTAGGTTGCGTAAGCTGTTTTTCTGCCACTATAGGACGAACAAGGAAAGGTTCTGACGATTTATATATGTGCGATACGAAAACCGCTGGATAAACTGGAAACTGAGCACAAGGTTTGTAGTGTTCCTGACTAACACCCGAGGAAAGGCAAAGTTGACTATTTTCGCTAATTCCGATATAGTAGTTGGAGTACATTCGAAGGTTGAGCTAGTCTGGGTGACCCGAGCGTTGTTGTGAGAGAAAACCACCATGCGTTTCCGCGAACGCACGCACCAAAAGGGAACTCCGTTTTACAGACTCGTTAAGCTATACCCCCGGTGACAGTGCATCAACTAGCCGGTTCTTGTTATGCAGCGGTAATGCAGGTTTACCCTCACCGATGGCGCACCATGTTGGACCAGTAGAAGGAAATCATGACCAGATCTACTAAAATAAGCCAAGGCCTTGGTATTTCTAACTTGTCATCTGGGTCACCCGACCTAAACAAGACCAAACGCCCGCTGATGGCGAACCATTTTCTGGGCGAAAAGATGAGTTTGCGGGAGAAAAGTACGAGAGTGTGTCCCTTTCTACTTCATTTAGCAAAGATTTGCGAATTCGCTACTGAAGGACGATTATCATTGAGCCTATTATAGGGGGTGAACGGCTGTATCGACGGGCTGTGCTTCAGGACGACCGAAGACCTGGTTGTGTGGAAATATATACCTGGACTTGTGCAAAATAGCCCCTGTGGTGTCGAGGACCCAAAAGTTAGCGCAACCCCTTTATTGATTTGTGAAATAACATAACCCCACCCTATATCCTCTCCGAAAATAGAACAAAATCTAAACAGCGCAACGTATAAAAATATCCCATCGAATAAGCGTGGCAGCGTCGCAACGCTGTAAACATTAGGACATGAACCTACGAATAAATATATATATACATATATATTTGTGAGCTGGCTTGGCTTTGTAGTTGGCCCGCAGAAACACGCGGTTCATAGCCGCTCAGTCGGTGTCTATGTAGCCGTAGATTTGTGTTACGCGTATATATATATATATATATATATATCGATATATGTATGTATATATCTTGAGGGTTGGAGAGTGCCTGAGACAATCGAAATAAAATAGCTCCTCTCAGACAATATGTCTATATCGTTTTGAATTGACTGTTGCCGGTTTTCGAAAAATTGGTATTCATACCTTGCTTTGGAACCCCCTTGTAAATTACAGTCTAATTCCTAAATGACGCTTATTATTTACATTAGATCATAGTGAATAGCATGAACCCGGCATGTATCGTCAATGCTTCGGTATGTTTTACAGGTCACGCTCATCTCAGATAGCATTACGGTAATACGGTATCTACTAAGCATAGCGTTTTACGATAGCAGCATACATAAATAATATTACGTAATTTGCATAAATATAAAATAAACGCCCATGAACTGTTCCGCTATTAATTTTTATTTCTTTTTTCATTCTCAAATTTTGCAGAAGGTATCGCGTCGACTTCTTGTCACATCTGTTTTATGTTTGTCCAATTGTTATTCATGTTGTCATTGTTGCAGCGGCCAATTTATTAGGCAACTTGGGCATCGCATGCACGTTCGAGATGTTCCTCACATTGGGATTAGCCTTTGCTGTTCCGATCTCAGCGATTGTCGACATTTACCGGCATGAGGTCGTCTTCCAGGGCATGAAACTAGCAGGTATCTTGCTCATCTTACTGGGGTTCATGCTTGTACAACTGCCCGATGACTGGCCAGATTATCTCACCATGTTGTTGCGATACAGGTAATTAGCCGTACTAATCGTGGTGGCGTACGGGCGATAGCGGTGTGTCAACGTACGTCCGCCAGCCACGACTTGTGGACATAGACATCCCGCTACTGCCAAGTGCACCACTATATATATATATATATATAATTTGGTTGTGTTCTGCGAACGGGTCTGGACGAGTTAACTAGACGTTGGCAGTAACTCTTCCCTGCCCACACGACATGGCGTCAATCAGTTATTTTTTTCTATTTGATCTGCAATTATTTTAAAGATGTAGAGGATTAGGATCGAAAGGCACATTGTGTAATCTCGCTAGTGCTAGATCATTTAGCATATGTAGTATATATCATTGTTGTTGCAAAACGACGGTAAACTGCAGTTCTTGGATATATAAAAAAAGATCGATGATGGGGTTACTTTTTCCCGGACGTAAAGAACAGCAAAAACGTACCATTGATTTTGTAGGCTTACTTCTTATTTGAAGTTTAACCAGTTTCCTTTGCCCAAATGACATGACGCTAAATTAAATCAGAATCAGATTACTTATCTAATATTTAGCATAGAAAAGCTCATAGAGACAATATCAATTTTAAGTAGATTACCGAGACCTTAATTTTAATTATTTGTAACGCTGTTCGAATCAGATACTAGAAAAGTTTATCTTCGCTTACGTACAAGCGTGTACAAATTGCTTTATCTTTCTATTAATATTTATAAGCAGACGAATAGCATGGTTACATACGATGAACTTCGTACGCGAACTACATACGCTTTCTAAAATATATACTTGCTTATGTGGTAATTTTCTTTACTCAGAAATTATACTACAGTCTAATGTATCTAGTATACAATATGTTCATGGCGTCCTCACAAGCGACTTGTCTCCTCTAGAAGAGCAAAACAAACCTGCGCTATTTTCGGTTCGTTCTCTACTGGATTTTCCCATCGTTCCGTTTAACGCGTCATTGTCGAAACAGCCACCTATAACCCCATAGTCTCCCTTTTGCCTCCCCCATCCGCCCGTCATATTTCTCGCTGTCCTGTTGCAGATCTACTGACATGCGAGCAGTCGTTTACATTGTTGTGCCTATTTACATGAACTGTCTAACCCTAATGGTCTTCCTCTTAATACTGTATACTTAAGCCCCCCTGTACGTTGCCCTCTCTCTATTATCTGTTATTCTATATCATAAATTTGATAAAAATGGATCCAGAAATAGGAATTCCTTCCAAGTTCAATCTGACGTATTCATTTGTTTTAGTGTTGCAGTTCAAGTCCGCAACAGTATTACGCAATCATAATAATAGAAATGCCCTTATTATTGACGTCTTATGGTAGTAGTTTCATGTCGAAAGCCAATCCTTGCTTAAGCGGTTACCCTTGTACGATCTCTACAGATAGATCAGTAACCACCTATCTATAGATATTACGTAATAGTACTATATTAGTAATAGTAATATAAAATAGCTACAACCTGCGTTTCTCTATTTTCTTCCTAAATCTCACTCGTATATTTGATTTGTTTACCAATTTTGCCTTTGTATTTCAATTGTTCGTTCGACGTCCCTTTCTTTTTCCCTCATTTCTCTATCAGAGCTCAATGTGAAAATTGTACATTTTCTTACTCTTTGTGTTTCTTCTCTTTTCTATATTTTTCGATCAAAGTAGTAGAATTGATTAGTGCTATTCATATATTGATGTTATATATCCTTTCTTTCCGTAGCCTGTATGGATGCAAGAACTGTTGATCTGTATGGGCCTGCTGTGCTCACACTTATGCCTGACTCTGCGCAAACCTCTTTCTCCAAGTCTGCACAGAGGCATAGACATGTCGAACCCGTACCCGTAGCGAGATAGACGACCATAATATAGTCAGATCGGTCTGATCGTCTGCCAGAGTCAGAGTCACCACTCGATCAGACCATTCAACAAACTGCCCAGAGTCCATCATGCGAATCATCTCGATCTATGTGTGTGTGTATGTATGTATCCTCCACCAACTATAGCTATACTTCGTACGCGATGACATGTGTCCAACAAAGACGTTGTGTGTTAATCAATCAATAAAATCGCCAAATAAACAATGGAGCTACTGATGCTCGTAGTGATGATTAGGTGTTACTGTGAATCGCAGCAAGGGATCATACTTGCGCTAGAAATCCCAGAGACCCAGAGTAGCCAGTATCAAGCGACAATTTGAGTAAGAAGTGAGTGTTAGCCATGATGATGATGATCAGCATGGTGAACAGGCAGTGGTGAGCGGTGGTGAACAGACGAATATCAGCACGAAATAATGAGCAGGGCAGCTCCGCGTAAGTAGAATTACATTCGAGTGATGCTCTTGCACTGCCCAGACAAATCACAGTCCCTACCTCCCATATTTCCCTTGAAATACTATGATTTGTGCACCTCCAGTCCAAACCAACAGCTAGCTAATTTATCAGCAGCCGTTGACACCCCCTCACTATTATACCGAGAGCTTCTACACCTACCTCCGAGACTACCCGCTGCTTCTTCGAGAATGCTGCATCTTCTGGAAACATTTTCGGATGATTCCATTTATTCGATCTTTTTTTTTTTTTTTCGAAATACGTCTGACACTTACTGGAATAATTCCGAAGTAATTTGTCTTCTTTTGGCAAGCTTCTATTTCATTAACTGACGAGCCAAGTAAAAGAAAAGCAAAAAAAAAATCAGCGTCTTACGTTGTCCTTCGGACAAGCTCCGAAGGGTTATATAGATTTGTATTATACAATGATAGAATGTCCTTAATAAGGTCTTTGTATAATCCCCGTATCGATATTAGCAGTGAGCGGCGAAGCAACGTGTATTTTTTCTGAATTTTTCTAACCTCCTCGAATTATTCCACAGATGATCGATCCTCCGCATTAAAATGCTGGAACCATCGATCTCGTAAACGCGAATTAAGTTCTTTTTTTCTCACTTACGAAATAGCTTTTTTGCAACAATTCTACACCTGTTGACATTGCTCGTGCTATTTTGCCGGGTCCTATGACTACAGATTTCTCTTTTAATCCATATTTAAACTCTACTTCTCCGCCTCTTCATTGTTGCTCTACCCCCTTTTCCACGGAGCATAATTCCAAGCCTTTCAGCCATATTCGCTGTAAGCACACAGTGGCTCTGTGTCGGGCGCTATTTGAATGAAAACTTTAAGCTAAACGCTATCTCGTGCTTTGACAAGTCAGACGCGTAAAAAAATATACAGGATTACTTTAGCCGCTGCTACTGTTATAAACTTGTGCTGTTTTTTTTTTTTTTTTTTTTTTTTTTTTTTATACTACTGACTGCTACTGGCATCGTTTCGGTAACTTTTTGAAACGTTTTAATATTTCTTTTGTCGAAAACACTTGACAATAAGGATTTACAGCAGCGTATATTATCGAAATTGGCTAGCTTATCAGCGACTTTTTTTTGGAGATGTTCCATGCATAGAAGGGCGCTGCTATGGCAGACAAGACTCTCCTTTTTCTATTGATAGCGTGGTAATACAACTGACTGTAATCGAGCCTAACAGAGCCAGCCGACTGTGAATTTAATTTTTAATCACTCATCTATGGATTATTTATGTGAATTTTCCATGCAACTTTTGTGTCATACGACTACGGCAGTGCTAAGTTTTCGGCCTCACTCGTTTAACCCGGACAGAGGGTCATCATCGTCATACCATATTCGTACAGAATGATAACCTGCTTAATTTTCTGGGTCGATGTATGTAAATTTATATGGTTTTCTTTAAAGAACGGTAAACATTTTTCTACCTACCTGTTTTTGTCAATTGAACGGTCTGCGTTTACCACTGACCAGGAATGAGTGAGTGTGAGCGAGTCGAATTTGAACAGAGTTCATATTTACCTATGAGTGAGAATGCTTGGGAGCATAGACCTGTTTTCCTTCTAATATTGACTTTCCTAAATATCGCGTTGGTTGATATATGAAAATGTTTCCGTGTATTATGCCTAGGTAGGTAATGGTGATGTTCAGCGAAGGCCTCGTTGCAAGTTTTCCACTACGGTTCGATGATAGTGCGACGTGCTACGTGAGTTGTCTGGAAAAAACGAGCGTAAATTAAGGAAAATCTATATTAATTTCAAAGTAAGAGATAATGCCAGTAACGAAGTTTCAAGCAAATCTCCCGAATATATCAATGAGAACCCTGAGAAAAGTCAATGTATAAATGAAAAAAAAAAAAAAGAAAACATAATCTAGCTCACTCATCCATGATCTCTCTCAGCCTTTCCCATACGCATAGTATCATGGCTCCTGCCAACATCTCGCTTGTTGCTTTCATGGAACAGCTCAGTCTAACAGCATTATTATAATAAATCAGCTAAAATGAGAAGTTCATAGTTTTCTATGTAGTCTCGCCGCATTGTACCGACACAGACGACGAGCTACCAATAGAAAAGCTAATAGATAGAGCTACACACCGCTAAAATCAGGTCGGCTTGCTCTACGTCATTGAATAGCAGTCACGTAGAAATTTTCGAGATATGTAAATCAAATAGTAACACCGAAGTACTTGACTGATCTCAGGAAATCTTTCTCTTTTCTGTGTACGTATTTTATGAATATCTATCGTTCATATTTTGTTTCAACCTCGATCATACAACCAGCTGAGATTAGACAAGCTGACCAAATACGAACAGAAAGATAGAAGCATTTAACAGAACAACAAGTTTAACACCGCGAGGATGTCACCTAGTTCAATTGCTAAATAGAGTGATAACAACATTGACCTGCGACTTGGATTGTAACTTGTAGTCTAGTATAGAGAAACTAGCAACAAAGATGGCATCGGATCTGAAGCTGCTTCGTGTCCCCGACTCACCTTACTCCCTGTCCGTTCGACTATGTGCTGATTATAGTACTGAACAGTTATCTAAAAGAATATCAACCAGAATTGATCGCACTGATAGCTGTAAACTAGTCAGACGTACCTGACGTATTTCGTCTTCTTATGCGTGCAGTCTATTACATGATCTGGTGCTTATCTCTATCTGCTACTTGCCTGACATTATACATGTATGCAGTTAATAGAGCCTATTGCATGAAAATGACCTGCAATAAACTAGATGCTGTCGTCTAGTCTTGGGTTTGGAGACTGGACTGCCTCGGACGTCTTTCGGACGATATGTTGACGACAGACTGTCGATTCGATGAGACGACCTCGTTCTGCCAGCTTGTTCAAACAGTACAAACACCAAGCGAACAACAACAAAACAGAAGACATAATTCCCTTTAGACATGACCAGGGCACAATTTGTCTATGTAGGTTTGTGTTTATAGCGGTAGAGTCTAGGGCGTACTTACTGGATCCTGCACGATGATACAGTATAATTAAAACGGCACATCTCGGCCAACTCTCGGCATGTTCTTATGCATAGAATACTTCCATATACCTTCACCCAAGTATCCTCCAAAGCTTGGTGTGAATTTTTATTGTTCTGTCTCCCCGACATGAGCTAGCCATTTCGGCCACCGCTTCTATACACTTTCAGGCGCTTTTCGATTCAAGGCAATATGTCGCTTTCTTTCAACTCAGAATCATCTCATTGCACAGCAGCTGCGCCATTGATCATCTCACCATTCCCGCTCTCTTTCTCCACATCTTTTCGTTTTTGTCTTTGTCTTCCTTTCTCTCTATCTCTCCCCCATTCGCTCTCGTTCTTATTCCATTTCAGTATGTTTCCTTTTTCTCTCATGCTATCCTCGTTATTGTCGTTTTTCTGTGGTGTTGCCTAAACATCAACATCTTAATCAATGACGATGGCATCAACAATCGATTACCTTGATCTCGGTGATGATCTCGATCTCGATGATCTCGGTTTCGCCACGCCACTCATGGATATGTCATCTCGACAACAATCTGCTTCACTGCTACCTTTCGTTGTAACCAAATCTGACTCTCACGTGGCGACGTCCCGTCGACAACTCGTGATGGCGCCGGTGAACTCTCAAAACGAAAATAAACCGAACCAACTTGGTCAACTTGCATCGACGCCTGCCCGCTGGTGCGGAATCTGTTTTACGCGGTGACGGTACGACGTCGTATGGTGGATGGTGCGCGCTCGACCCTACGCCGGCACGCCGGTTGCGCACACTTCGTCAACCTTTTGTTATTGGACTTCTTGATCCTGACTTTTCGTCGTCAACCTCTTTTTGCTCACCTACTATTCAACTAACTGTACTCGCGTATGACACGCAATTGCGTGCTTCCTTCGCATATGCGTGTCATCCTTATACTTTCTTCAATCTTGGTTTTCTTACCCATCATTGATATGTATGTGCGTGCGACCCGGGTATCGCTGATCGTGTTCGTACCGAACCTACGACGCGCCCGTTCATTGCGGCGGAGCCGATTTCTTCATCACAACAATAACATCATTTACCACACTTCGTTCATCATCCGGTCACAACTATAATTGAACATAACAATCGCTATCGAACAATTGATTGATGCTGACAGCATTTCACTCTGCATTCGCCGACAGCAGACACGGCGGCTCGAGGCGCCAGTCGAATCCGGAGAGCAAGGCGTCGTCGATACACGACATGGCAACGGGTCATCGGTCGGGCCTGCGAACCGCAAGCGGACGCGTTAAGTGAGGCAGCTTTTGCCGACTAGGCGTCCCGGCGTGTTAGGGTAAAGGCCATCTGACTCGGCGACACCATAGCTGCCATCCTTGCAAGCTTTCGCTCTAAAGATGAAAACATCAACGGCGTTAGACTCTTCGCGGTGGCGGAAGTGGTGATCCCTAATCTCGTGGCCAAGATCCGGGCCTTCGTGCGCCTGCATGGGAACCTCACTTCGCGAATGTCGCCAGGAAAATAAAGCAGTCGTCGAATTCTAGCCAAGAACGGATTACAGGAGACTGATGGACTATGAATGGATGATCTATTCGAGAACGCAACTTTGACAACCGTCACTACAGATCCAACAGCCACGATCAGTATGCTAGCACAAGCAAAAAGATAATTAATTGTTCATTAACGACTGCAAATATGTCACCTACATGATGCCTTCATCGGAGCGCATGGTCTGTCTCTTCGAACTTGTGTTGGCCTTCGGTCGACACGTGAACGAAGTACATGGATCAAGCCGGGTTCTAGCCAACTCTACACCATCATTAGCAACACATACAAATTACGTACAATTTATTGCTATCGGTCAGCTAATGATGGCGACGTGAATGGTAAATGGCAGAACCGGTGCACGACGAACGCGCACACCATCACCCAGCGACAATGTCGGATGAAAAAGATTCAAGAAAAATAAAGGTTTACGGGAATTTTCGTCGATTTCGTTTTTCAAAACAACGGAGCAGAGATACACACAAACGAGTCGACATCGATAGCTGGCTTAAATATGTAGAGACAGATACACTAACAGACGTCATGTATGTACACTCATAGAAAATATGTAAAAGAAATAAAAGTGACTGTTATAGATATTGATTGTACAGATGTTAGTCCTAAGGCACTTAGGAGTCTATAAAGGTTAGGTTACTACGGAGCTGCCAATGACAAATGGTTTTTATATGCATTGACAATTAGCAACGAAATTACAAAGTCATATTTTAGTATACTAATCATAATATCAATTGTAATAAAAACAATAAGTGTAACAACAACAGTTTGTGTAGTGATATATTGACTTTACGTCGGTCCTGTTTAAGGGTCAATAATTATAACGCGAACTCAAAAACACATTGATTGGAGTATCGAAAAAATCACTCTTTTGCGTATCGTACAGCCAGCCACACGCGTAACTAAATCAACCAATAATAATAATAAATTGCAGAAAGAGTTCGATATCCGAGAAAATAGGCAACGTAAGCTGCCGCCCGCTCAAAGGAAGTGATCATTAGTAAAAAAAAAAAAAAAAAAAAACTAAAAACAATGCAGTCAACACCCGCAGGTCCGAGCATAGTAATCCACTAAATTACGTGTCCTTTAACACAGCCTGCGATAACTTTGTGAGCTCTGATTATGCCTTTTGGCTGAACTATGCGGTCCGACGCGACGAGCCATCTGTAGTACACCTGCAGCAGTAAACTGGTCCATAAATAGAATAAAGAAGTTTGAGCGGAAAAAGACGACCTAGCAAGACAGATAGCCTATTCGGTCAACAGGCAGGCATTGACCATACAGTTAGTTAATGATAATTATTATATTAACTGTAACTGTTGTACATAGATAATATGCGCCAGCGATATGGGCGCGTCGGAGAGTGTCGCATCAAAAACGCAAATAAACAAAAACAACAATCCTAATTGATTTGTCTGATAATTTCCTAATTTCTATTGTATTACGACGATGTATGAATCGATGTAATGAAACAAGAGAGAGAAGGCGAAAATAATTATAGAAAAAAGATAAGGGAGCTAATGGGAAGAAACGAGACATAGAAAAAAATTATGATAATTCTGATAATGATACAGAGGGAGAATAAAGCAAATAAAAAAAAAAAACTATTTGTGACAAGCACCTCGTTGCCAAAAAAAAAATAGTCCGTTTATTGTCATCATTAAATAGTTCTAAATAAGCACAACTAGGCCAGAAAAATTATCTATCGTCTGGAAAATTATATTTGATCTCGCCTTTACCTCCGCTTCTCTCCTTTATGGCCCTGCGGACATTTCGCCGTAAACAGATTTCATCTTGAGCCTAAACTTTAAACATGGAAGTTCCCGAATTTTTTAACTGAATTTTTTAACTAAAAAAAAAAAACTAAACATTTCGGCAGATACTTCTAGCGAAATTTTCATTAACAGTGGCTGAAGGCCGTAGAAAGTAGTTGAAAAAGTCGCCCTTATTTTCCAAACAGTCTAAGAGAACCACGTAGATCTTAGAGCAGATAATACATTTCTCAATAACAGGATAACCCCGCTAAGATGCAATATCGCGCAGTCCATAGTGTTGTATAAGGGCAGTTTCCAAAATGGAATCCCATGTATGGATCTGCACGCATAAGTGCATATAAACTTGTTGTAACGTATTGTCTCATGTTACTCAGCATATCAGTTCAAAGAAACCAAATCTCTACGTGTTCGAAAAAAAAAAAGATTTTTTTTGTATGATCAAAAAGCGTCAATGGTTTTCAGTACTATATTGTTACTAAGCTTTGCTTGACAACAAAGTACCACCACGAAAATGATGTGGCTGGGAAAACTGGCCAAAAAAAAAATAACATCTATGGATAAATCGGCTTTAATGTCGCTGGACTTCGTTGCTACCAGAAGTGAGATGGCGTCACGCACACAGTCCCGGTTACCGATGACAAATCTGAATAAATCCTCGTTAAATACTTTGAAAAAACGGAGTGAGTGATCGTTTCTTTTCCCATAACTGGCCAGCTCGTACTTCTGCTCTGAGGTCAGCCGAAAACTATACCGCAATAAGGTTAGTAATTTGTATACTTAGCTTGTCAACTTTTGTGTCTAAAAGTAAAAAAAGGATGTTCCTCAAAAGCTTCTACAGGGCTACAGCTTTGAACAGAAAATCTTTGGTTGCTGATAAAATCTACTATCCTTTACGTTATTTATTACCGCATTTTGTCCATATACCTTCTCTACTTAGATACGTTTACTTTCCTATTTAAATAAAAATTACACTTTTTTTTATTCGATTTATTGTTCGCATGTAAATCACAGATAACACCGAACTTAATAGTACTCTGTACCGTAATTATGAATGTATTAAAACAATAGCATCATCGCCGATTAATTATTCCGCCTTATATCTATATTTAATATATATATATATATATATATATATATATATATATATATAGAAAATTGTGTAATCAAACAAAAGCGCCCGTGTACGTTCTTGTGCTAGCTCCTTTATTCCTTACTTGTTTCCTTCACTTAGAAAAACCTTTAGCATCCATTATTGTGTTCGTCCGCTATCGTATATTCCATCTACTTGGCTCCGGAGCCTGTGAGAGAAGCACTACCCCGTTAATGTTGTTGCATGTTCTTGATACGATTGAATCTGCCCGCGCAGACAAGTACATAATGCTCCATTCGTGTTGCGATCGCCGTGACACCTTGTGGCCACATCGTGCATTACACAATAGAGCTAATCATTTTATCCTGTCTTGGGAGAACTTTGTCATACATGCATGGCTTCCATGACCGGTTCTCATGATGTTTTTTCTGATGTCCCAACATTTTGCATTTTTATGCTCATCTTCTCACAGTTAGCCTCTGCGTAATCACGTAAACGTGGTTCGTCCTTTCACTTCGGGTTTGCCTTTTCAAGTCAACAATCATCTCGACCATTATTTACTTTTACTTCCTGTTTACTGTTATGCCCTATACGAATCATACATAAGCAGTGCTTATGAACAGTATATCTGCCACTGTACTTGGTCATAGCTCTAATCACGAAGACGTTGAAAAGCCGTTTAAAAAAATTTGCTGAATTGAAGGAAATGCGAAAAATCCGCAGTACGCTGTTTCAGTATTAAGTGGACGACGTTTCGTTGTTATAGGCGTCAGCCGAAAATTCATACGACGTACGCAACACAACCTGTAACTCAGTGACATTAATACGGTTTCATGATGCCCTGATGATTATATAATTGCGGTGTCCTATCATTTGTGCTTTTAGAAGAACGTGAGTATAATGGGTGTCGAGAATAGAGTAGTCTATCTGAAACTCAAAAGCCAAAAGACATTTCTATTTGCGTCCATACGTGACATGCACGCTGACCGTTTGAGCGTTGTTTTTTAAGGAAAAATGTCTGCCATGACTATGTAAAATTTACACTAGACTTGAGATATTTGCTGATCGCTTGCTCGATATTGTCGAGTTTATGACAGCAACATAGAACTAGCAATAATTATAATAATATATCGCAATGCTAATAACAATATCTATCCAATCGTATTACAAAACGTGTCGTGCTGTTTGTGTGCTTATTGTCCCCACTGTTACTAATATTACTATTGCTATGCTTGTGTTTAAGTAGTCACATTCACACATATTAAACACACAAACTGGATTGCTCGTATCAATCGAAATAAGCCCCGACAGCGTCGTAACCCGTCCTCTCATACGATTGTTGATACTAGTTGTTAATATCAGTCATATTTGGTCAATCACCCGACACGCGACGTCGGGATGCAAACATCTTTAGCAGGATCATCAACTTATTCTAGATTCTCTCACATTGAACTGCCCAACGCGATACTGGGTAGTAGTGCGTATTGCCGGAACGTTTGGAGCAGATTTATCAGCTACAGCTATGGCTGCTTTAATGAATGACATGAAACATGCTTCCTCTATCGTCTATGCATATGCTGCTGTTATTGTGGATAGCCTTATAGCCATCGGTCAGAGTTGGTCTTGGGCCACAACACACCAACAATTGCACCGCATTGTGTCAGTAAACTGAGTGACATAGACCTACTTTCTATACTATTATTACGATAATATGCTACTGGCTATGTGGTTTAAGCAATAGAATGCGTCCAGTAACTCATAAATATCGCGCCCTAATTCCAAATGAATTTCCTTTGTCGACCTTTCTAATTTCAGCAGATATTGAGTGCATCTCCTGTACCCTAATTTGGCATCGTAGCAGTTATCTTGATCGTCATTTTTCGCAGTCTGTTTCGATGAACGCTGCATCTCAGCGAAAATATCAGATCAGTAACTACTCTCTGCATAGCGCTCTTCTTTCGGTTCATTACGCTTCGATATCCATCAGTAATTGTTCGTCAATTCTTACTTCGTGCTAAAGCACCCGTCCCTAGCACCCTCGTTACCCTCGTTACTAAAGAGGGACGTTATAAAGATAGAAAACAAAAACCAGCATAGAAACTAACTAGGTTTCGTCTATTTCTGGTGTTACTCCCTCAGCTATCATGTGTCGTTTGTTTATATAAATATCCATAATAAAGTTTATATGGGGGGGAGGGGAGGGGGACCACATATTAATGATTATACAGATATGACATTCTTCTCTTGTAGGGTGTATACGGCTTGAAGTTTGTAAAAGGGGGGTCGAGGAGAGGTCGGACTTGCTTTACGTATTTACTCTTGTAGGGTGTATACGGCTTGAAGTTTGTAAAAGGGGGTCGAGGAGACGTCGGACTTGCCTTACGTATTTACTATAGTTATATTCGTTACACCTCTTATCAATTAATAGTGCTATTACTATATGCATTTATATGTATAGAATATATATGTTCAGTTTCTTCTGATTCTCCTCGTGTAGACTTGTAGCTTGCGAACGGATAGAAGTGAAGCGGCACTCTTACGTGTAGGTGGATAGAAGAGGTCTTTTAGACTGGACCATTTGTCGATTGCTATTACATCTGCAATAATTGTTTTGCGATCTTCGTTTATTATTATTAGAGTCATGTATATTGATTAATGTATAATATTGGAATACCTTGTAGATATTCAAAGGAAGCAAACGAAACATTAAGTTTTCTTGGTATTCTGCATCATCTACCGGCATGCTTAGGTGTTGGTTCGTGTCACACGACCCACTTGACATGCTTTCCTATATCTCTAGTGGTATACAGTGGCTATGGATTTAGTAGCTTGGTGTTCCTCTAAAAGCGTGACTCCTCTGTGTTGTATAATTCCTACTAGCGGAAAAGCTATATCTTCACTGAAAAGCGGGATGAGGTGAACTGTAATCGTTTACGGCCGTTCGCGAGATTCGCAGCGTAAACGTGAAACGTAAGCCTGCTTGTTTGTGCATTCTCTTTTCTTCCCCTTTATCTTTCTCTCGTAAGCAAAAACAAGGAACAAAGGCTGTGGGCGGGAGAGGGGCGGTGGCGCTTGTTGATATAGGATATCTCATTTAGAATAGGCCTCATATAGAATATCCTTCCCTATATATACATATATATATATGTATATATGTATCTATCTATGCGATGAGAGTTTGATTGGAGGCTGCAGGCGGTAGGTTTAGTGACGTTGGGGGGGCGTCATGCGCAGACGGTGAAGGGGTGCGCGACCATTTCTCGCACCCAAACCCCTCATCGTAGTTGCCCTTAACCTTGAACAGCTGTTGGTAGTGCGCCTCGCAGTAAAGTTTGCCGCCCTTCTGACTATACCCGTCCAGTCTGCGATATGTGGGCCAACGATTGCCGCGAGAAGCATGTAAAAAAAATGAAAACAAAATTCGAAACATTGTAAGTGTCGGAGTCGTCTACAAAGGAGAGGGACATGCAGAAGGAGCAATCTGAGAGTAAACCTACTGCATTAGCAAAATAAGAATGTTGAATTACGAAAAAAAAGTGCATGTTCATACAGTTTGTGCACCTAGCTTAACCCAACGAGGTACCGAAAGGCAATCGCACATGGCCCGGTAAAACAGTATCAATGTTACTTTTTGATTGTATATATCAACTCGTGACTTCGTAAACATGTAAAAGTGGGTAATGAACATACCTGAGGTTGATGTTGCATCGAGTACATTTGAAGCACTTAGTGTGCATAACGAGTCCGCTAGCTTCGCGACGTTCCATAGGGAACACTTTACCCTGGCACATAGAACACACTTCGGTTTCCGGTGTGCCGAACTGCCCGTGTCAATGCGGTGGGTGACCGTCACATGTTGATGTGTTCGCATACGTATTCAGTCGGATTCAGTTGGTTTCAAGGTTCGAACGACAAATCGACGTGTAGAGTTCACAGCATTCGATGAACGGTAGGCAAAGACACACGCCAGGTGAAGACGCACATCACGATGTCAGCGTGCACAAAATGAAGTAGAAGAGGTAGCCGAAAGCTGTTAGTAAGCGCTGTCGCAAATATAAGTTATGAAAACAGGGTCTCATTCCAACCCAACACCGGCAATGTTTTTGAAATTTATGGTTTCAAGAAATCTGAACAGGGTTGATCTCGATCAAATGCCAAAATTCCTGGTTCTTAGATCCAATATGTACTCGTACTTTCAGCATAGGATGGTTAGATACAGTGAGAAAAGCCATCTCTAATAAAAGTTAAGTCATCGTAAAGTATGGCCCACCACCATGGTAGCGTTAACTGGAAGACATTCACTACTACATACACCTCAGGTAGGATACGGTTTTCTAATAGCAAGCCGAAGCCAAGCATGTAAAAAGATGATAATTGGAACCAAATAGCTAATTCATAGATAAGACGGCCATGAAGGTTGTTTTTAATACTGCACATTTTTTTCGAGGATTTATGGCCTCACAGTTGTAGCACGTATATGGTACATTCGTTAGGAATGCATGATTGAAGTATAAGTAGGCTCTCTATAATTTATATTAATGAAAAAATGCTTATTATAAAAAACTTATCGCACACTAGCGACCATTTTGGTAGAACCTATCCATGACCCACTTGTTCGATTGATGCGGTACCTTACTTGTTATCTTCATTCGATTGATGTGGTACCTCACTTGTTATCTTCGTATCTTGACTTACAGCTGCGATTAATAAACGTGCCATTTGCGTTCGAGCAATGCCCCATTAAGCATCTCTTCATAGTCAAAATAAATAGGAACACCCTTGGGAACATGCAAAATTACTCTCATAGATTTATTTATAAAAACACATCGTTTTATTAATGTATGACGAAGCTCATATCATATTTAATAATCTGTTATATAAATAAAACGTGAGTCAAAGTTTAAACAATATAAGCTTTTTTGCGTTTCATTTGTTACGTCTTAAAATATTTGGAAAAATTTGCAGGCGCAATATATATATATACTTATAGGGAAAGCAAACAAATTGCTCGTAGATGGTAGACGACAAATTGCTCGTAGACGACAAAATATATTGTCTGTATATATTTTGTTTGTGAAATTATCATATTTCTCAGTTTCCATTCTCCTTTCTTCTCAACTACTATTTGCAAGCGGATGTACGCCGAATAATCTCGAAAATCTTGGCACTCGATGCGGCTATAATCCCGTCCTGCATCGCCACCCAAAACGCCCAAGAATTTTTCCAGTTAAAGGGTCAGGTCACTGAAAAGAACTTCACATTAGTATTTCCGATAAAGATGATATATATATATATATATATATATATATAAACGAGCTTATTAAGTAGGACAGCAAGACGACAAAACAAGCAAGTCAATTATCCGAAGTCCTACTGCTTACCACTTTTCATTTGATGGAACCGTTTATTTTATAGTTCCTGCTATTTTCAACATCCGCTACGATACGTATAGGACTGAATAGCTTTTACACAGGCTGATATAATAAACTGGGGTTGCCGAGTGACGGAGAGTGCGCAAGAGACACGGGGCACTCAAAAGCAATTTGTGTGGCAGACAAAGATTTGCCATTTGTCCTAATGGATATTTATCCCTGGTAAGCTAAACTGACTCCAATTGATAGGCTAAAACGGGTGAACGAATTCCGTTATGTCCAAGTTTTCGTGGACAACGTCAACCACTCTGCGTTGCTTGTGTACACTGAAGACCCGCCAATGTATTTCCGATGGTTATATTTTCGCAATTGATTGTGTATCGATTAGGCTACTTAGGTTTTTTTTATGACGAAAATCGGACCTTAGCTATTTATGCAAGTTATGATAGGCATGCTTGTTCAAGTCGCAAAATGAACGAGGGGTTTGAATTTTTTTGTGTTAGTTGAAATCAATATTAGGCACATATTAAAGCAGCTTTGTGTTGGCATATAGCTAGCCACCTTCTCTCGTAAAGAAATGATTAGTATTATTAGTTCATCAACTCACCTTGCAATTGCGAACAGTTTTAGTTGCGTCCAAAACTAATTAATAAAGAGGTCCACACTCCTGAGCAGCCAGTAGATGTGGTATCGCTTGCTTAGGTAGCATTCGCGATCACTTTGATTAATGGTAGAAAAAGAAAGAATATTATATAACTCAGCAAAAGACCACACCAAAAAACTACCATAAGGCATTTTCAGCAAGCTATTATCTACAGTTCCGGCATATTGCAGCCAAAAATTCTTGAAGCCGATACAATATTTCAGCGCGCACCAATTAAATCACAACGGTAAGTGCCTATTCGAGCATTCGACCAACGTGTGCTAGTATGTCAAGACTTAATAAACGCCATCAATTAGTTAGTTGTTCGAACATTACTTCTGTGTATAATAAACTGGGCCGTAAGTCACCTTCAGATCATCGTCTGGTTAAGTTGACTAACTGAAAACAATGTTATAATGCATCTACAACTTAATCGTCAAGCAAGCAGGCTTATTGACCACAACCTATTATGGATTTTGCCACTACTTGCTATTATGGGGGTACTTCTTAGTTCATCAATACTATATTTAATACTATAATTATTATTACAATATTACTACTTAGAATAACCACCGCATAGCTCGTATAGCCCTCCAATTAATTTCATGTTAGGTTACATTCTCCATACCTAAGGCGGCGCGTGTTATTCTTGCAGGAATTTTTTGTGTGCCTTCTTTAAATAAAAGCAAACTTAATTTCAAGCCTCTTCACCAGTTTTACGAGTCAGAATAAATCACGACTACCTTTGGGCCCAGTTACGCACTTACCACGAAACGGCTGACTTTCGGTGGGTTGACTCTTTCGGTGCTTGCAGGTGACGAGAGTTGTCCTGAACCATTATTCTTGTCGGCGACATTATTTCTTTCAAAGACGGCTCTCATGTTGCGCGTGATATTGTCCGCGGGCATGCAGTCCTCTTCGATTACATGTGCTGACGAAGTTGCTGTCACCTTCACCGACGGAAATTTAGCAAAAAAGAACAAACGGCTCGTATTGAGAAAGGAACAATATGAACAGAGATTCGGACAGATGCATATAATAGATTAGAATTTCATTTAGAGGATGACCTTTCAATTGTGTCGAGAACAATAATTTTCACTACTGTTACATTTCGATTGTAATAACAATATGCTTCGAATTTAAGCTTGTGAAAAATTGTGTACATAAAAAAGTTCCAGCGACATCTTAATGTTCGTGAAGTTTAACAGTTTGCACACTTTAATGATAAACAGACGTACCTGAGGTGGAGACGCGTCTAAAGACGGCTTTTTAAGCTGCTGTAGGAATCTAAGTTACGAGAGCCTATATAACTAACTCCGCATAAGTTACTTTGACATGTTGAAATTTCAACGATTTTTGTATTAAGAAGTTGTGTCTTAGGAAAAATCTGGTGAATATGGTGGATGACACAAAGCATTCGTATTGATTTTTACAATATGAAAGTGAAAAGCGCTATGTGGGGCGGGTATGGGCTGTTTCATGCGGAATCCGTTCGTAATTGTCCATAGTGTATACCTTACGTTCGCATTAAACTAATGCCTTGTTTGTGCAATTACATCCACCAGCAGCTAAAGCTCTGTGCGATTATCGTAAGAGCCATTTTACATTACAAACTACAATTCTATGCGACAAGAGGGCGTTGCTGTAATATGTGAGAATAAAGAGGAACAAACGTTTTGTTCTTTGCTCTCACCTTTGCGGAGGTCTTCTACGAAACCCATTTTCAAGCGAGAAATTTCCTGTCTAAAATTTAGCGAGCCGTATTGACCTCTGTAGCGTCGACATAAAACTCGAATAGAATTTTTGGTTTTTCGTAGCTCATTGCAACTGGATTGCTAGAAGCCCGAATGAAAATATTCTAGTGAGCGGTATCAGATTCGAAAAATTTCTCTCCCTCGCGCTCCTCCTTTTCCTCCTCCTCCTCCTCCTCTTTTTCTCTCTGGAAGCATTTCGAAGATAAAACGTGCCGGCAAGTTCTGCAAAGGAGATGTTAAAGCTCTGTACTGAATGACCATATACAGGATGGGACATTCAAATTCGGGCGAATTTCCGCCTGACTACCTGTTGTAGCAGGCATACGTTGACTCGCGATTTTCGGTGAAAGCAGCTAGTTTTTTTTTAGAATAAGACACCAGACTCATTATGACGAAGAGCATTGGGACTCTTTCGGAATTCGAGCCAAGACTGTGTATCATATAATATGCAAATATGAAAATATTTCGAAGTCGGTAGTGGTGGAGTGGCTTAAGTCCCAAAATATAACCATCATCCACAACAATTACATTTATAAAATAATATAATAGTTATTCTCTCTGCGCTACGTGCTCTACTTGCTCGACCTGGAACTTTTTCTT
>NW_019211455.1:779876-895682 GCF_002443255.2 Varroa destructor
TATATGTTGTAGACAGTGTTCCTGTCCAAAAGTGATGGTAATTATGACATCGGGAAGAAGTATTGACTTGCGTAGAGGTTAATTGATATAGCTTGAGGTACAATAAACGTTTTCCGACAATGTTTAATTTCAGCATACCAGCACACTGGAGTTTGTGGCTTCAAACGGACACCATGTTCAGGCCATCGGGACTATGATGAATGATCACTTTTACTCACTCAAACGATAGAGGCCTACAGATTGAACCTGCGTTGTCTCGAAAGACTGGTACATCGCGCTAGCAGACGCTGAAGGTTCCAATGTGGACAACTTCTATCATTTTGTTAAAGTGCAAACATCGTTAAAAATAATCTGCAAAACCTGAAATTTAAGGTTAGCTGTTACAAGCTATTAACGACGGCTAAACAACAGGATTTGTCCAAAGCAGTAATACAACCAGCCGAAGTGGCAGCAGTTGAGTAAACGAGCAGAATATACATTTGAATAACAAGTCGATATTTCAACCAATATCGATTATCAAAACGCGTTGAAGTAGGATAGCAATGCTCATTCGGAAAAAGCGTTGTGCTTACGTCAATCTGGTCAATTACTGTCATCACTACCGAAGTAAGCGTTTACCCGTTTAGTAAGCGTGTTGTGGCCTAGTTTCCCAGTGTGCGCGTGAGTTTCACAGCGGCTTCTTGGCTTGCTATGTCAGCCCACAAAATCGAACATCTTGGTATAGTAAATGTGCTATCTTTAGTAGAATAGAAGTATTGTACCATGTAGCATCTAGTATACAAAGTCAGCTGCTGTCTTGCTCAAGGATTGTTTCAGACGGCTGATCCGTCTAGTACTAAGTGAAATGCATCGAATCTGGGTTTCGAACCTGGTCCACCTCATATGTACATCGAATGCATGACGAGTTAAGTTATGCATTTAACCTCTAAGTCATACATACCACTACTGAAGAAGCAAAGAAAATAGTCGTCAAGCCATAGCTTTGGTTATATTAATGTCCTATTTTTAAAGAGCTCAAGTGAGGCGAAAAAAATATTATCCACCTCAAATATTTGTTTAACCGCTCCAAAGATTATATTGCATCATTTAGAAACACCTTAAAAATCATTCTTCTATCATTCTAGTGTCTATTAAACGCTTGCCGAAATGCACCTGCTCGTAAAGCTAAAAATTATTTTTTGCCGCCTTCGCCAGGACACACCATTTTAATTGCGGCATCTCATAAACTCCTATTTGTTGTTTATTGTAATGTATGTTCCTTGACATTAGAACAGAAAGCATTTATCCCAGTTGGTACACGCCTTTGATCACCGCTATCTTTAGAAGCTCAACAAGCTTAAAGTGTTTTCTGCTAGAGAATGTTTTGAGCGAAAGTTAGGGTATTCTACAGGTTAAGTAGAGAAGACAATAAGAGATAACTTGGAGCAAACTTTGTTTCTGAAAAGGTGTAAGTTTTATTATTATTAATTAAGTCGAATGCTAAAGGATGCGGATAGTTTCGATTACTGTCTTTATTAAAAAAAATAACCGATTAAATCGAGTCGTTAAAAAGGTTACAGTATGTACTTTCATGTTGCCTCTCGGCTGTTCGATCACAGTTGACTTTGAACTGCTGAATGATGCGGTACGGCGCTTAGAAGGGCAAGCTTAACTACCTTCGATAACTAAGTAAAATAATCTTCGATTTATATATTAGCCAAAATAAGAAAGCTGACAGAAATAAATGTCCGGTACATAAAAAGAAAATTCTTCATTCAAACGATCGTCGTCATGGTAGCAATAATATTATTATGGTTGTTTGCTGCTGTGGGGAGAGCCTACGATGAAAACAGGCATAATGGATTCGGTTATGCAGTTTCATAATAGTTTCTTCATGCATGATTCACGGTATTCGTACATCGGTATATCTCTAGTTGTGTACCATACTCACTCAGTAGCGCGTGTGAATGATGTTTTTATTATCTGGAGAGATTTTTACGTCTGGCCGCAAGCAAAAACAAAAAAAAAGAATGTAATAAGTACGATTATCGTTCATTCATTACTACAATCTAATTTACAGATGTTGTAGTGTGTTTGCGAGCACAGTACAATATACCTGCCTTGACGTACATACTATTTTTTTCAGTTCAAATTTGACCGCGTTGCTATTCGTTTTAGGAACACTGAGTATGTCATTATGTGAATTAAGTTATTTCCATTGATTAATCACGGTAAGCGGTATTAGATCTGTCAATTAATAGATTGACCATAAATCAGACTGACGGTTGCTTGGTGTCGTTCCGTCCGGTGATCACTGAAAGCTGCCGTCTGCAAGGAGTCCGCAGAAGTAAAAGTTGGCAGGTTGAATACGTGTCCTTGCGATGATCGCCTCGGCAGAAGCAAGCTGGTATCTTGGGCGAACTTCGAATCGGTTGCGTGTTAGAATCCGGACATCTGTACAAAGCATTTTCTAAATGTAGAGATTCTCATATGCAATACTCCGAAAGTAAGCATTTGTGAAAAGTAAGTCGGAAGCAAGAAGGTACCGAAGCTCACTTAGAGTCTGTACGTGAATAGCATAAAACATATGAACTTATATACGAAAATATATTTTCAGGAGAAGATATCTGTGGGGAAAGAGCCTTAAACGCGCGACGTTACAAATGTTATAAGAAGCGAATAGAATTCTGCACGTAGAAGCGTGAACAAATAGTTTGACCAATAATGCTGCCAACAGCGGCAAGGGGACACGTGCGGAAATTTTGTGCCGTGGTTTCGTCGTGTACTGGTGAGATAAATGCTATCCTCAACGGCTTAATCACGACAAGTCTGTTAACCGTATTTAGGGACGTGTGAATTTTGGAAAAGGTATGCTTGTCTTGAACTGATGGTTGGCCACCTCATACGATGCTAATGTAGGTCCAGATATGTAATTCTGGAAACATCGATTTTAGGCCGATTTTGTACCTACTCGGAAAACCTCATCAACACTACTCGACATCATCGAGTAGGACGAAGCACAACGACTGGTGAATTAATTACATTGTTCTTTTTAGTTTGCAACGACATTTGGAATGTTTAGGTGGTGTTCGTAGATGGGACGAAGTACTACTTTAATTCACTAAATCCTTGACCACCATAGCTCACTTCTTAACAACGTTACTTAGCATCGTTAACTTACCACCTCTATTTAGTGATACAGTAGTGTCTAGAAGCGGCTTGAAACAAACATATCACGTGCCGCCCGCTGTTGTTCGCAGATGATTTTGATGCTCATCAACTTTCTTATAAGCAAAGTAGAATAACAATCGAAAGGACTGACCACCCAATTTAACCCAAATTTAGAACACCAAAGCACCCTGACTATTCATACTTCTATAATATCTGCATAAGCGTTATAGCTGGGTGGTACCTCTGCTGTCGGCATCGTCTCCGTGTAATTTCGCCCATGTTGTCTACAACGCACAGACGTATCCGTTGTGAGAAAACTATAATAAATTCAATGTTCCATTCGGTATAATTGAGGCATCGTCCTTTTTTCGGCGTTGCGATAGAACGGAGTGCCTTATCTCTTTTATTGCCGCCGCCGCATCCTTTCTGAGCTAGCAGGACAGCCGTAGAACAGCCTTATCGCCATCAAGCAATCTAACGAACTAATAACGTGTATATGCACTGGAGTTTAAGGCGGTTCATAGCGGCGTCCAATGGTCGGTAGCCTCCCACCTCGAACGTATATCTATTAATGAAAGCAATTCACTGCTGGTATTTTTCCGCTTTGTTCTCTTTTCGTTTCGTTCTCACCGTTTGCTGAAGGCGACTTGCTTTGGGAGCCTCGATGTCGACGTTCGTTCCACTTCGCGTCAAAGTAACAGCTCAAGTTGACGGTAATCGCCACGTGTCGCAGACGCATTTTATGAATCTTAATTCTGAGCGTCGTAACGCGATTACCACGTACGAGGGCCGGCTTTCGCTTCAGGGGAGTAGTGCTTCTTGGTTGCAAAGGCTTGACTGTATATTGTGCGGTTCCTCCTGCTGCCATTGTTGCTTGCTTTACGGTCGTTTTGTTCCCTCGGCATTGTCTATTCCGCAACAGTTTTCCTTGAAGACGGAAGCCATCCCGCTGGTACTGTTATGTTATTCGTCGCTAAAATCTTCTGCTTTAACTAGTGATTCTTTCTACTCGTAAGTGTCCGCTGGACTGCTGTGTGGACTGTCGAAAGGGTGTGCAGAACACGAACGAACGACAAAAAGCAATGCTATAATGTAAGATACAGAGACCTGTTACGTTGCTCATATCTGTTCGGGATTAAATTGTGTGTACGTGATTTGCACGAGTTAAGAGTCGCCCATCAGAGCATCTATCCTATTCTATGCTATCCAGCGACGACCTATGACTGATATTAAACATAGCAGTTAACTGGCGCATAATGTAATCCGAGCGAAGGCTAGCTTGACTAACATTATATTGGTTTTCGACGCCGATAGTCGCTACTCTGCCCATTTACCACCGTCAGAATTGGTTTGTAGTTTGCTAACATATACTACTACTACTACTACTACTTTTATGCGAGTGCCTATTTACTAGTCGAGAGGCTAACACAAAACCACAATTAAATATGACAAGTATTAGCTAAATTTACCTTTTCTACATAGTTGGAAAAAGAACCCAAACATAGGTGAGAATCCCTTGCCACATAATCTACTACCTTCTGACCTCAGCAATGGCAAAGAAATGGGGGATAATCTCCGAACAGGCGATCGTGTAGTGACAGTGCCTGTATTGCATATTTCAGGTTGAAGTGAAGCTTTTGCGCAGGTTGAAAATCGAGCTACATCTACCTGGATCCAGCAGATTAAATGGATTCTCAGCCTGCGACTCCAATGGACGCGAGCTGCCTTCAGGGTGAGTGATTAGTTGAGCATTTCCATTTTCCATCATTGACGTCAGATTTGTTTGGGTCTGACATGCCTACTTGCTGACAATCGGCTCCGATTAAGGGTTGATGCGAGTTCGCTTCATACTGTCTATTTCAAATCTGCCGTTCGATCACTCCAGTATACCTTTCATTACAAATACAAAGCCCTGAGGGCTGATTCGATCGTACCGTTACCTTTACATCCCCATATATATAAAGATCACATTCAAGTTGTTTGCACCGGCGGGGTGGGTTATGCCATCTTATGGCAATACACAAACACGTCTTCTCTACGCTATCTTCAAGCTAATCATCTATTCATTGAAACCCATATATAGGAGACTGATACTGGGTCAGTGTAGTTAGTTTCTGCGTGGTTGCAATGATGTAGTAGCTTAATAGAGGATGCCTGATTGTTATACGGTGTATTAAAACATCTAGCTTAGTGCTCAACGCGGTACCGCCTATGATTAACCCTAGTATTTCATTCAAAAGCAATGGAGGCCAGCGTTCGCTCTTACTTCTTGTACAGTGATTGTTGATCTTCGTTTCAAAATTGAATCGAAGCGAGGGCGAACAAAATCGTTATCGAGGTTAATTATATCTAATTAGATTTTACTCACACAATGATTTAAGTCGTCGATGGTCTATGGGCCAACGAATGAATAAATGAGACATATTTTAATTACATTGCAGTGCCTTGTTATGACTATTATTCAAATAGGTTAGCGTACTCTGACGAGAACAACGGAACTTTTCACCGCTACAAAAACTCGGCACAAAGTTCAGGGTCAAAATTAGCTAGTGTGATCAACTCTGCACACTGGACGTTGTTTAATTTTAGAGACTTCACTAAATTAAATAAGATATTCATTCAAGTTATTCCTCTTTAGGATTAGTTAAAAAAGAGTGATATTGTTTAGGTGTATGGTGGCCTTAAACGGACGCGTCACGATACTGTCAAATAAAAACACTTTCGTTTCAAATAACAAACTGCCAACAAACTTTTAATCTAAAAGAGAAATACATTTAGCTTGATTATCACAAGCTAAATTATCATTAACAGCTGCCTGCGAAAGTGCACAGAAACGATGATCGGACCACTAGCCGGATCTTATCGGGTGTAAAGACACAGAATTAGTAAACGCCTGCAAGCGGCTAATATAATTGCTTTTACGTCCTCCTTGTGTATGCATTTTGAAGGTAACATCACTAGGAGTTGTATATACAAGTATAAATCCGATCAACATTTCGTTCTCAATTCTATGGCAGCGCTCTACAGGCTTTGTCTTCAAGCCGCCATGTGAAATTACCCGAGTAATTCGATTGATGGCTAGATTTGCATTAAACTATCGTGCGTATACATAGAAACGTACGTAAAAAAACACAGATTTAATTGTTCATCGTCGTTACACTGAATATAGCATAAATTGGACAAACAATTAAATTGCTATGTTTTCAATTGTACTATGTATACTGTACATGAAAACTGAATAACTCTTTCCGATGTAAGATACCTAGTTTCATAGTCATGTCAGTCTGGCTGCTGCTAATGAGAAATTTGGACCACTGTCGAAGTTTTACGTTACATTTCTTAGCCTTCGATTTATTAGTTCTCAATAAATTTATAAATTGAAGGGCGTTCTCTAACAGAAAGAGCATATTTTTGTTCGCGACATTCGCTCACTTTTAATATCGATTATCATTATTATTAAATCTGCCTAGGACCAAGGACGTTATCAGAAGAAAGTTTGCTAAGAACGTTGTGCGCTGCAGTTCTTGCTAGCTTTCATTTTCTATAGGCTACTACATTATGCAACTTTCCCTCTAATGATTGTTCTTCAGCGCCTTCACCGGCAGCCCCGATGGAGGTGGTCAATTCTCCTCAGCCAGGGTGTTCTGCATTTAGAGACCGGGACTCACCACCACAGGGATCTTCAACAAGTGGCCTGCTAACAGGACCTTCCGGAATACAAGATGATGACTCGCTCGGGTCCCCCCCCGTTGATGAGCGGTCCCTCCATGAAACATTGGCACGAAACCGGGAGAAGCTCAAGGTGAAGCTTCTGACCAGAAGACCAATTCATCAGCTTGTCCAGCAGGGAATAATCCCTCGTGAGTACATTGGTCAGTATTTATTCCGAAGGTCAACACAAACCATATAAACCTATACGGTTTGTTTCGGGAAATGGGACAAACTGTGCACTGTATTGTAATTACCATCCTCTTATCCGATTGCCTGCAATACGGGCTCTGCTAAGCATGGAATGAAGTGCTGTCCGAGTACCGTAGTGCAGGATTATCACTGACGAAATTACTTGTATTCGCTCATCGTGAGTATACCGTGAAACTAACAGAACTCGCGACTGACGAACATGAGACATTCCAACCGAATGCTGTTTCTACAAATGCTGTTATATCTTCTACAAGTTCCTTTTTTTTTTCTCTCTTATAAGTGACCTCTTCTAATTGTGTATTCAATGCTTTCTCGGTTACCCGCAGCATTAAAGGCCTCCCCGCAATTTCTAGAACAGAAGCAAAGACTCGAACGGGCTAAGATGGGCGACTTCCTCAAGAATAAGATGCAGCATCGGCCAGATCGTGACACTTTAATTCGAGCGCACATCCTTGAAGACACTTCAGCAAAACTTGATCCTTCACTTCAAGACAAGCAGAGGAGATTGAAAAGAGCGCGTCTAAAGGACGACCTTAATGACCGTTTGGCACATCGTCCCGGGCCTCTCGAACTCATTCGAGGCAACATCTTACAAGCAGACGAGACTTTCGCTCAAGCAATCAAAGGTCTGAGATATTTAACGTTTATTGTACCGACTTTAATGATTATCACCTATAAAAATCTAAATACTAATTACTAGTAGAATACCATTTTATGTTATGATGATGATGGGTTACATCGCAATGAATGAGAAGATCATTAGGAAAAAATGCTTAATTAATATATTTTATGTCGTTCACGCAAATAAGAAGGAAGTAACCTATAGATTACGCTTTTCTTTATTGTCTTTACAGAGGGGACTATCCCATTCAAACGGACATGCGAAGGCGACATCGTCACGCCCACCGAGCCGATCTCAGAATCAGGTAGTGACGACTCCCAGCAGGGAAGTGGTGATGGTGGTGCTGGCTCCCGGGATGGTTCACCCCCTCAGGGCGCCCCAACACCCCTACAAGTGAGCACCTCGGCTTCACTTGTTACGCCCACCGTTTCGTCGGTTATTGCGAACTCCAGTACGACGACTCCCACTGGTACAACTAGCATGCATACACCTCGACTGGAAGCAATGAACCTAGCTAACGCCGTCGTGGGCGCGACTGCTACACATACGACTCCAACCACACTTCTCTTAACAACAACCGACGGAGATGGTCATTCCGTGATTGTCTGCACCCAGACAGAGAACGGCGCGGCCGGACAAGCCGTTGTAAAAACACTTTCACAGTCGCCTGCAGCGATTCCCTCAACACCAGTCTACTTTACGCTGGCCACGAATCCTACCAGAACACCGGCCGCAGTTGGCAACAGTGGGCCGACGCTTATCAAACAGCGATCTCTGCCAACGCCCGTAACGCTCGTATCTAGTCAGACGGCAACTACGCCGGTTCCAACAGGATCGAAGAAAAAATCTTCTTCCTCTGGCAAAGCCGCCCAAACGACACCTTCGCAGCAACCCAATAAGAATCGTATAATCAAGTTCCACGAATACAAGGTTCGCTCCTGGACGCTAAAAGCGCGTCTGATGGCTGAACTCTTAGGAATAAGAGCTGCACAACTTATTTCGTTATGTTTCAAATCTAGTCCGCGTTTGAAATACCTCGACTTAAACATATGGTTTAATTTCGATTTCCTTACTAGAATGCACATTAGCCAAGCTCTTCTGTTAACACTTGTTTCGTGTTTTACAGGGACCCCCGTCGGCAATGAAGGACAAAGAGATGAAGGAGAAAAAGGAAACATCTTACGAGTTGCTTCTGCAACAACAAAGAGTTTTTCTTCAGTGGCAAATGGACCATGCTCCCGGAAATGGATCGAAGCAAAAAATGATCCTGCCAGCACCGAGTAGTTCCTTTCAGACTGGCGCTCCGATTAACAGTGACGCCTATAAGTTAAAATGCGCCAAGCTTGAGGACATGAAAGGTGTGTACAGGTGGTGTGCACATGAGCACATATTGAATGCAAACTCAAAACCCCCAAACAGGTTTGAACTGCTTTCGAAGTTATACACAGGACACCTTCGCGTAGTTGTTATCCATCAGAGTACATACACATCGGTGCGGTCTCTCGAATATGTTAATAAATATATTATAATAATTACTTACTAAATATAATAATACATTACTAATAATAATACTAAATATAATAAATAAATAAATAAATAATTACTACTACGATTAAGGACTCGTCAAGTAGCTTGTAAGGTGACAGCTTATATTGTTAAGCGATACACGTTATTAAATGTTTAGATATTATACCGTTAGACGTGTAAACATAAAACAGTAAACAAGTGATAGAGTTATCCGACAATCTCTTGACTTTATATGGTAAACATGCTAACAAATAATGCCATATTTTTCTTGTGCCATCATGCCAGTATCGGACCTCAAGCTTGAACTAAAAAAACGTAACCTTACCGTTTCGGGATCAAAGCCACAGCTGATTGAAAGGCTAAAACCTTTCTCCGACCAGATCGCGTCAACAAAACCGGGAACGCCTTCATCTATCGAGTGTGCCAGTAGCAACCACAGCAATATCAACAACTGGTGAGCATGGTAGCAATCTTCCTGCAATATTTCTATGGGGCATAGCAGGAAGTGTCTTTGTAGAAGCTTAAAAATTCATTTTTTGCTCAAAAAAAAAGCAATTTTTTTTAAAATACTTGAATATTTTTATAAAGAATTTTACCGAAGCGAATATGAATCACCATTAAGATAAGCTTTTTTCTGCACATTTTTACATATTTTTGTCATTTCCGTAGTTGACTCTTAAGATTTTTGATAGTTTGGGTCTGCCATTAGCTCAAGATTTTATTACGTTAACGGCTTTATACCGACGAATATCGCCGGGCGCACAGTTACTATTAAACGATATTTTGCTAATTGGTTAGGTCTTAAATGGAAGCCGTAAGTATTGAAAAAAATGATTCTATTAAGCGAACACAATAGTTAAGAATGACAGGCAGTAGAAGATGCAGAAAAAATTGGGTGAATCATCGCTCAGGTACATCGTACAGGCAAAGGGAAAAATCTCCATTTTGACGCGCCGTCAAGGCTTGGTATAGCATTAAACAGGGTCAAACACTTTTGAAAACGAAAGTCATGACCTAACCAATGTATCTGTCCTGTTAATATTCCCAACTCTGTGACTACATCAAGTGATACGATGATTGACGATGTGTCAACGCCGACGGTCGGAGAACACGATAGCGTGTTGGCAAAAATGGACATCCTCCATAAAGAGCTGCTTGAAAAACAACGAATACAAACCCTTCTGCAACAACAACAACAACAGCAGCAGCAGCAGCTTCATCAGCAGATGCCGGCGACGACCACGAGCCAGCAACAACAGGCCAACGTGATCACAATCACTGATGGCAGGTGTGTATGTTCATTTCAAGTGTTTTAGTATATCTCAATCCATATGTTCTACCGCCGTAAAAACGGCAGCCTTTGACCATAGCGTTGTTTGCGCTGAGACCGATTCCTGACGGGACTAAGGCATGGAAAATTGTTGTACAAACAATTTTCCATGTTAACCATATAACAGCTTTTCGTAAAGTCAAATTGCTTTTAACAGACTATAAGTAACTTTTAGCCTATAATACCTACACGTGAAAACCTTTGCAGCAAACGGGCTGTACATATGTAAACAATAATGTATTTCTAGTTTTCGTTTCGCTTCGTGTGCCTTATAGTGGTAAGGACCAGACAATTCAAGTAAACCGGGTACTGTGCCAGCCAGGCGTGCAAATAATTCATGCCAAACCGCAATTGGTTGCACTACAAGTAACAAAGTCATCTGATGCCGCCCATTGCGTGGACGGGGGCATGCTCAACGTATCCGGCTTAGCCGGCTCACCAAATATTGCCATCGTCAGTCAAGTAGCTAGTTCTTCTGGTGAAACTTCGGCAACCACTCTTCAGAAAATGTCGCCACAGCACATTCAAGTGAAACATGTCGTCCCAACGACAGTTGCCACCCCTTCACTTGGGGCGTCTCACGTGATCGGTCAGTTGACAAAGCCTATGGGGCAGCTGCAGCCGATACAGGTTCAGCATAACGGAGGTGTACAGGTAAAACAGGTGAGCGGGTCTAAACAGGCAGTACAGGCGGGCAAAGTTCAGCCGGTTCATGTCAAGGTACAGCCTTCAGGTCAACACCTGCAGCAGCAACAACAACAACAACCTCAGCCTTTAACGACTGGCCAGCTAAAATTGTCCACCTTACCAAAACAGCTATTGCAGCATAAAATTCTACCTCAGGTAGGAAGTCAACCTATAGCTATCCGTAAATTAATGCACTGGTGATTATCTAAGTAAAATAATATTATTGCTCACTATTCATATTGGAAAACTAAAGAGTTATTCATGTAGTAGTTTATCTGTAGTTTTCCAGCAGTAGAACTTTACGTACCACTTATTTCATTTACTAATTGCTTACCATTTGTCAATAGCCGGCTTCCATTGTAGCTAGCTCGGTCGGCGCCAACACATCGATTTCAGCTGGTCCGGCATCACCGGTGCTCAAGAACACGTCCGTTGAACGCAAACCCAGTTCAAGCCAGGACGGGGCTCGAAGTCATACGAGAACCCATTCGTTACCTTGTCATATGGATGTACTGCCTAGAAAGCCACCTCCAGAATACACTGAAATGACTCGACAGATTCAGGAACATCAGCAGCAACAGCAAAGCACCAAGGAGTCATGTGATATGAACCTGAACGATATCTTTGAAATTATCTCTAAACAGGAGCAACCCGCACAGTTTGAGGTCACTCGAAACCCTGACACCGGTGTGATCATGCTCAAGGAAGCGACTGCCGATACTCCAAAAACATCTCATATTGTGACGCCAGATATAAAGGCACCAGTTGTGATCGAGGGTTTATCAGTACCCATCGCTGTCGCAAGTCAAGACATGTTGAAACCACTGGAACAAAAATCTGCCACTGAGAGACAAGTTGGAATCAGCTTGAATAGTGAAAAGCTGCAGACAACTGTCCTTAAGTCAAATCTTGTGATGGCTCAAACCCGTGGCGTTCAAGATCACGCTGAATCGTTACCATCTGTGCCGAATGCGAGAACAAGTGACGATAACAGTCAGAGCACCCAGTCTTTCAAAGGTAACAAACAGACTATTTCGGACCCAATGTCCATACGTGTCCTGGAGTTAAAATTATAGCTTGCTAAGATACAAATAGATTAACTTTATTGCCAGAGGAAGAGCTGACTGCATTGTAATCCGTTGCGTACATAAGTTATTCTACTAAATCTGATTCAGTGGCATGGTAGAACTTCGATATAACTGTTGCTTGTCTCTTAATTGTACAGGAACGTTAAGTACACTAGTAAAAAGCAAGCAGAGCCTGCAAAACGTCCAAGGGGCAATAGAAACTACATCAGTCGATAGCTGCAAAGGGGACCCACAGGTGCGAGCTCACGAAGACAAGGCACTCGATTTTAATGTTGACCTCGATGCTCTCGAAACGTTGGACATCAACTTCGACATAATCCATCAGGACAACAATAATAAGCATTCAAATCAGCATCTCTTCAAAAATTTGTACGTACTACCTATTTTTTCACCTGGAAAAACGGTCATGTTAAATCTATTGTGTTCCAAAGCGATGTGCGACATGACATATTGTTCTGCTTGTAGATTTCTGCTATAAGTGAACTGCTAGCCAGTTGTCTGAACCGGTTAACCTTAAGTAAACATAAAATTTAAACTTTAGATGACATAATCATACCTATTTTGCATAAAGCTTTTAACTGTTTATTGTTACATATGCTCATGCAAGACGTACATCCAGTACGAATGAAAACTATCGTTTATTAATAATACTAATTAATAAAAACTTAAAAGTTAATATGCACAGTCATCTAGTAGTATCTTATTATAAATCCCCACTGACAAGCACTTCACCATTATTTAATTCCAGCTCCCTCGAACCAGAACATATGTCTACAGACTTTGGACAAGATCTAGATTGGTGGTCAAACGAGCTTTTTCAAACCAAACAATCGACCACGGGCGATACACGTCCGACCGATCAGTTGCCTAGCGATGGTAACAATTCGACATCAGCACTATTGATTACCACATCGGTCCCTAACCAAGCGCTAGTTCATAATGAACCGACGCATAGTTCTTCGGATAGTCTACGAACGCCTGAAATCACCCCTTCATTGTCCTTAAACGACCCATTGTTGTCGTTTAGCAATACGAATAACTGTACACTGACTGACCACAAGGCCGCTAGCAGCATTCACAATAGCAATAATAACAATGCACTATCAGGGGCAGGATTTAGCCAGCCGCTCAGTCATCACCCGCCAGCTATCTCACTATATAGTGATATGCAGGGCCTACTATGCGAAGATGTTATTATGGCCGATTGGACCAATGCACAGCCGCACAGTTTCGATATCCATATGCAGATGTAATTACTTGCTCGAGATTTTGAGCGGTAAAGCGGTAGAAGTTCATTTGGGACAAATGTCTGAGAAACATTTGGGCTTTTGGAACTTTTCGGTTAGACACTTAAAACCGTTCATTTCTCGCGCCTAGTTTCGGCCTGGCGGTACAACTAAGCGTAGTTCGTTAACACAGAAAAGGACAAACAAATAATGAAGATAAAATCTAGCGACTTTATCACGAACAATGGAGGCTAATCGGGCCGACAGGGTGAATCACCGTGTTGGGGGCAATGATCAACTCCAATGTTAATCTATTTCAAATTTATCGCTTCTACTTGTTTGTTGGATCGTCCATGTAATAATCGTTTGTGTGTTCGATAGTTTCTACTGAGTGTGTTCACGATATTGCGGTACACTCACTGAAAAGGCACAGCTGTCAAACTGTGAAATTCAGGGTTCGGAAACGTTACTTGTCTCAGACCATCTTAGGATCGACAAACATTTACTACGGAACAGGAGAAACAAAAAAGCCCAGCACACATTCAGACGACAGCAGAACTCCACTGTCATTCTACCGTCATCCCTTTCGGACGAACGCAGTAGTATTTATGCATATAAAATTACACATTCTGTCTATCATATACATTAACTCTACAATATATACGATCTGGTAATTTGCAGTTAAATAGTTACAAAAAGTTAATAAAATATATATATATATATGGTTCGATTATATATAGCGAACGGTACCACAAGGAATCGCTCTGACGAACGGGTGCTTCTTGTACGAGTAAACAATTTATAGAGCAATTGTACTAGTCTAGTCAGCAAGAGATTAGAGCAGGACCTGCTTGTACCATGTGAGAAAACTTATTACATATTTCCCCTTTGTAGTCCTTATGGAAATCGACGATTTAACATTAAATTCTCCATTTCGTCACTAGTAAGAGCTCTGCGATACACACATCGGATTTAGGCTAGTGTTAGCTAACGCGTACATTTTCCCCAGCTGATTCGATCCCCGCTGGAATCTTTAATGTTCCCAGATATCGAATGAAAGAATCTGTATAGACGGAATGTGTTGTTCCCAGGAAATGTGTAGCGTTTTTTTTACGACGAACGTTTTGTTGCTGGCACAACAATAGCAACAACGAGTGCTCAGTAGCCATTATCTACAAATGAGGTTGAGATATAGAATGAAAAGCCGTATATCGTCGAACGACTAACTTACTGATGATAACGCATATGGATTATAAATAGAATATATAAGTAGAAAGACTGTACGTATAGAAGTTGTTGCGATGTCGTTCGTTGTACGTTACCCGATTCACTAATTATCGTGCTTGTCTAGTTTATCTTATTACGATAAAATTAGGTGGATAGAAATACGATTAGGGAAACGAACGCATAACAGTTGAGTTTGAAGGGAAACAAATAATTTACCTGCACACGTTCGGGGAGAACTACTACGCTATATCTAGCACGCAAGCGTGCACCATCTTTATACGACGAAAATTTCCGTCTCACTTTAAATCCTACCATTTCAGCCTAGTCGTTTGTTACGAATAAGGAATCACTGACAGTCCGGCTGTATTAGGATCGATCGGATTCAAACTACAAAATTTTAATATTTGATGATTACGGACGCTTCTCTCGATGATGGAGAGCTACGTAAAGGTTGTATGATTGCTTAAGGATCGAGACGTCCTAAATATGAAAAGGTTAAAAACGTACTATCTGTATTGTGATGCGCAAGAGGTGTCAATCTTTCGAGTTAGAAATGCGCCGCAAATGGAGGAAACGACCGAACGCTTTTTCCCTCGCTTGTTTGTGGAAAAGTAACAAAAGGGTATTTTGTCACATATTCGATCAGTCGTATAACAGTTTTGTTAATTCTTTGTTAAATGAACGCGAAGTATTCACTAATATTATTCATCTGAGTTGTTCACTGTAAAAGGCAGAAAAACTCGTCGTCGACAACTTGTCTCTTTTAACATTTATAGATTAAAGTTATAGTAAACATGTACGCAAGCAAGACTGGCCCGCTTGTCGGATGTGAAATAGTTCCAATATGTATATATGTGGAGAATAGAGCTATCAAAACCATCGATTTTCCTACAATTATTATTTAATATATGGGGCCAAGCGAGTACGAGAGAGGAAGCAATAAAGCAACAATATTCAATCCTGATTTTTGCGCGTCTGGCCGATGCGCTTGACAAAAGCCGTTAACGTCTGGCAGGAAATAGCAAGATTTTTCTAGACGAAAGTAGCCGACGCGGCTCAGAGGGGCACATACGTTTTTGTTAACATAGATGTACTAGCATGGTCAGTTGTATATTACAAACAGACAGTAGTTTGACGTTTTGTCCGCCATTTTATGAAATTACCAATGGCACGGTGTGATTGTAAGCAGTGGACACAACCAGCGCTATCAAGACTGCTAGCTAAACCCGTAAAGAAACAACAGATCGACAACACTTTAGCTTCGATCGACGAACAAGGAAATCTGGAATTATATGGAACAGTCTACAACTCAGTCTTGTAAGCTGCAGGCGTTAGAGCATGCGGAGAAGTACGTGTGTCGAAATGGGTGGCAGAAGATCGCTGACAACATTGAATCTAAACGGGGAAAATTTTCCAATTATACTGATTTAGACAATAGCGACAATGTGAATGAACAGAAGAGCTGCTTCCTCTGGTTACATCGTAAGAACAATCTTTTTGTATAATTAAGTATATGTATATGAAAAAGCTTATTATTTACCTGTAGTGTGTAAATGTGTAAAAACTATTGGACAAGCTTCATACGTTGCGTTTCCTTGCTAACAATATTGCATAGTGCATAGTTTTTTTCTACTTTCAACAGCACCGGACGGGAGACTAATTCATCTATTCTTCTGGTTCTGGTTATGTAAAATGTTTGTGTATATAAGACGTAGTACTAATGCTATCAGACAGTACGGAATTATAGTTCAACGTAACGCTCGATATCTTGCGCTGTTTTGTCATACAGAAAAAAAACAAAAATTCATGTGATAATTTTTGACGGGCGCTAATACGGAACGCGAGGTAGGTTTGCGAGTCTGTTACATAAGGCTGGTCTACACGAGCTATTTCCCCATACGTGTAGCGAAGCTTGCTTAAGTCTGTGTGTCCTTGTTGTAGCTGATAATGAGTGGACCCTTACGCCATGTGCCTGGGCGTGTCCATCCACCTGCGTGTGTGTATAACGTACGTATTCTGTTCTGCTCTGCTCAAAACGTGCCTCTCTGGCTGGTCGTGTAGATTCTATTTTTGCCATGAAAGTAGTAATAAGGATGAGAGTGACGTCGATACATACATACATACATACATACATACATATATATACACAGCGTTGTATAGAAAAAAAAACTATTTATTGTCCAGATTATAATAATACAATTAATATTGTTTGTACAAGGGTTATTATTATAATTACTCTTAGCACTTTGCCACTACCGTAAGTAGAACACACTCGCTCGACACAGCGATATGGAAAAAAAACTAGAGTGACGTTGATTGTAGGAAATGAAGTTGTTACAAGCAAACTCAAATAAACTGTTTTTTTTTTTTCTTAATTTATTCCCGTTTATTCTTTTTGGTAACCTTTTGAAGGTTTACTCTTCGGCTCTTATATTAACGTAATACTCATCTAGTGCCGGTATGTGCCTAATCATGAGAATACGCTAGCCTTTTTCCAATCAAACCAAGATATCACAGTGATGATGTGTGCAAAATTTTGTCTTTATGCTGGGATCGAATCGTACGAAAAAAACCTGTTGCAGTCTCTATTTACCATTAACGTATTATTTTCTACGTAGGTACCTGCCTTATCAGTTGCCGCCACTTACGAATGTTTATGTCACGAGAAGCTGTTATTTCACTGCAGTGCAATAAATTAACGCTTTATTTATTATACGGTATATTGCCTAAGTAACATCACAACTTCTTTTCGGGTGTGGCTCATTTTCGCATAACCGTTGAGAATATTAATTGTTTGCCTTGTTAGTTTTCGACAACAGCGTATTGATTTATTATTTACTCTTTTTAGTCGTGCACCACGTTTTAGCTGGTCGTCGTTGAAACGCTTTATACGGCAAAAGATCGTATGTACATTTATACGATTTTGTCTCACATATAATATATGATAGTAAAATTTCTAGGATTCGTGTGAAAACTTTAATGTCTATCTAACGTTTGTCTCTGAAGACCCTGTTAATAATTCAGTTACCTCATATTTTTCAGAACGGAAGTCATCACAACATGGAAACGGTTCCTCACATTATCCAAAGTTGTACGATTCAGACTCAATCCGAGTAATATTGTTTATATATACACAAAATCTATAGTCTATATATATATATATATATATATATATATATATATATATGTGTGTAGGGGAAGTATTCCGATCCATAAACACAAAGCAGTCGTCACTTACTTCCTCACCTACAAATTCGATATGTTCGCGTACACTTCTCGCATTTATTTTCGCCTTATATAAATAAAATTATCACTCAGTTACTTTTCTTATGCTACTCGCTGGTTCAGCCCTGAACATCGACCTCCGTCGACGCACTCTTAGTATCGGCGAAAACTAGCTAGTACACTGGCATTCGCCTTTGCCGACCATTTCCACCGTTACCGCCTGCAGCGCTGGATCCTTCAGCAGAGCCAGCTTTACATAACGGCCGCTCTGGACTTGTCTGTGGTGTTTCAGTGCTCTCAGATACGTCAAAAATTTCTGTGACATTCATGCGGTTATTCTCATCAGTGTAGTAGAATGCCATTAGTGCTTCCTTTTTCTGGGTTACATCTAGCATTTGTTCAAGAGACTGTGCTTGTGACTGGTGAAGCGAGCCGCGCTCGTGATCAAGCATGTCATTAGTTAGATCAATTGCCGAGCTGACCGAAGGCAGGCCTGTATCCAGTGAACGTAGCGCGTCCATGACGCTGGTCTTGCGACGACGGCTGAGCGTCTGTGAAAGCGAGAGCTTTGAGCCGAGATTCAGTTCGGACAGTACCCGTTTCTCGTAGGGTACACCCGCGTAGGATTTGCGCTGACGTCGTTTCTGTATATCGGTGACGGCCGGTCTCGATCCAGTTTGTAGGTTCTCCATACTGCGTGAGCGTGCCTTTGATGGGCGGGCGGTAGCGTCGAGACTGTAGTTGAATTCAGTGATGGCCAGCTGGCAAGAGAAGGTGTTGGACGCAGGAGGGCGTGCACCCATAGGAGAACCAATGGGCGGCAACGAGACCTTGGAAACGCGTCGCCGTGGATAGGGCTTTTCGTCAGTGACGCTGACCTGTTCAGGAACCGCGATTTCGCGCAGTTTGTCGATTACATTAAAGAGACTTGCGGTCAACTCGTGTCGTAGGACAGGGATTAGCTTGCAAAATTTTGAAGCAATTGACATTGTGATGTCGAACGGAAGTACATACGGAAGCGTTAGTAGCGATAACACCTAGGCGAGAAAGTAACGAAGTATTTATTGGTTTTCGAATGAATTTTTAGAAGGGTACTACTCTAGATGTCATAATATACGTTGAAATCTGTACAGGTGGCAATGGTAGAGCATGTACCAATTAGTAGTATAAACTATGTAAAAATTGATTGTGTACACTGCTTTATAAGGGAAAACACGCTAAAATCTGCAGCCATAGGTTAGAGACAACAAGATAAGCAACATGGGTAGCAAAAGAAAACTAATTAGAAACAATGCTTCTATGTTTCGCATGTAATAAATCATCTCAGGATCGTGCCGAAATGCACGAATCTGATAGTTCAGATCCTCCAGGATCCAGGACATCTTCTAAGAGTCTTTAATCATTGCTTATATTCCGATTATCTGATAGACATTTGCAATTTATTCAACCAAATATATGGAGAAGAACAAGTCGAATTAAACGAAGACTAGAACAGGTAGCCGTTTCAATTCAAGCTTTTTTTGAGCCTAACTTAACTGTATGCCAGCTGATTTAACAAAACCCCTGGCTAGAGTCCTAGTTGAAAGAAAGCTGCTTTCGGAGTTGTTATATCGTCCAAATTGGCCTACAGCTTTTATCCAATTTGGCGCTTTCGAACCCTAGCAGACGTTAGCTTATGGTTTAGTTTAACTGAATGGCGTGTAGAATTATCTTGCCTGATCTAGTTGTTTTTAGTAATAGAACATGACACAGCAAACATGATTTCCCACTATATTGTTGGTATAATACGTATATTTAGCCAATAATAGACAACCACACAAGGATGCCTTGGGACGTATGCTATCTATCACGAAATGCTCACTTCTGCGCCTATTTGCTGTGTTGCTGCTGAAGCGATAGTTGCAAACAGATGTTGTTATAGCTCATCAGGGTCCCTCACCTTAACAGGCCTGTGCTTGAACAACCAGTTGACGATTCCACGATTCTCATTTTCGGCGGCTGCAAGCATTGGGGCCTGAATAGGCTCGGGCAGCGAGGCCAAATCAGCCATTCGTTTTTGAAGCTTACAGTCGTCACAGCCGTCGTAAGGATGCGAATCGGCAAAAACACGTAAAGTATCGGAGGTTGATTCTGTTTGAGAGGGATCGACCACACCCTCCTCATCTTCTACCGTAATGTCAAACGACGACTTCACGGCAAGGCAGCGGGTACACGAGATAAGGTTGTGACGTTGAAGGTATTTAACAGCATCGTCAAAGCCTAAAAAAACATGTAAATATTAAACGAACAAGAAATTAGCACACAACGTAATTTCTCACGGAATACTGCTGGAGTAGTATCAGCAGGTCACGCATAAACTTATCGTAACTTAATATAATTAAGAACTTCACCCATGGGGAATACAAAATAACAGCAAACCTCAATCATATCTACGTGAAACGTTCAGCATTACCTGCGCCGTCGGCGGTTGCATGCGGTACTAGCAAGCGTTATCAAAGCGGATGAATGTAGTGCAAGATCTAGCTTTAAGGGATGTGGGCGTCATACTATTGGCAACCTGGTAATCGTTTTCTTGTTTGTATAAACAGTTGTTGGGCTTATCTCATCTGTGCAGATAGAATCAGACGAGTAAACGCCGATTCCCGTGCAGCATTAGTCAGGACTTGCTGAGCAGCGTCTGAATGGCGCGATTCTCGAATCTCGAACGACAATATATCGCACTCCTTAATGCTCACACGATGGATACCGCAATGCTCCCGGCGCTCATGCGTCAGTCAATATTCTACATTAGAGCTGGTGGCATAGTCCGGCGTACTACAGGACTGTCCAAGAAGAGGGTTGCTTATCAAATTGTACTCTTACCGACCCTTCTTACACGTACTGCGTTGGGCAACGCTTTTACGCTTCTAGCAGTGCAAACTAAAACCACTTGTTATACACCGGAAAAGTATAGACAATGATACAAAAACTGTGTACGTACTAGGTTTTCTATTCACTTGTTTTTGCCCACCTTTCCGGGAGCCGGTCTGAAAAAGGATCAAAGGAGAACATGTTCCGCTGAAGCTCCCGTTAGCTTTACCAACTCCATACTATATGTTGGCTAAGAATTTGAATTTCACTAGAATTTTCCTGTAGTCGGGCACGTGGAAACGAAATTACGCTGTTGCTATCCAGGACTTCCTGCTCAAATCTCTGGTAAGCATACCGCTATTTGCGAGTGTGTAGTAATAATATCATGAGGAAAGGATCAGCCCAGCATAAATGAGGATTCGACCCAATGACTTTATTTTAGCATATTGGCTTACCTTGTTGGGTCATCCGCGCAAGTATTTCGGGATGCGGCGGAAACAAGATTCGGACAAAGCGATACAAGTTTGCAGGACTAACTGCAATCGACGTGTTTGACAGGTGGACAAGCATCAAGTTGAAACTTTCGTCCTCAGGACAGATGTCATTCTCGCCTGAGAATGGTGAAACCGTAATAGTATTCTCATTAAGCAACGGTAGATTATCACTGAATCCGCCATCCATGTATGCCTGTGAAATGAAAACAAAAGCCATACGGGATTAATGATCTGCTTTTAATCATACATGCAACACGAAGTCGTTAAAGTTGGTATACTCTTACGTATCGGATGATTGCTCTCGATAATCGATCACTAAAACTGACAGCTGCGAGAGCCTGTAGATATACACCTGATTCAATACGTTGATAACGGATGATCAAGCCCGCTCGACTTTTAAACATGGCTCCATGTCGCTCGGATATTAAAACAAAAAAGTTCTAACGCAAGCAAAGTCAATGTCGATCAATTTTAATTATTAATTAACATCGATACGAGATCTCGTTTCAGAATGAAGATAAAGAATAAAGAGTTCAATCAGTCATACTTGATGAATCAATTGAGGCATATTTCATAATGTTGGTCGCTTCACTCGAAAGCTAAAATTAAAAGACGTTTCTCAGATAGAGAAACGCCTGACCTTCATTTAGGAATGATTCGGTTTAGCAAAATATATACAAACGTCCTCCGAAAGCCATTTTTCTAAGCAGCTGGGTGAAATACTCAAAATAACCCGACTTGAGGCTCAGAGTTCCGATTCGAATCGTCTTCAAACTGTGCAAGGTGGACTGTAACATAACTTCCTAAACTTAACGAAAGACTCATGTTAATCCATCGACAAGCCTATATAGCCTATTTTTCACGTATTTGCACAGAATTTATCGGGAAAGTAATAATACTTGAGACACGTATCCTGGCCGTTTCTAACTGATAGCTGGAAACGAGTCATCAGTCCCGAAGTCAAACTCGGTGCTGGCAGCACTTTTTTGATGGATCTTTCTAATTGCTATCGTGTGATCTTTTTGGGTTTAGCAGTTATTGGTAAACATTGAGCACCTAGGCTTATTAGTGACATTGTAACCAACGGGACAATAGGGCTGAGGCAAAACAACGATAGTTAGGGTTACCTGTCAGTTAAGCTTTGACAAATCTCGTTTATAATAACAATATTATCGCTGGATGACGGAGTTAAATGATGAAAAGAAAAAATAAAACAGGCATCAGTTCTTAAGGAACTACCGTCTAAATTTTTGTGGCGGAACTTGTAGATAATTTGAGAGAAACTGAGCTAGGAAAAGCGGTAGTAGAAGTTGACGCGTTTATGGTGTCTGTTGACCAGTGATCGACTCTCATTTGTTTGACAATTGTATCGCACATAACATATCTTAGTGCAAACAATGGGTATAGGTCTGTTCGTACGTACCTTTAAAGATGAATGAAAGACGTCTAGAACATCGGTGACGACTTTCGATGTGGCTTATGGTTATCGGTTGAACATAAGTCAAAGCAAAAACTATATAACATCACGCATCAAATTATGATTATTCATCGAGAGAAACGGTTACTGAATAATATTATCCATATCTATCTAGCGCATATATATTAGAGCCTATTTCAAATGATCTGGCAATCTTCTGCAGGACAATGGACACGTACTACTCCGTTGACCTTCGGTGGTACGAGTCCAGAGTAGAACGGGATGAAGCAGGAACACATGAGCACGGTGACCAGTTCCTCCTTAGAACTGAATTGATTTAATAGAACATTTGCGCCGTCCGATACCTAAATCAGAGAATAACAGTCAAACAAAAGCACGCATACAGTTGGGCAAATTCTAGATGTTCTCTTAAGTTTGTTCATGACAAGCTTACAATTTGGCTGTAACTCTAGTTTTTTTGCGCACGTATAAGACTCTATGTAATATCCGTAAATCGGGGCGAAAATCTCTTTAAATGGAAAGTTTGAGGTGACACTTTTTCTAAGGGAATCATGTCATCAATTATTAGTCACGCCGTTACATTGTGTTGTCGATATAATGTAATGGATTTACGTATAGAAGGTCTTTAACGAAATGTCCCGAATCTGTTTTGATGCAGGTAAAATGTGGTTCGATTTTCTCTTTTTTCCACGTAAATTATACTCAAATTACATTCGCCCGAAATCCTTATGTGTTTTTAATATGATGGGTAAACATGTTTCTACCGCACAGTCACCAGATATTCACTTCAGATGCCACTGCATATAAACTTTACCTATGTAAGGTATTTGATTAATAGATACGTGTGCCCTGTAAGTCGAAAAAGCAACAGGGTTCTATGAAAAAAAAGCAAAAATATTAAGGGCTTCAAACGACCTTGCCACTCGCTGGCGGTCCTGTGAGATTAAGGTTGTTTCATAGAGTTGTATGACATTGACCGCAATAGTTCGTGTAACCAGAGCACGAGACAAACGTGTTAAGATCAAACGGATTCAAATTATACTACCAACGATCTCTAGGTGACATATAACTGGCCACTTAGAGAAGACATAGCGACTAATAAAGTGGTGTTTACGCAAGGGATAAGAACAATGTGACCTTTCAACGCGCTTCCGCTAGCGTCGTTGCTACATACACAGAAAAGGTGCCAGCAAGCCAATCGATGGGGATGTTCCATGCCGGAATTATGGCAACGCATCGGGTGACCCTACGTAGATGGAACGACACAACAGCGCCATCAGCGCACGCTCGTCTAGCGGTAATACTCTGCGCGGGATTGCAGACAACAGGGACCACCTGAGCGTCAATGTCTCTTCCACGTAATGATTCCGTAACAGTTTGCACTGCTGACACACGCTCACATATAGAGACGGCTATTAATGTTTTTCCAAACGCTCCTCTTGCCCGTAATGGTCTCCCTTAGAGAGCTTAGCTGCTTACGTCATTAGAAACATTTTTTGTCCAAGACGCCAGCTTCCTTTCTAAACGGATCTCGTTCTGCCGGCTCTTGGTACTACGTCGCATAAACGCGCTGTTCAGTCAGACCCAGCGTACATAATGGTTCGATTTGATATGTAATGCGACTTAGATAGCACTATTTTTGAGTAATTTTTAACAGTAAAAGGGAGACAACGGGCGAATGGGGATGATAATAATCGGATTGCCTTCATCATGACTTCTCATAGTCTTCAACGCGCTACGGACAGATCATTGAAAGCCGAAACAACAATAAACGCCAGTAACGACGAACTTGCTCCACACTGCCAACTATATTACGTGTATGGCTTGAAATTATGGTGCGGAACACAAACAGGGACCCGGATCACCAACGATCAACGATTAACGAATCAAGAAATCCTGCGCATTGAAATTAATATATCGTAAGCATAAATACACATGTGGTACAGAGTACCGTCTCATAGAATAGTCTTGAATAAGTCATAACAGTTGCAAACATACAGAAAAACTAGTACCGAATGAATTTTTAGTAATTCTAACCTTGTGTGTTAGTCTCAAGTATCTACAGATGACTGGGAATCAACTTGGTCATATGGTTGCCGTCCTGTCTAGTAGTCCTGTCATAAATCCAGTTAGCTCTCCGCGTGTCGGCCTACGATGGGATCGCCGTCAGTGAGGATGACCGTGACGTGCATGTCACGTGCCGTGGTAAGAGCACAGGTCTTTTTTTGCTCTATCTCTTGATTCTCCCGAATGCAGCTATTGCTGCAGTCGAGAGAAGTATTTGGCCAGCTGTCAAAACACAGGAGCGACAAGCATAACAAGATGAAACGAGCTGCAACGATTCGGCAGTGATGTGATTGCTGACAAGCGGAAGGCCCTGCAGCCGATGCTTGCCCCAATACATTTAAAGAAGTCCCTTCCCGCCTTGCTGCTTTACTTTGTCCCCTGTTTCCAATTTGCCCCAGACTCCCGCGTAGACACACATACACTTAGGACGTCTGCGCTGACGTATAACGCACGTCGTCCAAGGGTAGCATGAATCTATCTACGTTCTGGACTGTGCTCTAAGTACGTCAGTCAATAATACGAGATGAGGAATCGGGAGAAGGAACGGAGCGAGCCGCGATATGCAAAGCAGATACGTATCAACGGCGAATGATGTCTATGATGTGTGTCTGGGCGCGTCCGCGACGTAAAGGCTGTTCCTTGTTTACTAGCCACTCACTTTATCGCCGTAGAGATTCTGGCGATGCGCCAACTGGAGCGTACGATGATTGTGTGTGTATGTACGCTGATATTTGTATAACAACTTGTGTCTTTCGACGGAGTTGCCCGTCGATCGCAGTCACCTTTCTGGTAATGTGGGTACTTCGTTATTGGTACGGAGGATAACGTTGCGTTGTTTCTTCGTCATTTAGCCGCACAAGATTGCTATCATACAGAAAGAAGTTTGAGATTTCAAGTGAAGCTATAGACAGATATACGTTACGGCACATGTAGCGATAGTAATGACAAAATAGTTAGAATGCAATACTAGGGTATAAGCGTCGTCCTCCGGGACGCCGCTCCGTCCACCGTAGTTCCGGTGAACCGAATTTACTCTTGCGCCTTTGAACATGTAGAACCCCTATAAGTCGCTTTAATTTGGCAAATTGTCCAGTAAATGGAGCAACAATTTAACTTAAATATCGTGCAATTTACAGAGACTTTTTCATTTGTAGTCCACAAAAATAGCATTCGCGCATGCAAATCGGTAGAATAGAATTAATATCTAACATAGCAAAATATGTAAGCTTCGTGTATTCTATATACAATTACCTTGAGCATAGCTTCCGCTGTACTATACATACGGGTAAACGTACATGAATTTATACCTAACGACTTACCGTAAGATGGTTAATGCGTTTTTCCCGCATTTAGTGAACTGTTTCGTTAGCCCCTCGTTGGAAAAATGGTCAATGAACAAAGTTCTTTCTCAACAATACTTCACGGAGCTTCCCTCAAGTCATCCAATCGCAGTTTAACTTGCAATATAATATGACAATAATAACAATGAATGAAAATAAGCAAGGCTTTGAGTAGCATACGAACCCGTGTAAGTGAGACGTGCAAACGGCCTGAACAGAGTTCATGCGCATTGTCTGGCAAAATACGTAAGAAAATATCATAAAGAAGTGTGTTTATGTCAAAGCCGGGATGGAAGGGGCCCAGGGCTCGCCTACGCGCTTGTACTGCCAACCGGAGGATTGATGTCGTTGCTTCGCCTATAATAGTGCAGAATATAATGTATTTGTTATAAAGAATGCTACCTTTAACAATAATATCGGGAAGAGTATTGTGAGCGACACAGAGTAGTTAATAAGACTTGTCATTTTTTCGCTATTATGCATGGAAAATACGTGTTGCAAAAAATAGGCAAGATTTCTATTACGTTGATAAAAGTAATAAAAATCTTGTCGTTTGAGGGTTACGGCCCGGGGCTAAACCAAGAAGTTCACCTCTAATCAGACAATTCAGGGAAGAGTGTGCTACTTCGGGCTCTTCCGCAAAGTTTACCTTTAATTTATCCATGTATAGTTGAACTTTCCTTCCTTCACTTAAGTACGATCCGCCTTTCCTATCAATATACGAAAGGGGTATACCTAATTTGTCGTCCGATCGAGCTAACGTCCTTCCTTCCAAGCTTTTTGAGCAATACATCCTTTTGCAATTGCTATCTCATTAAGAAACACTCTGCCTCATATCTCCTCACCCATACGGCTTTCGGTCAGGCTTCAGGTTAATTAACAGGTATAAACGTACGATTTAGGCTTAAAAGCAGCTGACCTTTTATGGTAGGTGGCAACTCGGCTATGGGTATACTTCTTCATGCGTTTAAGGCCCTCGATGACCTTCACCATGATATATCTACGAATACTTTTTATCGCATGGGACCTGCTCAGCCGTCTCAACGGCTCGTGAGGCCTTTGTTAACACACTTTAATTTCAGTTTTTTCTATAGCTGATTTTGCCGGGTCGCTCACAGCACCTATTTTATTATTATTATTACTTGGAAATTTATAGATTCTACCAATAAGATCTTAAGATAATTTAACACAATCTTTGCAAGTGTCGAAAGGACAAGCTCCGTTTGTACGACTCTGGTTGGAAATCTGTAGATCACTTAAAAATATAGTTCAGTATTACTGAAACAGTGATATTATTACTAAGAGTTCCTCAGTCCACAACGTGGCCGATTAAGTCATGCTTATTCCTGAATCCACCTTCCAACTACACCGTTAAACACAGTTTTGTTTGGCCTAGCGTTTCCGCCAAAGCTATCACGCAAGCCTTTTGTTGATTAGCATCTACCTATATGTGCTATTGAAGTGCATTAATCTTTTGCTATAGACACATCATTATTCTTCTATTGGGTATCTGCGGGTTCTACAAAATAATGTCCTCCGCACAAATTTCAGTATCTTATGTTGGCCTGGGTTAGGCATTGCTGGCGCTAGCAGAATCTTTCTGAATAATCGTAAATTCTGTCGTAGAGTATTCTGATCAACCAGGAAAGGCCGCAGGTTTTTGTAAATTTACTTAACAATAGCTTTCTATCTATTGTTTGCTTACGTCCAGACACTAGATCCTACATTATGGATGTTAGCTATGTAAACACGGGTTTTGCATTTCTTTGAAACAAATCCACTCTTTAAAATTATCCAAAACATGCAAAACTTTTTTTTTTTCTCTACTTTTTGTCCGTGGAGCTTTTTTTTTGACACTCAGTCAACATCATTATGTTACTACAAATTTTCAAGAAAATTTTTAATAAGGTTTTAAATAAGTTATCTGAGGCCATCTGTATCCATTCACATCTAATTATTGTCGTATCTGGCAGCCGTTTGATCAGACTAGTTATCCCAGTAAGTTATAGCTATCTCATTTTGTTACTTTCGAGAATAAATTTTGTAGTATAGTAGACTAGATAATAAACATGTCTTCTGTACGGTATGCTTAGCTGAAATGCTTCCGATTTTTGCCAACATTTTTCTAATGAATCAATCTTGTCGATTGGTGAAATGGTGATGAAGCCGGCTTTACGTACGTGCATTAATTATACGTCTTAATGAAAAATTCAAATTATTATAGAAGGGTGACTTTATCGCTGACAGCGAAATGAGCAGGGCATACGACGCTCGGTAATACTTCTCCCGTGCGGTTAGGAACGAGTTAATCTCTAATAAATTGTTTTTGGCAACTGTGAAAGCGTGCATTGCGTCACAAGTTACAGTTAACGACATTTGAAGTTAACTGATTTAAAACAGAAGTTTCTGTTAAATGAGAGGATTATTTTTAGCGATACTGAAAGGTGCGTGTTGCTCAACTTGATAAAGACAGCTTCAAGGACAACACAGTTTGCAATCACCAGAAATTGATCTGTACAAAGCGCATCCATCTTGCCAGTTTTATCTCATAGCAAAGATGCCATTAGAAGATAGAGATATCAGGCGATTACGGCAGCGAGAAGTGTTTCAAATGACCACTTTGTGCATACCGCGTGAGAGAAGCTAAATGGATGCTGGAATCTTCGGTTAGTTACCTTCCTATAGTGGTGCTTACGTATGCAGTCAGTAATTAGGGTCAAAGCTTTCCAACAGTTTAAGCTGCAGTTGCCAATACAGGTCTGGTTCGTGACGACCCAGTAACTTACTTAGTGAGGCTGTTATTGGCGATAGATATCTTGCTAAGTCGTTATGTAATGTTAAATTTTAACCACTGCACTGGCAGGCCTCGACCGGTACCTTCGAATAAATGAAGGTACGCGTAAAAAAGGCCTGAAAATGTTTGATGCATTACTTAACAGTCGCTTCGACAAGTACTTATTAAGTATTTACAAACACAGGCTGAACTAGTTGTATATATCGCCCTTTTACCAAATTGAACTTTGAAATTACACCAGCCGCTCTAGCTGTTCATTTCAGCTTAGCCATAATCTTATATGGGGCTCACTTCCACGTCCGGTCCATATAGCCAAGCAAAGATTATGTTTGCGTCCGCCAATATCGTGTAACCTAAATGGCGCAAAAGGCCTAACGGTGACATCTATCAAGTGTAAGCAGAAAGGTACGACGCCTATTTCTCGATACGTATATAACATACTACCTATCTTTTAGGTATTATTAAAATCCTTGTCATTCATCCAAGATTAGATTTCAGGCCCGGATTGACGTTATAGAGTAACAATAATAAAGCATCTTTCATTGATATTTTGTCGCTGCCGTGGCGCAAATTATATTCATTGTATTAGTCGAATAGTCATGCTTGAACTCGTTTAGGCTAGCATCTATTCGTGCGTTTCGTTCTCTGTCTTTGAAGCTGCGGTCGTCTTAGCTCCAGCTAGTCAGTGATCTTCAACGTCGTAGATTTGAAGGCGGTATCTTACCGGCCGCAAGTGCTTGGTCGTTCAGATTACAGATACTAATGCATCGTCTAAACAAACGACATCGAGATCGCTTGAGAGCGACAATCATGAGTCGATTGCGTACACTGCGACTCTTCAGGGCGCCGTGGAGTCTCGCCAGGCTGCCTGTCGTCCTAAGTATTATCGGTTCGATGTGTTGGTAGAAGCAAGAGCAGAAGCTGCGACGGCACCGGTAATCGTCATGGGGATGTTGTCTGAACAAAGATGCCTGCCTACTGGCTATTTCAAGTCCTGTGACATTTTACGGTTACTCTGGGGAATTCCTCCCTCCTAATGATATCAAGGCATCTATTTCTACACTCAGTCCCCTGACACTGTACGCTTAGTAGTGGCGATTGGAGACAGCGGCGGCAATAGTACATGAAAAAGAAAAGATACACACTGCTTCATTCCACCACTCTTGAGTCGCAGTTCGACTGTATGTATACATGTGTTGCGTATTGGCATTGCGGCACTGATTTTACGTCCTCAATTTCGACGGACTAGTTAAGGCCCAGTTAAGGAAGTAGGGGTTGGGGATACACGACAGGAGGGGCGCTATTACCGATTCAAAATAGAAGCTCGAAGATGTGCTAGATAGCTTCACTGGAAATCTGGAGTTCCCTGTACAACATATGGATCGTACGGGTTAGGTATGATATACTTGAATATCGAGTAGATGTAGTAGAAAGTGTATAGCTTTATAAGAATTACAAAGTAGTTTCATTGAAAAGCATTTACTAAACATTCATTTATTTGCTCATCATATTGCTGGTGCTTGATGTATATTAGTGACGAAGAACTTCTTCAGATATGAAAATTGCTTGCAACATAAAAACGCGGATACCATGACGACAAAACGTAAGGCAAATTCGTTAGGTGAGCAATGTTTTTCCTGCCTAAACATCTACTATTGCCAACGTAATACAAACCTGTTAAGTATCAATGAGAACCTAAAGTGCGCGACGACCATCATACGAGCATATATGACAACTTATTGTTAACGTGCTTAAATAGAGACATGTCTATATAAAACAATCCTCGTATCACGCCAGCGTATAAATAAGAAGGAAATCTTTGAATGTCACTATTTTCGCTGTTACGTGCTCATAGAACACAACGTTTTACTTCTCTTTTTACGGATGTATCGGAAAATATGGGATGGCCGAAATCGCTTCATGCCCGCCCTGTGTGAATTCCCGAAACCATGAACATCTGCCAATAGCCAACTTACTCGCCTGTATTCTTTGTAACAACTTAAGGATCTAACATATTTCTTACGGGCGATAGATTAATAATGCCATCAATGGCTCACAACGGTGCAAATTCGATCGTCTCAGGTGCGACGTCTTTGGTTGGCATTCATGTCAGATTAGAAATCATTCATTTTTTCGGTTGTCTCTTCTTATCCTATATGATGTGCCCTATAAATCACACATTTGAATTCGAAAATTATTACAAAAGCCACCTGATCAGAGATTCTGAAATATGGGAAGGTTTCGCCATCCGGAACTTCCTTCCAACCAAAGAAACCATAGAACAAAAAAAAAATAGTCATTTTCCAATACAGACGGATGAATTTGAACGAATCAGCCGTGCTGAGAATGGGCACTTGTGTATGCAAAGCCTATTGCAGGCGTTTTTGGGATGGCTAAATTGCGTCAACTTATCGTGTTGACGAAACTTTTGTTAATTTTTCCAAAGGCCCGAAGATATTACACACGTAACAGTAATTAGTTTCCTTGCAAATAAATTTTTTTATGTCAGCCAAAGGCTTACCCTACATTTGTTCATGATGTTATTGAACAAATTTCTACACTGACCTAAAATCGGCCTTATCGAAAGACTCATGTAAATCATTTTAACGACATATGCGTTCTGGTGCGGACATTAAAGAGATTTTAGCCATTTTTTTACCTTCTACCGCTACCGTTATGCTCGTATTCTGCAAAAGATTAATCTACTCAATGCATCGTCCTTGCTTGGGCTTCTTCGTCATTAACTAGTCGCAAGTTAAAAATAAATAGGCCGCGTAATTCTTTAAAACAGCAGAAAGTTCAAGTTTCTAAACAAATGACTTTTACTTCTCGTTTCGAACTTTTCTACTTTAGTACTTCTACAAATGTTTGGCCAGGACTGACTCCTTTGCCTCGGAGAAGCAGGTTCATTAGAGTCGCTTTGAATGTGTGGAAAAGATAATACAGCTCCGAGAACAGGCGGTTTCGTACGTCCGCTCTGAAAAGTATACAAGTTACTGAAAGGCGTTATCGATGCTGCAGCAGCAGCGGCAGCAGTAGCAGTTCGAAAACCCTTTTCGCATAGGTAACTATGCTGTGAGCGTCCAGAAGGGAATTAACGGAAGCAAACGGCTTCGATTCTTTGGGGATATTGAAATAACTGTGGACAATAAAAGTTGATACCGCGTCCCATATCGTCCTTCCATTGCCCCGCCCGAACCCTTAAAATTAACCGTGTCCATGATAAAGCGACAAAGTGAAGACAAATTGGGTACTGGATACATTTACATTTGACGCATACATTTAATGGTTAACAATCTATAAGTGAATATTTGTTGATTACTACATAACAGTTCTAATCTTCTAACGTCGGATGTATGGCCTTCAGTCAGACATCTATTGCAAAGGCAATCCACAATTAAATTTAGTACGAAGCAGTGATTCAGAACCGCGAAGGACGTCGTCATACGAGTTCCATGTCTATCGAATATCTACAAAGCAGACTATAAGAAACACTGAAACTATGCCCACAGCGGCCGGCTAACAGGTTGTTAACATTGTAATGTATAGACAAATTACTCATAGAAGCAAATTAATTCGAATAAAAATAACGGGTATGAGCAACGCGCACTTTACGGGTGTAGACAATTTTACGGCTCCCTGGTTAGCTACGATTGTTTACGATATTACCGCCCACGTTCCCCGTTACTTCAAACAACATCTATATTCCTTTCTGTTCTATTTCGAACCTCCGTGCGTCCTCTACTATGCCAAAAACTATGTCATTGTTCTTTGTTTCAGTCTTAAAATCTCATGCGATTTTATGATCGATTAAACACCGCGGAGCTGATTGCTATTTACTGCATTGGAGATCCTTACAGGCAGCACCATTTATATTTTCAGAGCCTTGTCGCCCGCGGCCGGTTCTCAGATCTAGTAGCTCTCCCTCTCTCGATACGACCCCGTGCTGCCAGGCGCCGCTATAAGTTTACGATATCGTCGAATGGTGAGGCTCTCTTCCTTTACCATCATTTCAACATACTACTTGGTCTATCGGGGATCGGTAAAATCGAGTGGAGTCTATGAGAAACTCTACCTGGCTGGTACGTATTTGTTCACTTAAAAGTGTCTATGCGTCAAATATGTTATGTGGTGATTCACTGTCGGTCAATGGTAGTAGGCCGATCTAAGCAAAAGGGTCTTCTGTTGGCCCAACCAGCCCATCAATCAGTCAATATTTAACAGTGTCGCGATGGCGAACAGCGAAACACTCGTAGCTCTCCAACGATTCAACTGGCGACGTCGTGATGTGGGAGAGTTAAAACGTGGGCGTTAAGTTTAGAGTTACGTAAAAAAATATGTGGAGGGAAACCCGTATTCATACGAGCCCCAGGATGTTGAACGAGTCTAAAAGTGATTGTAATAATCCCGCAGTTTAGGTAAAACCAGTAGAAGTGCACTACTAGTCTGTTATGGTTAAATACTTATCAGACCAACATCTATTATCTCATACTCATTCCGTTCCAGACAATCTACTTTGTCTCGTTCGACTAACACTAATAATTAGAATATTATTTAATCTAATGAACATTACGAAGTTGATCGACCTATCGGCTCAATCTCGTTCTGACGATGTCCTACTCACGTGGCATATAGTTTTGGCCTATTATCAGTCGAACTGCATCTTGAACAGATTTTGACAAGTGCGTATCATAATGGTTCGCGGATTTTGTGTGCAAGCGTGTGTAAAAAAAAGCGAAAAACTTAACTATCACTTACCGAAAGCGACATTGCAGATGAGACAGGCAGCAGCTAACGAACCGGCGGACGCACCGGCTATTTTGTTTACACACAAATGCCGTGCGTATTCGTGAAACGCTGAAATTACTCCTACATGATACAGGCCAAGAAAGCCACATCCTGACAGACTGAGGTGGTAGTCACGGCCTTTAATAGGACTCTCCCGCAAAGGTTTTTGAGGCATTGTTTGGGCTTTGTCTTTATGCGTCGTAGTTTGCTGGTTCACTGATTTACATTGTTTAAGGTAGCCAGTAGTCAGTGGCTACCTTAAACTGGATCGCTTCCGTAAATCACAACTGATATAAGGTAAGCAAACTTCCGTTGATCGAAACTTCGTCACTAGCACCAATCAGTCCACTTTTTTCAATTTATCCGTGCACAACTTTTTTCCCTTTTGTTCTCATGCTAAATATTGAACAGACATTGGAATCATTGTACTGTATCCTTCAAAAGGAAGCTTAGCTTGACGATTTGAAGTATATCGCTTGTAAATAACGTAACGAATCTTCGTATTTAATGAGGCACAATCTGGACTTGGTATCCTTTCTCATCGGCCGTTAAATTTGTAATGTTTTTTTTTTTTTGAACTGTTGACCGCTTACTCGAGGCATCAGCTTTCCATTTAAAGCGTATACCTTCCAGCGATAGAAGAAACACAGACAAGTTTCGATTTGCTCGTAGAGCAGACGGTACGCGGACATCGGCTTCGACCACATGCACTCACCCCTTTTACTTCGTCTGCACCAGGGACACACTTTAAATTGCCGTCACCTACAATCGATGCTGCAATCTCGAGCCTCTCGATCGCATGCACTGCTCTTATCTAGCATAACCGCACCAATAAAAACAGTCAAACATCAATTCTCTCTTACTCACTAGCCCGCCGGCTGGCCGGCCGCCCTTGCCACACCGGCTACCATTTACCTGTCACTCAGTAGACGCGGCCGTCATCGTTCCGCTCTAATGTCAACCATCGCCACCATAGCACGCGTTTCACTCACCAGCACGAGCGACTCTTCGTCTATCGCTCGGCCAGCTGTGAACTGGAATATCGTTTTTGTTCGCCCCCTGCTAATGCCACCAACCGGCATGGGCTTCCATGGCAAAACATCGTAAGACCAGCCCGGTCTCAGCATGGTGGCCTTTAATGATCGACTGCCAACGAATCCGCTCATTTGTTGATGGTTCGCTCCGCACGCGCTCGAGTCAGGGACACTTCGAAAGCGTATGGACGACACTATAAATCTTTGTACGAATCAGATACTGCGCACGCTCGAGCTAATCAAAGCTCATTGGTTAGCTAGTGAACCCCATTTCAATGGAGCAACAACAACTAGCCTTGCATCTCTGACGTCAAAAATAGCTGCCATAAAATCCACCAGCTCGACTCGAGCAAGCATCGTTCTTCTATGTGGCCGAATGATATCAACAACAAAAGTATTCTGTCACGTTGCCAATGTACCTAGGTGTCTATGATGATTCACCAGGCCATTTGGACGTATCGATTGTGGCCAACCTGCCCGTTCGCCACCGCTTAGGACGCGTCAGACGTTGCTAAAGCGTTTGCCTTTAACGATCAGTCAGTTCTCGGGAGTTGCTCTCGTGTTTGCTGGCGTGCACTATAGAGACGTGGTCTTGCTGAGGCGTTGTTACTGCCATGGGATGCAGACTTTACATTGTGGGCCGTGAATGAACTGTTGTAATGTACGACACGATCGATTCCAAGAGGATGTGCGGCTTGTTTTGGAAAGAAAAAGGCTGACAGCACTATAAAGGTTAGGCAATAGAAAGCGAAAGATACTACGCAGCGCCGGTGTCAACTAAGAGCAGCTGCAAGGGTATTAGCAGAAAACTTGGGGAGAGCATGACTCAATTCTCTACTGTTTTGTTCTAGGAAGTTACTGGTTGGGCTGGCAGACTATGGAACGATACGCGATTTGTTTTTCGAAATCGCCACTTGATCGGAGCTGTTTCATATGGCCCCTTTCGTGCACAGCAAGTGGCCTTTAGCACCGATCTTGCTGTTAACAGTCGGAACTTGAAACAAAGCGGCAAAGCTGTCAAACTATATAATTCGGGTGACGAGGCGTAACGGAATACTCAATAATGAACTGAAAATTAGAAATTATTGGGTGCAGCACAGGCAGACCTAGGGTTGTTTTAAAACTCTGATTCTGTCTATCTCATCTCGAGATGTTACCCAAAGAACCTGTTAAATACTACATCCTGAACATGTTTTACTTATCGCCTAAACACATACATGATCGCAAATATAAATTAGACTATCTCATTGATAAAAGAAGACAGTCACGTGACACAGTGAATACCCTTTGTTGTGTTAAGAGCCAAATATACTAGCATTTAAGCTTGACACTGTTGGAGAATAGTAAGCATCGTTGACCGGCGACCATCCATTGTGACAGGCAAACTCCCTGCAACTTCGAATACTACAACAATCCCTCTAATAGTTACTTGTGAAAGAATGAGCATACCTATTACATTGATGATTCCATTCAAAATTCCATGACTAAATGTTCTTCATAACTTCAACGAAGACATTCAATCAACGGCACATGTGTTTGATAGGTGAACCACTTTGTTTACATTTCGTCTGCTACTTCATGCGACGGGACCACTGTCACGCAGTTCATTCGCACGAGTCTTGTCATTAGCCGAGACGTATTACGTGTATATATATATTCCAACCATAAAATGGCCATAAAAATAAAGCATATGTATTTATAAGGACCTAGGATGTTTTTCCTTCTTTGGCCACAGTTGTTCGCATGAGCGGGTTTTTTTTTTCAAACGTCTTCTGTAACGAAGGTACGGCATGTAAAATTTCACATATCTCTACATTAACATCCTTCCGCTATATACAGTTATGTTAATAACCTCTAAAACAATACTTTTGAGGTGCATAGGGGGTAATCATTTGTTGGCATGTATGGCTTCCGTAAAATCTGACTATTTAGAAACGCCCATTGTGCAACGTAGCATAGTAGTTTCTATGCTATTAAACCCGTTATCGAACAAGGCCACATGTTGAGCCAAAATAAAATCGGCACACAGAATATACACGGAAGTAAGTCATCGTAGTGATACAGTCAGCTTGGTCACGATAGAAGCCCTATTAATCGATTGGTCGAAATATTACCGTTCAGTTACTAAACATTTTACATCGACTATTGCTATTACGTCTTTAAACATAGATGTCGTACGATTCGTCGGTGCAGACTCCCGAAAAAACTTCTGATCTATTTCGACCCTTCGCTTAGGTACCGCTAAAGCAGGTGATGATAATCAGACCGGCCGACATCGTATCAGAGGCAAGATATAGGGTCAAAGAGAATGAATGAGAATAGTTTCCAAATTCAATTTCCGGAGTATCACAGCATGATATGCAATAACAGCAGCAGCGGTCTTACATCCCTAGCCAAGCTGTTATGCAGAAGCTATCTCGCCGTATGTCGGTTTAGAGACTAAGGAACCAGCTAAAGAATCCCTATAGTCTTCAAATCATCACGATGCTAACGTGATCGTGGGTCTGAATGAAATAACGTTCTATTGTATTGCGATGCCATGCCCTATCAGTAACCATTGCTGAGACATCAGCTCGTTCGTTGTTCCAACTTCTATAGCAACAAACTATGACTGGGTTTGAGAGTGGCGCTATTCGCCGTTAGTTTTTTTTCAAATATTATTTCCTTAGAGGAACTTAAACGTAGTACCGTAATGCGGGCGGAAACGAGATGGGTTCGTCTGGTTTGGACTCACCTAACTTAAGTAATGGAGGATAGCTGATGATTATTAATGATTATTTCTGTTTATAGCGTCCTTTCTCTAGTTACCTTATTCGATGATATTATCTATACGCCTTGCGTTATACAAGGCTGTTGTCCTTGTTTTGTCAGAATCATAAAGTTAAACTTTAAACTCCGATTCGAAGTATGTGTAGGTCCGGTCGCACAAGATCGAGTTTTCATCACTTTGAATTAGTCTCTACTGCCGAAATAAAAAAAAAAAGTTGTCGAAGAAGTGGCTGTGGTTTGTAGGACAAGGACTTTATAGCTGAGAATATATTGCTAAAAAGTCCAAAAGTAGCATTCTCGACTAAAAGATCGCGCACTCCACTTGACTTTTCAAATTTGACGAGGATTGCCTTAAGCCATTTTTAAAGAAAAATAATTGTTGGATGAACCAATATTTTTTAGCTAAGAGCCCTCGCCGTACGCGGAACCAATTTCCTGAGTTACTTCCGTAGCTTTTTTGATATCAACAGGCAGGTCGGGGTCGTAAATTCACTTCTTTATTCCTCCCATAGCCATCTTTTTTTTTTTACCGATTTTAGTAGATCGAACAAAACGATGAGCGCAGTATTGTGGACCAAAAGGGGTTTGCCGGTGATTTATAGCATTTGATTAACAGCAAATAAAGAAAAGAAAAAACACTAAAAAGACCAAGGAATAGAAGGAAGGAATACTTCATTGTAGTCTTAATAACTAATGTTGTGAGAAGTCGAAAAGATAGAATGATATTCGGTATAGCCAATACGGCAGTAATTAACTAGTTTAGAAAGCAGATATTAATCACCAGTCGATTTACTCTGAGTGTAATGTACTGCTCTTTGGAATAAGTGCACCGCATCGGAAAACAATATTTAATAATTTAGCATATATATATATATATATATATATATATATATATATATATATATATATTGAGGCCATTTTATGACGAGACCATTAGTATACGAGTCGGACTTATTACTTTGAAAACTGAAGAATGGTGTTATAGCCCTGTCGCTGTTGCCGGATAGAATGACAGCCATTTACCAACGAAGCGTTCTTTTATGACTCATGTTTTTGCTTCGGTAAGCACTGAAACTCTCCGAACCAACAGCCAGTAATCGCCGATTTGAGCGGTTGAAGCTAATGTCCCTAATCGGAACTGACCTTTCTGAGCTTAATGATTTCCGAGAAATGAGATGGTGTTGAATTCTATGGGTCGGCGTCATTTTAGTCTTCGTAACCTCCAGTCAGTTTATCAGTCACTTGTTTTTGTTAAGATAGATTGCTACAGATTAGCGGGAAAATGCAGCCTGAGGCATACCAGTAGCTATACCTGCCTCATACTAGAGAAAATAGCTTTTTTGATTGGTTGTAACAAGTTGTAAATAAAGTCTATTTTTTTTTTTAGCTTTAGATGTTAGGGTCGCAGAACGCTTCACAGATGAGCTTAAGGCAAATCGATAAAAACACCTATCGCCCCGTGTTCTGCGACTCATTTACCTCCAAACAGCCCTACGTCAGCATAGCGAAAAACAGAACCCTCTGCTCGTTATTATACATGCACCGTGTCTTTGCTTGTTGTACTCTTATAGACATATCATAAGTTCTAGCAAAAATCCTAGTAGCTAGTCAGTTCCGCTACGCTAGAAATACACACGGGGTAACAGCAAGTTATGAATTTGATTAAAAGAGATGATATTTTATTATAAAGGGCGGACAGGAGTAATCAAGATAGCCATATCTAATAAGCTCTCCCCTATTTCGATACAGAACAACACTGCTATTAACACTGCGCTACGAGCACATATGTTATGCTGCATGTTTGCGTCTAATATAAAAAAAAAAGATATAATGAGGGTCACGGGATTAAAAGGCGATCGATCTGTTTGCAGTGAGGACCTGAAACAGTAATCAGTCGTTTCATGCAAGCTGTTGCTCTATGGTCATAGCAACGTGATTATTGTCATCGGAAACGGTGTTTAAGAAAAATTGGCCTTAGAATGTAAAACAAAGTTAACTTCGCGGTAAGGTCTGAGCGATTACGTGCTCACAGGGGCAGGACACCGGCACGACAATTACGGTAAAGGCTCCGCCACTGAGCGGGTCCAAGTAAGACAAAAATAATCATCGTCAAGCAATTTTCACAATATAAACAGGCGGAAACTGAGAGGACTCCAACAAATAGATATCGAGTGACTTTCTGTCTGTTTTCATTAGACACATCTTTACAATAAAAAAAACATTATATATATACACACATCAATGGAAGGATCGATAGGCTGCTTTGTTATCGATTTAACTGATTTGATATTACATTCAAACTAATTTAAACTATATAATACATATATATCCGCGCTGCTATTTTACCTAACCTATTACCCTTCTGTAATTATTTCAACAACGTGTTTGCCAAAGGCTCAGCTAGCTCTTCATTTGCGCCTGGCGATACGCTGGCTTTTGGTACATTTCTATAATGTAGATACGGGGCTCTAAGTTTTAAGTGATTCCCTTGTTTTCGAAACGCATGTAAATAAGGTGGGCCGTCGGCCTTCCTTTAAGAATGTACGTGAATCAGTAAGGGCTTTGGCCGACTTTTAATAAGTTCTGCCATTGACAAGCTCACCAAACCTATTGATTTCGTCATTGGAACACTAGTAAGTTTGTTCTGTTGTAGAAAAATAATTACACCTTTTATGGTAAATTAAGATCCTTCTTGGTCATAATCGAAGTTTTTGCTTCGCTCTCTTATAACAAATAGCTATATTTTCTGCTAAATAAAGATAAATCTATTGGAATATTAAAAAAGTATTGATTGTTTACCTAGCTAGAGGGCCTTAAGATCATGCATCTCGGGCAATATCGGTCGCGTCGGATCGGCATCTTTGGTGGTATTTGAAAGCTGAGGTCTGGCAACAACGAACGCGCTCAAATCGTTGCGATACGTCTGTTCAAATTGTGCCTTAAAGATGAGCGAAATTTTTATAAAAATCCGTTGCATTTTAAGATTTAATTACGATAAAGACCAAATGCCGCGTAGGCTCATTAAAAAAAAAACTTGCTGTTTATGGTTACCAAGGTATTTAAGAGTATCGAATAAGATATTGTCCTGCCAATCTACAACACGTTTTACATTAACGAGGGTTCTTTCAGTAAGAATTGTTTCGGTATCTGGTCTAAAGCGAGGCCGTATTATATTACGAAATATTACCGTTATAGAAAAAGAATGGATTGTTTTATAGCGCGACGGGTTTCAGGTCCCTTTTTACTTTAGGTAACTTGGGTCGCGTCGAGTCGGCGTTGGCGTCATCATCGTTTGGCAGTAGTAAATGTGCTAAAATGTTGCCCAGATTTCAAACAGCGCGCCTTCAAAATGTGTGAAATTCGATAAAAAAAAATTGCTATAATTACAATTTTTTCACGATAAAGGCACACATCCTGCCAAGGCTCATAAAAAGTTCCTGTTGTTGTCCTATGGTCAATCCTATGGCATCGTTGGTAGAAACGGCTCAAGGATAGTTCTGTCGTTATCGTTCTAGAAATTCTAATGTAAAAATGATCCATCATAGGTGTTAATTAACTGCAGAGAAAGTTGACGAGGTTACTACAAAAGGTGAGCAAGATCAACATGTGATCGTGACATTGTCAAGGATTCAAACATTCAACACCGAACAATCATAAGTAATAACTTCAAGAGAAACAAGCTCGATGTTTAGGTGGCACATACATACAAAGCACTATATTCGATCGTATCTCGATTTGTAGAAACGCAGCAAGATCGAGCTATTTATATAACAGTTGGCTGCAGCCGATTAAAAGTAGATTACATACGACAATGATGGGCAAATAACAAAATTTTTAAAAATATGCTCCGAAATCGGTTGCAAAGCCCAGACTGATTCTATGTATTTGGTGGGGTTTGAAAAGAATCGTACATTCTAGGAAGCTGCCCCCTGACAAAATAATCTATTGGGATCTCTACTGCCGGTAACTAGAAGTAGTAAATAAGTCGACCAAAGATGTAGGCACTTAGTTTATTTCTCTAGTTCAATGTAGATTCTGTAGGTTGGACATGACCAATATTCAAAGGCTTTTTATCTATATTTCTTCCATACGTCACCCAAACTTCAGGGTTACTATATTTTGTAAATTTCTTTTGATGGTAAATATGTATCTCTGTATAATTTTGGGTTTTGTTTATGAAACTAATTCAATTTTTGAAGCGGTGTGCTGTTTTTTTGTCATGAAAATCAACATTACATTAGTCGCTTTAATTCCTCAATTGACATTTCTTAGAAATTCCCTTGAACCTTGGTTTTCGTTAGTTACGCCCAAAAATACAAATTTTAGATATATAGGTATACATATTGCATATTTATTGAGTTCGTCGAGATCTGTCGAGAGAGAAACCTGCCTTCGCATAGGGCACCATGCTAAGTTTTCAATTCTCAAAGGGCATTTTCGACCTGAAAGCTGAGCTTCAATTGAAGAACATACATTTGAATTTCGACCTAGATCTCGATGTGAAAAAATCATCATCCCAGCGTCATCTATGTTAAAAAGCTATACCATTCGGTTTTTGGCCCTATCTGCGTCGAAGCATCGATTTTAATGATAGGAAGATGTATTTCATTTGTACACAACTTATCAAGATCTATCGACTGGCATCGGCAAAGTTATAGAAAAAAAATGTTTTCGATATCTTCCGGAACGTCTTTAAAAGTTTGAAAAAACCATAACACTCATAGCAGCTACTACCACTTTTCGCTTGCGACTTATTCGAAATTCGTTCAAAAAGCACTCAAAAGTAACACGGAAAGCATTTTTACCGCATTGTTACATGGGCTAAACCACCCTCTCAATGGGTTTTTGACCACGTTCACGCCGAAGTGTCCACTTCACTGAGTGACTGAGCTCGTTGAGATCTGTCGACTGGTGCCCAGAAAAAAGCCCGCTTATAAAATGCCATGTGAAGCCCCTCATTTCCTGGGCACTCTCGACCTGAAAGCTGACATTTGGGTATATAGAAACATGGACCGCATTTTGATTCGGTTCGGCGAAAACTCTCGATTGGTATCGAGAACGATCCCCTATATAAATCTTGATTTAAACATCCTGCTACCATTTTGTCGGTAAAAAACATTCCAATAAGAAGCCTATCAAGAGATAGTCTACATCAGCCTCCACAACTTTTCCATAGACATGTATAGGAGGATCCTGCAAACAAAACAGTCCATTTTCCCAAATAACATAACGCTACATGGGAATAAAAATAGATTTCTCGGCAGCAAGGTATTCGTCGAGTTGGCTCCATTCATAAGCATGCAACAATGTGCCGGTTAGTAGACTCGCGATCAGTTCGGTCTGGCTCCTTTGATGGGCCGATTTGGGTTGAATAAACAAACAAACAGATACAGAGTTTTAGTATTAGGTTGAACAGACCCATATATTTTGCCTCGCGCCCGTCTTGTACTGACTGTTTAAACTAATCTGATTGGTTCACTTAGACTAACGAAAATTATGGGTTGAGTACGCATGAACAATTATCCCATTGCCATTACCTTGCTCCACTCGTCCTGTCGCCATTTTGCAGTTATCTCTATAGCCTATTCTAACCTGTCTGCGGTGAGGTATGTCTCGATCGTGATATGTTGGCTTTCGGGACAGTTCTACAACATAGTTACAATGTGTTTTTTTTTGTGTTGGCTGATTGAATCTGTTTTCGGAACGCACGTGGACAGGGTCGGCCATTGGCCCACCTCTGAGGGACACAAACGAATGAAGTTGGCCTTCGGCCGACTTTTAATGAATGTTGCCATTGGTGAAGTCGGTCAACCCACCGATCGATTCTGTTCCTACGACGTCATAGAGGCTTGAAGGTTTTTTTTATAAATTTCCTTTTGTAGTGCGTAGGTAGGCATTTCCCTAAATGAAGATATATGTATTTGAGTCTATATGTTTCGTCTTTGAGGGTTGAAGAAGACTTGAAGGTTTTATTTTTTCTAAATTGAAGAGAGATATAATAAACGTCACGTTTGTTACATAATTTTTTTGCTAAAAATTAATTTGTTATATTGAAAAACGAGTACGATTAATAAGGATTCAGCAAGTTTCGCTTCAAGGCATACGTGTATGTGTTGCATTTTCGTTCAATTCATCGAGGTCTGTCTATAAATTGGTATCAAGAAAAATTTTCCCCACGTAAAAAACTATATAGAAGATATTACGTTTCAGACAGCATTTTTAACCCGAACTGAGATTTAAGCAAATAGATACAGACTGCATTTCGTCGAAAGTTTTCGATTGGTACCAACAAACACCTGCCCTGCATAGACTTCCATGCAAAAAAAGAAACTGGCATATCCGCTTTTTTCACGTTGAAATACCAAGTTATATTCGATAAAAATGCGGAACTCGTTAAAATCAATCGATTGGTAGAAAAACTGTATTCGATATTTTTTTATTTACCTGAGAAAACTCTTTATTTTTTTTTAAACGCGTTCGCGTCCAATTGACGCTTATCAAAGACTCGCTTGAAGGGCAGTTCGAGACGCATTTTCATCTTACTGTAACGTGAATAGGATAGGCTCCTCAATAGGTTTTTGACCATCTTTACGCCGAACTATTCATTTTAGGTAAAGGAAAATATCCAGTATTTTGACTTGGTTCGGTGAGAGCTTTCAGTTGATGTTAAAAACGACCTTTTTTACATTGAACATTAGCACTTAGTTTTTGGCCTTTGGGAATATTTTCAACGTTAAAATGGAGATTTAGTTGTAGAGATATTTATTGCATTCTTACTCAGCTCGGCGAGAGGTTTCAATCTGTATCAAGATATGCCCTCTTTCTATAGACCTTTATGTAAATATTCGGCTAGCATTTTGTCAATCGATAAAAAAAATAGATGAAAATCCTACCATAATATAGCTCACTTCAGCTCTTACAACTTGTTTTTTTTTCTCTTAAATAACGGCCTAAAATAGATTAAGATTTATCCAATTCAACTACATCAAAGGGCCAATTTTGGTCAGGCAGGTAAAGAAACAAATAAAAAGATACAGAGTAATGTACATACATAACAATTTTCTTGGTTTAACTTGATTGATCGGGCTGATGGTAAACCAGTGGTTTCAGCCTATAAAAAAAATTTAGAATACAGTTATCGATAAGTTGGTCGAATACTTGTTAATCCTACATCTTCATCTCAAAAAGATAGTTACGCCTTACTGGACTAATCGGTAGACCTGTCGCTAACCTATTACATTAATTTAAACAAATGAAGTATACTGTACATAACCCCCGATGTCAATGTTTCTACTATAATTATCAAGTCATCGCCTTATAGCGTTTTTCGTGATTTCGTCTTGCTTTGTTTAGGCATTTACGTTAGAATAGAAGGAAACTATTGTTTAAACCGCTTTTCAATCTTTGATTCAGTCCTGATATCGGACAAACAGAGGGTCTAGTCAGCTTAGGCTTGCCGACAAACGAGGGTAACTATCTTTTACAAAGGATGATATTCACATACATCCGTCGTAACTGGTGACGAATGTTTTTAGCTTCAAACCGAGCAACGATCTTGCTCTGAAGGTAATAGACAGCCTGCTAAAGGACTCTGGAACTGGTTCGTTACGACCTAGTTCGTTAATTGTTCGAGTTACCAATTGATTAACTGTCTCTGAACCCAGATACAATTAAGAAGAAATGAATGTGAAGTAACCGCCATTTTTACAAACGCGTTCAGTAGCTCAGGCCCTAAATAGAAATGCAACTATCGCAATATATAGAATTTGAGGTGATATTAATTAATTCGCGAGTTAGTAGTACCATAGTAGAAATAAAAAGAAACGGTTCAAATACCAGGATTTGAAAAGAGACGACTTTCAATGCTTAATTGTAGGCAGATGAATAATCTTCCTACAGCCTAATTTTACCTTTGCCAATTTTCGACAGCGTTTTGCAGGCGTAATTCAAAATCAATTTTGTTTATCCATCCCAAATAATGTGAGCCTAGAAAAAACGCAGCCGTAATTACTCAGGTGTAACGCTAACTGTTTCCTAAGCAGTTTTATCTACCTCAAATATGACTTGCCTGTGCTTGATAATGAAGCACAAAATCGTCGCTGTCGCCGGGGCCGCCGCCGCCGCCGCCGTCGTCATTACCACCGTCATTGTTATTTATAGTTACCATTATCGTCGTTATAACGGACGTCGAAAAGCGTTTGTGCGTGTAATCAATAATGTGAGCTCGGTTTCAACAATGGTACAACCCCTTCCTCGTATCGTTTGCTTAACAGAACCTCGACGCATCGCTTCTATAAATAAAATCTACTACACAAGCGACCGCTTTCGCTGCTGCTACTGTGACTTGTGTCCAGTGATACTATTGACAGAAGCATGGAAAGGAAAAAAAAGATAGAAAAGCCACATTAACTGCTAGTCTATTGCAACGGTACGGACACACAAATCATCCCAACGTTGTCATTGATACTGTATATGTCCACACTAGATCTTAGCCGGGATGGGTGCGATTTGGCGAAACATCTAGTGGCAATAGTTATTTTTTAGCATTAAATAAATGGCTTGCGAGCCATCCTGTACGCGCACACTCATCGGATCCGTCGGATCATCTGGTAGGCGAACAGGCAACCGGAAGACAAGCCTGGGCATGATAGCACGGCTTCTAATTGCCTGGCGAAGTCGTGTGCTTAAACTATATGCTCCAATAATCAGAATCTGTATGTAAAGCTACATAGAAGCGTCTGAAACAACTTTCGATTTGGTTTCATTCTTCGACCGAACCAAATCAGACCTGGAAAGAAAGCAGCCAACGAAACAGCCCGCCAAAAAGCCAAGTCGGATTCAATGCAAATACTAAACTATGCATCCCATAATAATTTGATTGCCTATCAAATATTACTCTACGTTCTGTCCGGGTCGGCCTTCGTCTCAAAATGTAGGTACGTCTTTTTCAAGACGTAATGAACGGTAATTGCAGCGAAAACCGAGAATATACTTCGGCGTATCATCGCGGTTACGTAGTCAGTACAATTATTTAGTATGTGATTCAAACACGGGGCAAATAAAAATCCCAGACTAAGATTTAGAGGAGGACGAAGTGCTTCTATCATAGTGGGTGTACGTCTGGACGAAACAGCCAAGCAGATATGTTTGCAGATAGGAAACTTCCTACCTGGCGTACCTACAGGGTCTTGTCTATGTTGTTCTTCAAATAAATATTTTAAGAAACAGTATTAACGTGTGTCTTCAAGGTAAAAGGAAAACAAAGCACAAAACGCTCGTCGGCTGCCACAACGTTATCGAATTGATTTGTGGATATTGGCGCCAATGTCATACTGGAGTAACGAGTAAAGCCTAAGACGTAATGTGTAGGAATAGAGCTTTAATTATCATAGCGACGCAAATAGCTTTTCTTTTTACTTACCTATACAATTTTAAATGGATAACCGCTAATAATGCTGAAATTATTCGGTACCACCCGCCTTCTGCCCCCACAGCCCCCACCCCACACACTGTCGCTTGTACAGGAGACAGCTAATGTTACCGCCAAGCTGGTCAAGCAAAAACCCAATACAGAGATCATCGTTGCCCTAATAAGTGCTTTTACTTCATTAGGTTGAAGTTCATTGCGACGGCTAATTCAGCGAAAGGGGCGATTGAAGTTGCAGATTAAGATGGGACACAAGCTGAAAGCAAAGCAAAAAAATAGATATGTGCACCATTACTACATATTCTTGCTAAGGACTTAATAGTAGTTATTAATAATACCTTCGATTTTGTGAATGCCCCGCTATTAATGAAATGTTACTATTATTAATATAGCATAAACTAAGTCAATCAAAAGAACAAGAAGCCAAGCGATACACCTGCTCGCATGGCTGAGCCTGGAAGTAGCCGGCTGAAATTCAAGGAATCAGGCCAAATTAAACTGGGTTAACACAATGACAATTTGGTGTACTTATGCAAATTTATTTTTTGACCGACGGCACCGTGAAGCTTTTTGTTACCAAGAGCGCATTTAAGACCCCGCAACCGCAAAAAAAAACACGCTAATGTAAATCATACAAAAAAACAGTCGAATAAACTTAACATAATCGAGTTCAGTAGCAGATCTTTAAAGCTTCGATGACAAACTAAGCGACTTTCGCACAGTGCGAGCAAGAGGTTCCGATGGAAGAGATTTTATTGCCGGTAAAGGTTCTACTGGGGCAATAGGTATTGAAAGAGTTAACATCCAGAAAATTTACCGTACTCAATGGTTTAGACAGGTTGTATAAAGTACCCCACTTAGCAGAAATTCTAAGCAGTACAATGTAAAACTATAGCGGTAGTACAACTAACTGCTGGTGAGTCGATCCCAATATCCTCTATTCGAACCCAGACGATGACTCGATGTTTTCCCCTAAAAATTATCGAGTTAATAACAAGAGGCTACTATTTTATTTCATTTGTCAAGTATACGGTGTTATTCACCAATTGTGCCTATTCGTTTCAATGAATAGCCTTCGTGAGCTAGATCTGTTAATATGTTACCTCATGAGCTCTTTAGTCAGGACTATCAGGACTCTTGAATCTAATGGCTTCAATTTACCTAGCATGCGACATGAACCGATATGAGCTCTCTGTTAAAAATGGACCTAGCAAGAAGACAATTTAAGATTCATTAGGCGCGTGGATGATTTACAGAGGATCTACATACCGACATCTAAAGATCGTATGATTGCTCAGTTAGCTTCCTGGTAAAACTATTGCCATCAGATAAAATTTGATTATTAAGGACAAGTAAGAAAATGCTCTCCATGACGCTTTGGTGAGAAATAATGTTGCGAAACGTTAGGCCTAAGCCTTGCATTTTCTAGTTCCTATTTTACTTCAGATGTTACGTAACGTCTACAAGCGATGTTAAAAGGGTCAACAGTGAAACTGGTAACCCAGTCAGCTACCTATTGAGGTGTCGCTCGACCAAGTAATATGGTAGAATTACATTGACAACGGTACATTAACAGTTGGAAAAAAGGTGTGTTCGGTGAAAATAGAGAGAGACAATATAGAAAAATCATTATGACTATTACATTCAATTACAAAGATGGAGATGAAGTAGTATCGGACGTGGGTCGGTGGTGTGAAAATCAACGACCCTGAAGGCATCAAGCTTAATTAGATTAAGAACGCCTAAATCCTTAGGTAACGTATCTGATATTAAAAGGGCCCTTTGCTGTTACTGCAATGAAAGCCCCCCAAAAGCCAAATTATTGACGCTACTCTGAAGTCGCTTATACCATGCAGCACCATATACACATAAGTTTGTCAAATTAACTAAAGATAACAAAAGAGTATTTCCCAACGATTTCAATAAATCACGAGGCCACGAAAGCGACTCACGGCATGTTATTTTTTCTTAGTAATAGACACACAATAGAGAAACTAATATTTTAACCATCGCATAGAGGAATTCTATGAGTTTCTTCGCATTACATCAGACCCAGTCATGACGATTGAAAATAGTAGACAAAGTAGCTCCTATCGTCTGAGCACTATAAGGCGTGTCTCTCACCATATCACAGAAGTGTTTCAGTAAAAAGAAGACACAGTTTTTTTTATTCCTATTTTTACTAAAAACTTTTTCGGTAATTCGAAGAAGCCTATTAGTACTCGAATATAGCTTTGAGCTTAATTAACAATCGAAGCATTATAGATGCTGCGAGCCCAAATGTGCTGATTGCGTTTTTACCACTCGTGCACATCTTGATTTGTTTTTTGTTTATCTTCTTAGAACTATACGAATTGGACAAGTTTTCCAGCAGCAGAAATCTGTGCTCGTAGTAGCCAAGGCTGCTGCGGTGAGTTTACTGAAATGGACTTTTTGTTAAGAAGTGTTTCCTAAAACCAACTACCAAAGACAATATAGGTGGCCTAGGGGCCCTTGGCCTGCGAAACTGGACTGGAAGGGCTTTCAAAAACTACGGATATCACCAAATTCGATGCAGGTTAAATGGGAACAAAATACCGTCAGTCACAATGCTACCAAAAGTACCTCACGCTGTTATAATTGTAAAAAGGTGCGCAGAGGATCACCTGCAAATCTACGATTTCCTACAGCACGTTCTTCAGCCTAAACAAAATTCCCGCTGTTTACCCAAAGATTTACTAGCCTCGTCTTTAATACGTTGATTGCGAATCGACGTCAGGCCTAATTCACTACAAAGCTAATAATAATAACAACTATAACACACTTTATCAACACAAGGCCTAAAACCAAAATGTCACGAGGGGCAGTACGTGTTGAAAGACACGCTGTATCACGTAAAAGGTACGCTCGATTTCCACCAGCCTGAAGAATATATCGTACCGGTCGAAGAAGGTTTAAATTGGATTTGGATTAAGTGTAGCATAAAATGTATTTAAATCTAAATGTTTGAAATTTCCGGCCGTTTATGAGATCACCATCGATCGTGTGTGTCTCAGACGTTTGCACTTAGGAAATGGGAACGTCCCTACGTCAATGGCGAAAACACATTATTCGTGCCAGTTACTGTTAACGTATCGGGGCAGACAGCTGATTGTTGCTTCATCCACGATGAAAAGTACGTCGGGATACAGGGACTTGAAAATGTTAGTTGTATAAAAGCCCGCAAAAGCTATGAAAAAATCTTTAAAATATGTGTTAGATATAGATAAATAGCTAACTTCAAGTTGGGTCAGTTCCACTTTTTCTAAAAGTCCGCTGATTTTGTTTCTACGCGAATGATGAACTAGGTTAGCTTCTATCGTAACTGTCGCAAATAAACGCTTTACGCAAGGAACACCATTGGTAACTGTTTTAAAACAACTCTCAATTTAATGAGTGGCTCAATTCGAAATCTCAGTCTCAATTTCGAGTTACAAATAAACGAAAGTGACTTATATTTACCCTTAGAATCGTAGACCGACGATCCGTTAAAGCTGTCGGTAAACTGTGTGGAATTTAGGGTGTTTTTAATTCGATGAAATGGGGTGAAGTGGGGAGAAGCCAGTCACCACATTTACAAACATTTTAGTTAATTCTGATGTTTGAGGAAGCTAATTTAGGTATTGGGGTCGCCTTCGTATCATAGCATATGTTAATGGTTTAAGCTGATTCGTAACTTATTGACCCTCTAACGCTAAGTTAACCGTAATGCGAGATGTCTGTTTCGGGCAAAGGTTTTCCCTTGAGCCTCGATCTATCTTGGGGATAGTTGAAATAAAGGGAAATTGTGCCATAGCATCACCCGCGCAACCCAGGGAACACTTACTTAGCCCTGGCAGGTCACCTCAAGCCTGCTAAGGAAGCACGAAACGTGTTGTATTGCAAGAAGGTAAAGCTGTGAACGACGCCGGTCAAATACCGCCTATATTCATCTCCAGTCGCAAACGATTTGGCTGGACATTTGCGTCCATATGCGAAAGCGTATGAGGATGATGCTAACCATTTGCAGTTAAGATAGGTCAGACACAGGTGAACTCAAACGCGTTCTAGCTTCTTGATGGTTGGACAACAACACGAATGTCCAGTGACGACATAAAACTTCTTCTAAAATTATCCACACATACATAGACAATTGCATTTCGTTAATCAAAGGGAACAAAGGAATACGTTGTCGGGAAACGCTTTACCCACCAGTCAGCCGACGGACCTGATGATAATAAAATGGTCAATTGTGAACGCTGTACACCTTGCGTGCGTTCATTTTATAGCTAAATCTCATGAATATAAAGTAGGACATTGGATAGTGGTTGAGCTAGTAGTCGTAGTGCGGGATGCACCGGCGGCGATTCTGAGTTCGAGCGTATTTCCTATTTGCAGGCACAGAAGAGTGCACCTGCACTACAACGAAATGGGCTGTCCACTCGGGAAGGGCGAAGGACAGAAATTTTACACCTTTACTAGATGTAACGTTGCGGTCGGAATTGTAAGGTAGCGAGCCTAAGCAGCACGTAGGTACAGTTGGGTATGCATCTGCACGTTAAGCGAGACCGGCTAAGTTTATAGCAGATATTTGTAGGTAGCAATGATTGCTAATTGATCACTGACCAATGACTGAGCATCAACCACTTTCAAAAATATTTTCAGCTGTTTTTGTAAGGCTTCGCGTTGTACTGACAGCCGCAGCAACATTATGTCGGCTATTTTATGTTTAGATGAAAAACTTGGAACAGAATTGATGAGCCGGTAACAGTGGAGATTTCAACTATTTCAGTTGAAATACTACCCAAACGGTATATACAAAGGCATAAGTTAGTGGACTTCAAAGGTTTCTATTTGTATAACGTACCGTTATGTCGAACTCGATATTCTATAGAAATTTTCAGAGGGCCATATTGCCACTTTATCAACTGGGGAAGGTTGAGTGAGTAACTACGAGTTCATAAGATAATCCTCTATGTACAGCATTATACAATTCCCTACACGGTTCGTCGGAGATGAAAAGGAATCCTACCTGCAACAAATGTTAATTTCGACCCGGAAAGCTGGCGCTCCTATAATCTAAGCCATCAATTACGTTAAATTTAACCTTAAAGTGGCGACATTGTGCATAGCATGACCTAGGTGAGCTTAGACGACGAGCTATTTTCGTTGGCTAACATGTCATTGTTCACTATCTAATAATAGAATCCTGATTTCATCTTTGCTTGATGGATAGACGCAGATACGAATAGAGATTAGCTTTTTTATGTCTTCGAGCGGCTTGAAAGGCTTGGATGGCAAAGTTGGTATTTTTGAATCCACCTCCAACCTCATGTTCATGGGCTCGTCATAGAAATCTATGGCGTATTTAGCAGTCTGATTTGAACGCATGCGACATTCCCAATCAACAAATCTCTATCGGTAACATTCTCGTATTACCTGCAATTTTTACTTGCCATCAAAACCCAGAGAATATCGGCATCGCTCGTATTATCTAAGTGTAACATTACGGTTTGTTTACATCGTGCTTTTCCCACGTCTTGTGCCGTTTTGTATGAGAAAAATAATTAACCTTTCTAGTTTTGGTATATAGAAGCCATTCGTTTTGGTGTGCCTCTATGTGTGTGTGTTAGGCAGTCGTGTTCCTATATCTCTATCTGTGTATTTAGACCGCCATGTGAAGTATTTATTTAGCAGTAGGCAATGCATCAGTGATGGCAGACTGTCCGCATTTTCTGCTCGTCATCTAATCGAGGCAATTATTAGAAATGAGTGCTGGAAACCTAAAACTCTGTCAGGACCGCTGAATTGCTGGTTTGGCCGGACCGAGAAGTGTATGCATTGTGCACGAACAGACATCGGCGTCCTAAAAAGCCTAAAGAGTTTAATCAGTCCTGGTTGCCAAATGCATTCATTTGCACAGATTAAAAGAAAAGAACACTACCATTATTACAGCCCTACTAAAGTTACTTGATTTCGTGATTATTACTATGGATCACAATGACGCAGTATAATAACGCCGGTAAACACCTACACGGGAGTACTTCCCGTAATAAAGGATCACTTAGTATTTCTGCTTACGTATTCGACGACCGTTTGTTGTAAGCAGAATTTTTTGCTATCATGGCAAATAGTTGCTGACCTTTTAGCAAGGAAGTGCCTTCGCGGACATGAGCAAATGAAAGCTCCAAGAAACCTCTTCCTTATCAGATCTCAGAGATATATATGCAGGACAGCGACGAAGATCATTAGGGACCACTAAATTCAACTTCGATCGTCGTTTCTTTTGTCTTAGAAACAGACATTTGATAATAGGTAATGGCGACGCCAACAGCAGCAGCGGCAGCGGCAGCGGCAGCAATGAGTGATCAAAATGACCACTTCGTTGCCAAAGAACTGAAGTCTGGCATTATTTAAATTTTCAACATCTTTTCCCAGTCTATCGGGTGCCTAGAAAACCGGGTACCGCACATCCTTGTACAGAACAGCGGTATTTTGTGATTTCTCATACAGGCAAACAACGTAGTGTCAATCAGGCGACTTCAAATGACTTTCTCTTTTGCACCTTTACCATAGACGCAGTTTTTTTTTTAAATTTGCCCGCCAAATGAGAGATTAATTGTATTAAACGACAAAGGTACGTTCTTTGATCGCGTGTTATAACGTTTTTAGAACACAACGCAATTATGCAATGTTTGTATTGATTAATGTATAATTTAATATTGCTTTTGAACTGAACCCGAGGTGTGGTTAAACAGCCTAACACCAATGGCCGAGGTCGGCATAACAACTAGCGAAAGGGTTGGCTGATATATTATATTTGAAGTAATATCATCTATATAAGTATCTTGGAAATAAATTACTTTAGCAATTATGGCATGCTCGTGAGATATATGTCAAAACAAAGCACTTTTTATTGGCCTTATCGATATTCTCTTTGCAATAACTGTGAAAACCCGTCGTTGTTCCTGTTCAAGTTTCAGTATCCACAAACACTGCCGTTGAGCAATAATGTTCAAGGCTCCGCACGGAGCTGCCTAAAGTGACTGAACACAAGTAAGCAGGTGAATCCGCGTCACCAGCTCAATTTAGGACCATAGTAGGCTCTAGACGCTTGCACCGCGTGGAGTACTATTTCAGTAGTGGTCGGCCATCTAGGGTGCATCCTTCAGTGTCACACAGTCGCCGTGATGCATTTTGGCCTTTTACCAAAAATAACATTCCGATGTTTTCGGAGACCAATGACGCCAAGTCTTGTGCCAGTTTTGAGACCTACTCAGACCTACCACCTGACATTCCATATGAATCATTTCTTACAGGCAGCACTCTCTGACTGAATCTGAACTGTGGTAAAGGTGTGATCTGTGATTCTAGTCATGGTAACAAGAACATCTAACTGGTACACACCAGTTGTTACGAACGTTCAACTTCACAAATCTGAGTGATTTGTGGAAATATCAATGTTTTGAATAAAACTTTGAGACGAGTTCCTTTCAGGGCAGTGGCGAAGCTAAAGCGCACTACTTTCGAAATGCAAGTTCGAAAGTATCACTGGAACCGTTAGCAACTTCATGTCTATGACATGGATTAGCTAATAGGGGCTAGCATGAACAAATACGGTCTCCTAAATCTGAGTCTCGTGAAAGGTTTTGCAAGAAGGTTTATCTGAGATCACTTGCAACCGAAATATTTCGGATGTTACAGCATTACTTGCTTTACATGATTTTACTTGCTTAATCTGAATACCTTGAACTAGATGTAAAACTTCAGGAGCCGACATAGTATCCAACAGTAAAGGGCGAATTGCCCCTTTTCGTATAGCCATTCCTGGTATTACCTTTGGCAGAAGTCTCATATACGTGTCTGACACCATCTGAACCGGCGTTATCAATGATCTTTTTGATAGATCTGCCCGTTCGACATGTGAAGTTCACTTGTGCCTCGCTAAGCATGTCTAGGATTCAAAATATTTCAATCGGCACACGCTTTTTTGGCCCAGCTCCACCTAGCTTACTAATCTGTTTTTGCACGCAGGTTCCATTTTCATTTGACTGTCATCGGTACGTTATGCCCTTGTACTATTATTGGCTAGTATGTGTTCAAAGGATACACGTACCTTCAGTGACAAACTCACGTACGACCTAGTTTGCTAATATCCGTCATTTTAACTCGGTTCTAAGCTTTGATCAATTCATTCCAGTGATGTATAAAGTCTTCACGGAATAATGGTATACCGTACCGTTCTATACATCGCCCTATTCATTATGTTATTGTCACTGCGCGATTTTAGTACAGTTTCCAACGGCCTGTCGAACCCGTGTTAGGAAAGTGTTGCATTGTTTGAGTCAGAACAACGAAGATCATTGAGGCCCGTTAAGCGGGCGGGTCATTTCCTTAACGGGAATGCGGCTTCCCTCGCCTTCGATTCCTATGCGGGTTCCACTTTCGCTAGGTAATACAACCCCCACAACGAACATCAGCAAGGCCAGATCCGAAATTCCACCCCAAGACGATGGCACGCCCTTACCTTATGGAACATCACCATTCAACACGACTGGTGCGCAGAAGCCTCGTAAGTTTCGTGTGTTTACCCGGTCGTCTCTATATAGCGAGACGGCCAGCACCTCAGAGTCGATAACAGCAGCGGTGCCAGCTGCGTTGAACGCGACGGTGAACACAGGTAACCCGGGCGTTGCGCGGACTCCGTCGCTGCAGGGTGACTCGTTTTTGGCGAAACACGCTGGCCCTTCTGTGAACACGGCGAATGTGCGGAGGGCTCCAAGACTCCCTGTCCTAGAAAACGTCCACCAGATGGCGTATCTCCTCGATGTGATTGATAATATACCACCGTCGCTTTCCGTACTGGAGCCTACGAGGCTACGGTCAGTTGATCAGCAAAGCGATATGGAGGAACTGGATTGACCGGCTGATGGAAAACGCGGCGACGTTACCAAAATGAAAGGTTTCCCTCATCACTGACCATAGCCAACTGCTGCTCAGACGGGATATCTTCCTAATTAAATAACTACAAAATAACAAAAGTTTAATTTCTCTGGCGGCGTAGTTTATATTATTAGAGATTTTATTAATAACACAAAGACCGCAACACTGAATATCAACTGTGTATGGTGGCCCTCAGAATGGTTATATCGGATAGCGAAATCGGTACCGCACTAATAATGGGTAATCACTATAAATATTGATGCCCGCTAAAAACAAATATGGTTACAATCGTTTCTTTATTTGGTGATGACAGACGACAGGTTCAGGTTGAAGTTGTTTTAGATTTTAGCTATACTAGGATAGGCACATAAATACGGATGCATGCTAACGTGTGCGGTGTTCATTTAAATCTGTTGACAACCTCACAATGCCAACAATAACCTAGTTGTGCCCATTTTGATTTTTGATTAAGGGTTAACTTCGGTATGATCATTAAAAGTCGTGGTGGTCATAGAAATTGACGGAATCTTTCAGCACTATTTGATTTTAAATAATCATTTTGTTATTATAGAGGATGGCATGCAGGTGATGAGAATACGCTTAACTCAGAAGAGTCATTAACAGACAGACTGAAGCATTTGCCCGCTGTTCTCTTTTTAATTGAGCCCTTCCAATAAAAATGGATGACTACAATCTATATATATATATATATAAGTAATAAAAGTGGCCAAAAGTTTCTCTGTAGGTAAGTGTATTCTTTTTACCACAAGCCCTGCTACTGTCATATAGCGATGCTTCAGAGGCCTATTCGGAAGAACAAACCAAGATTGCTATACGAATCCTCAATTTTTGCGCATTGAAGTGTCAGCGACTACTATATAAATTCCATCAGTTAGCAAGTGCACACGCTTCATTTTCACCATGAAGTAACCAAACGCAGGTTGATTAAGACCGACCCGACGGAATAGGTGAAACTGATTGGCTTGCATAGATCAATGCAGATGGCCATTTCTGCTAATATATATCCTATGGGACTAGAAATCAATATATGGTGTGAATAAAAGGGGAACAATAGTAAAAACTAAGAAAAAAGGGTTTAGGTCATACGATTGTAGGTAAGTTTCAGCAGTAGTAGAACATTTTATAATTAGTATCCTCAGTTTAGTCTATCTCTGTTTAAGCTTTAAATGCCCACTTTGCCCTAAAGTATATCTGTGCATGAGCGGAATTTCCACTACTCAAGAATCTCTACCGATTCGTATTGGTAGGAATCAACTCACTTTTAGGAAAGACGTGAATACTTGTTACAACGCATGACTCGCCAAATGCTTACTGTATTATATAATCGTCGCCGTGTCAATGCAGGAACCTGATAACTTAATTTAGAAGTTCCTGCATTAACACGTCGGATAAAGAGGATCGAGGCAAACGCAGCCTTGTTGGCCGTTAAATCTACTACGATGCCATCGAAATAAGAGGGGAATAAATATAACAATTTCTAATTCGCATTTTTATACTGGAAACAAAAAAAAAAAACGGGATCGGAGTGAAATACCGAGTGTTTACATTGTCGCATCCTTCTTAAATATGGATTAATAATGGAAAAATAGTTTTTCTCCAATTAGCTTGAATTGTTCCTTCACTAACCTTAAGGCGTACTGAAGAACACACCACCCAATGACACAATGTTTTTAATAAATGGAAACAATCTGCTAGGAGCCTTGAAAAACGACAACATTTTTACAGTGTGTTTAACTATCTCATTGCGTTTGTCATTATTTTAACTGTTTAGCGACCTTTCATTAATGCAAATTAATCTAACTTTTCATTCATAAACCGCGTTATTGGGATCCCGGAACCATTTTGTTGCTGTTCCTGCTGATAGTTCTCGAAAATGAAAATTTGATTTTGAAAAGAAGGAAAACCCTTGCCCCTTCCGAATAAATGCCTGAAACCATTAGTAAAGTACACGAACCTCTTTTCCTTAAGTATAAGATATTCCGAAGGGGTTGTATTTCACGTTATGGTACTATACGACGGAGGCACACAGCTCGAATGACCACTCTCCTAAGATAATAATCCACGAATGCGTATTAGCCGGGGTTATTTTTCTGCAGGTATGTTTCCTCCCTTTCTCCCTACCTATTCAAGAGCCAGCAGCGGTACAAGCACCTTCGTATTTGCGAATGTATGCAGCTCTGTGTACGTACATAGATGTTTGCTTAAATAGAAATGTGTTGATACATTCGTTGAACAGCTAGCTGTATAATGCTTGTTTAATATATTATGGCCTCGAGGGTGCGTTTTTAAGAGAGTTCATAGAAAGGCCGAATTTACTCCGGCCGCTAGCTTTGCGAAGCAAGTTCGTCACCTTTGAAGTCACTCGCTACTATCGTGACGGCAGTTTCCGATACGCGGCCGAGACACGAGCAAAGTAGGCAGATGGCTTCAGAACACGGAGTTGAAATCTTTTCAGATCGAGTTCGCTCGAGCACAATTAGTAGCAGCGAGTAGAAAACTCGTTTACCTTGTATATGCTTGAAATCGCTTGGTAATACATCATATGATATCGATAAGCTAGAAGGTAAAGCAAGGGTTACTGAGGGTGCATGCGTTTTTCGCTGACCAGTGATTAAGGATGTGACAGGTCCGTAGCGCATTGCACCTAGCATATTGAAGTTAATAAGGACACGCATCGAAGCCTCTAAAAAGGGATATTCGTCAGCAGATATTTGCGTTAGATAGCTACATTCATGAGAAAATGAGAGAGTGTTACGTTATTGAACCTTTTACTGTTACAACCTTATTGAATGTTAGATCACTATTGTTCGTACAGGTTATTGAGCGCATCTATGCACAAAGGGTGGAACTGCAATACAATCAGAGTCTAAGACAAATGTTCGAAGTGAGTCGAAGCTCGGTAAAAAGTTCATCTATGTTACCACTGCTAGCAGAGTGCACAGTGGAATTGGCAGGGAAATCCCTCGTTTCGTATTTGGGAATGCCCTTTGCATTATACTATACAATTTTTGTGGCGTCGGCGGCATCCAGCGTTACGTTTTTATTTTGAAGACACCATATTTCTTCTCTAACATTCTGAATTATATCGTAAGTTGAACAGAGAGCGTATTGTTGTGCCCACTTATAATATACTTCAAATTGCGTAGCATGCTGACTAGTCCCTCTAAAAAGCTCGAATAATGACCAACTTCTTCTGTAAAATACGTTAAAGATTCCCAGTCCTGCCGAAAATACCTTACGAAACGTTTCAACGGAATAAAAACATCTTCAAATGGTAATATTCTTTTATGTTTATTGCTTGCCGCATAATGCTTGCGTCCTTGTCCCTCTTTCCGTTTGCGCAAACTCGTATGGCCTGCTTCACCGCCTGTTGGTTTGCAAATTGAAACAAATACTAATAAAAGCATTACCTTGTTGGGCACTTCCGATGCAATCCGAAGCCCGTCTGTCCCTGCGACCTCAATAGATTTTTTCGTGTCCCTTTGATCTAATGCGTAAAACTAAATCATAAATAAGTCAAAGACACAAATACCCAGTCATCTACCACAGGCAAGAAAGGTTTCGTTTCGAACACCAAAATTATTCTATCGAAATCGGGCTACACAGTTTTTACAGTTTTGGCGTTGGTTTTATTTTTATCCGGCCGGGGAGCGAGTCTTACTCGTGCGTCAGGCCATCCGATACTTTCTAACATGTGTGTAATTGGCATTCGCGTCTCGGCAAACTCGGACCGGACCAAGACTCCAGATTGTGCTCTCGCCTTCGTATACGAAAACCTAGGTTTTAATAATAATAACACTAATAGTAACAAAGCTGCGGGTCGTGCCCTGTCACTTACGGTTATCCTGTCCTGCTCCCTGCCTATAGGTCTTGTTTGTGTCCTTCGTGGAACCAAGCCGAGGTAGGACAGAAAAGCAGATTCCGAAAAAGCTTAAGTCTCCCTGCTAGCCTTCCTTGCTGGTTGCCTTCTTGGTCGACTGGCCAGTTTGTGCCACAGAAATTACTCTCACTCGTGTGGTCTCTGGTCACGTTATCGTACGGGCAGGCACCCGTGTTCCCAGTATTCCCTCGCCTCACCTTCCAATTCGCATAGGATTGTAAGTCTATAGGACTCCTCCCGTGGACAACAATAGCGATCGTACTAGTGGTCACCGCAATGGCGGCGGGGAATGTTACCCGCAGAAAATTCACACGGACACACAATGCTTATTAATATTTATGGAAAATCGTTATTAATATTTATAGAGTGCAGCGTCTGTCTGCCTCCTGCCCTTTATCCTTCTTCTCTGAGCACTTCGCCTCCTTTTACCCCTCGGTCGATGTAAGTTAGACACCCTGAATGATGCGCAGTTCTACTAGAAGTCTGTGACATCACCTTAACAGACGGTGCGGATCCATTGGCGAAGACCACGTGAAAGGCGCCTTCAAGCAAAGGCTCGATCCTTGTATCGACTGCACGTACAGCTGTAGCCTGCAATTGTCGTGCTGCGAGTGTGATCGCTGTTGTTGTTTCTACTACTACTGCTGCTGCTATGGTAATCCTTGGCGCGATTTCTATTCGTGGGGACAGATCCAAAGATAACCAATCTGACGTTTCAGAGAAGTGAACGCCCACCTGAAGCTACCATCGAAGTATCCTCGCGCAAGGGATACTAATTAAAAAAAAAAGACACAAACTCATACACAAATGCATATGCGTATATCGGTGTATAATGATATAGTTCAGTAGCTGTTGGCGCGAACTGACCGAATTTAAACCGATCTTAGCCATTTCTATTGATCCTATTGGAAATATGTCTCGTACACATTTGAAATCTTCAATCTACAACCATAGGTATCTGCTATGCGCTATTGGCGGATGTAGGTCCACATACAATTATATATATATATAACGCTTAGTCTCGCTTATCATCTGTACCATATGGCAGAGGTTCCCGTGAGCCAACCGTTTGTCCGACAACATTACATAACCTCGAAATAGGTAGAAAGTGACGCAAAGAGAAGGACAGATTGTGGAAAGGAGGCGATCCGAAAATTACGAGGCTGACTCGGTAACAGTAGAACGATGTCAGGTAGTAGAGAATAGAGCGCGACTACAGCCTGTCACTATATACTGCCTAGCTCTCTTCCGCCAACAATTCCTCGTGGCAACCTCCACCGTAGGCTTCCACCAGTGCGCGGTACCGAGATAAGTCCTCGTACCAGTTGTAGCGGCGCCTATCGCAAATGGCCTGTTGGTAACGTGGCTAAGTGCTCACACAAATATTCATCATTAGGGCAGAATATCTGATTCGAATCTGCCGACCCGCATTCGTTTCTCTATGCCGCGGCCTGTCTCTGCCTACCAGTTCGTCCCAGCGTAAGCTCCCTGGTTTGCTCTTCCAGGGCTAACGTTCTTCGCTAGCCTTTTAAGAAGGCCAAACAGTCGATCGTGGTGATATATAGGATCAGATCTAATGGCTTAGCATTTGCATAAAAATAATCGTTATGCTGTTAATCCAAGGGTAATTAGCTCTTGAGATTTTTTCCCTGGACAGAACGTTCGTACAGCAAAACGATATCAATTTTTTTTTTGAAAAAAAAATGAAGGATTTTGTTATCCAAACCGTTGTTTTATACTTCTGCATATCAGGACTAAGTATTAATATCACTGTTATAATTCCGAACAGTTATCTGCTGTTATAGCACACTAGATCGGTTGTAGGTAGAATAAAAAGGAAATAAGATTGGATGCTTATATCATCAGCCTGTCTGCTGAGTTTTCCGCTTACCGCGGACAACACCCTGTTCCCTTACCCCATCCTGGTCCAACTCGTGAGTGTTGCATATCACTGTGTCCTGTACATCGTTTCGTATTCTCTTGTTGTACCTCTTGAAAGCTGGTCTGCCTATTTGACTATATATATATATATATATATATATATGCCTGACGTTCCATCGACTTCCGCTAGATGGCAAAGTCCCGTCTAATATCGCTGGGGAAAGCTAAGTGGAGGTCGGCCCCAACAGGCCATCAGGGCGTAGTGCAGGAAACAGCCGCACTGTGCGGATTCGCTTCAAAAGCTACTTAGCCGGTCTACATAGTGGCATCGAATCGATTATATAAATGACAACCCCGTAGATGTAAAGCGATTACCTGAAAACAAACAGAATTCAAATACGAATTTTTATTCGTGCTCGTTGGATAGAGAGCAAAATAGGAGGCGCGCCAGATCTCGGCTGCATTGCTTGCGCAACGAGTCATTACGCCACTATCGGCCCGCATAGCGTCGTCGTACAGCGTCGGGAGCGCATATGTTTGTATTAACTATTTTTTCTTATAGCTAGGTATGTATGCATAAATATTACGTATGCTTGTGCCAGTTTAAAAGAAAGATCTGTGAAACGTTTTTTCGTAAGCGGGTTGTGATATTTTCACTCGCTGCAAACGAATATGGATGGGCCTTGATCCGCTAAATCAGTAGAAAGATTTCTAGAAATTGTGGACAACCTTTTGATTTAAATTTTAATAAAGACACAATTTTCTTTTAATGGAACAGCTAGATCTACTAGGGCTTACTTCAAACGAGCTCTCGAACTGACGTGTTGAGGTCATCTTACTGACCGTCGGATGGTTCTTGCGTAATTCTGTGTGATGATATTTGAGGTATCCCAGTTGGCAACTGCAACACATACAAATAGATGTTTTTCTATTTATCTCAAACGCGGGACTCTGCTGCCATGTTCAGGTCGGCGAGAGAGTCAGTTTGGTTAAACTCTGTATCGGTGTAATGCAAATGACGAGCATCATGGCAAGGAGCTTAAACTTGCATTCGAAAACTAGTTTCTCACAGGTATTCAGCCAGAAATCTGTAGCGGCGCGAACGGGCAAACTTAGACGAAAAAAACGTGTCTTTAAGGAGCGATTTTTTGCGGAAACAATTGATTGCCTGAGGCGAACCTTAGGGTTAGTTTAATTTCGGACACTATCATTCCAGTTTTGGTAAGCTTTTTTTTTTATTCCATGGCACATTGTGAAAGCACTGCCTGATAAGTTGATCTTCTTAAATGATCCAAGATAACAACAGTAGAACTTGTTCAACATGAGGCCCATAAGTACAGCAAATTTTCCTGAAATCAGCTGGCTCAACGACTTGCTCTTTTTATCACCGTATTCTCTGTGCTAATCTGTGAAAAAGTACACAAACACTACAAAAGTTGCCCTTTTTTTAGTCCCCTATTAACCCAAACAGATAAGACCAATAAAATGCGCCTTCGGTAATAATCGATAAAAAAATATATATATATGTGTGTGTGTGTGTGTGTGTTTATTGCGATGAGAACGATTTAAAATGATTTGGCAATTGAATCTGCGAGTTAATTTATTGGCCTTGGAAAATATCGATAGCTGAAGTCGGAGTTGTTCGTATTTGTTGTTGTTGTTGTTGTTGTTGTTATTATATGTTTATTTTTATTATATATGCTACTTAAAAAGTTAGTTCAGTTTGTTGATCAAGTTTTTTTTACCTCAGATATTCTATATTTTGTTGTGAAGTTATCATGCTGAAGGGTTTCTGACGTTCAGTGGGGATTTTTTTTAAAGCATCTACAATAAAAAATGGCCAATAGATCCTGAGCGGAGCAAAACACATATTCATTCTCTGTACTTGCTCTATGGTTAACTAATGCATTCAATTGCAGGGAACGCATCGAGGTTAACCCTTTGACTCTACTACACTTTCCCAATAAATGATTAGTTCTCAACTTCGTTGGGGCATTTTGGAAGATGATATAAGCAATCTAAATAACCATTGCACGTCACCAACGATACAAATAAATCATACGCAACACGGTTATCTTCGGCAGAACGACACGCTTTGCTATTCGCAATAATGTCTGTATCTCCTAACTTCTACTGAATCCATTAGGCCAGTATAGTGACAGCAATGACAAAGAATCGAGAGCATTTTCCGGTCGATTGAACGACCCACCTCCCGGCTTACAATGGACGAGTCCAACTTAGCGTACCTGACACGAACTGGTTCCATACATATAGATCAGTAAAAAAAAAAAAAATGTATGTACAAACACCCATACTGCACGTGGTGAGACGGTGCTGCCAGAGCACATTTCGGCTAACTCGGTAGATTTGTGAATAAATTAACTCTACTTAGAACATAAAGGAGAAAGATGATTTTAGATATTGTGTTATCGTTAAGCTGGTCGATTCATCATCCCAGACGTCCATATTAACTTGCATGTTCTAACACCTGCTTCGTCCAGATATCTAACACTTTCAAGGATCCACCATAGCTGAAGCTCGATCAGATTATAAAGCTCCATTGCATCCTTCATCTTCAACTCACCTGACGCTTGCGTGTAGGTACTAGAATGAAGACGATAGGTCGTCTTCAACATCCTGTGCTTGACGTATTTGAATCGCTCCCCACCGAGCCATACGCAGGCAGAAGTATTTTGGCGGTGAGCCGTTCGCCACTGGGGGGCGTTTTGGTCTGTGTGGAAATAACAGGTACCAGTCAAATCGCAATAGCTCTTATTTAGCTCAGTTTCCTGCCTGGAAGCGCTTCACCATCGCTGCCACTTTGCGCATTCAGCAATTTAAGAAATAAATCTAACAACTACGTTGTAGGCGTTCAGTCCAGCAATAACTGTGATCTGGCTCAGTATGTCAGATACAGTCACCGAATGCATGTGATACACCGAATACTGTATCTTATTGCTTTGAGATAATTCTTAGTCTCAATTGGTTCATCGTTGACACTCGTAAAGTTTTGTCTATGTAACAATACATCAATATGTCCATATAAACGTATCAGTGATTTATTTCACTGCCAAGATCATTTATTCTATTATTTAGAGAAAGAGCAAACCAAACATTTTCGCCGTACGTTTTCTCCCAACGTGGCCCAACGTATGCTAGTAACAGTGATCAAGAACACTTTTCTAATAAATAATCGTACTGATTTGCAGCAATATAGTGACAAAGAAATAATGGATTTTTTTTTCCTAATGCAGTGATATAGTAAGAAAATTCAACCTAATACAGTGAACGTCCCGAAAATCACTCTGATGTTTTGTAGAATGCGTATTGTTTTTAAAGTACTTTCATGATGGATACTTTAAAGTCGTTCCCCTATGGGCTCCGTGAGAGCTGACTTTTTTTAGTTACTAAATAAATTGCTCATTTAGGTTCGTTTGAACGATGAAGCATTTCTTAGAAAGCTGTTCATATGTTCCCGCCTGTTATGTGCCTGTTATGCAGATAATGAAAGATTCAGAGCGTGGCGCTACTTGGTCGGTTGTTAAGCAACCACGGATGTTTCAAACGTCATCAGCTAAGCAGACGATATTTGGGACGTTCATGGTACTAAAAAATAGGCTTGTTATCGAAGCTTTGAACAACAGAACCGAAGAGAAAGACGTTACTACGAGAGCAGGAAATTTGAAAGGCCAACCAATTCTTATCCAGTGGAAAAAATCAAGCTTTACAAAGCCTGAAACGATCGACGGTGATTCGTAATCAATTTGCAATAATCAATGAGAAATATTACACGAAAATTCTGAGGAATGCGACCAAAAATCAGCCACTATAGGCCCATGTATCTTTTTTTAACCTATAGTTTTATTGTAGGATTCACGTAAAAACTTAGCAAGCGTTAATAAAAACGATGCTACTTAAAGAAAAGATATTTGGATTTTTTCCATCCAAACGTAGTACCTAAAAGAATTCCGCTTAGCCAATGAATTTATTTGGCCCAGTAATTAAAGCATATCAAAGATATAAGCGCTCTTCTATTATTACGATTTGCGAGGTGTTTTGCTAATTGTACACTTTTTTAATTTTTACGTACCATTTTAAATACGCAGTAAGATAATACCTTAGCATTCTCTTTTGTGCCGGGCTAAACTATCCTTAGATGAAATATTTCGATTATAACCGTAACCAAAATATAATATATAAAGTTATAATAATTTTTCACAAACATATTAGAGGCAAGTAAACAAAACAAGGATTTGGTGTAAAAACAATGGATATATTAACTTTATTCACTTCTTTTAGAATGACTGCCAATAATAGATAATAAAGTAATAAAAGACCAAAACGTTTTATTTCCGGATAAGATTGAACAGTTTCTATGAAGTTATGGCGGATGCAAACAAAACATGAACATTTTATCATGTAAATGTAGTCACCTGATACTGTATTTGTTTATGCTTGGGTTTAGTAAGCTTTATTGTTTCATAGTACGAAATGCTACATAACATATTATGTAAAACATGCGTCAAGGCATTTCGTAGTACGAAGAACATGCAATGAACTGCACAGGGAGCAGAGGTTTAATTTAAAAGCCAGCCCCGTATTATTTATTTAAATAATGGGGAAAATGCAGGAACTTGTCAATCTTAGAATATCCTCCCCACGAATCGTTAAGAGATAAAAAAATTACTCAAAGCTTTTTCCTATTATAAAATACTAGTACGCCTACCAGATCAGGTTCGGGAGATAGAAATAGGTGAGGATTAAATCTCCCCATTTTAGTTTAAGCAAATTGTGTTTGCAGTGATTAACTCTTCGGTAGTGTCTGGTGATAATGTTCCATTACGTGATATAATCTACAGCAAAAAAAAGCTGTGTCACAAGACCGATACGCTATGAAGAATCGGCCAACCAGAGATCTGATTAATTCAGGCATTCGACAAATGGTCATGTGCAGTATTGATTTCTTCTATACGCCATTAGTTTTGATAATGAATATTACTGCCACCGTTTCTATTAAATAGATTTTTTTGTTGCGTAAGGCATGATGTTGAAATTTACATCTGTGACAACATTTCAGCAAGAATGATCTACGCGACTGCTTAAAGCCTTTGTAGGTTTGTATAAACCTATGTATATAGAAGCTTATGAACGTATCGTTTAGGCTTACCGAAGTCATGGACAGATTCATCATAAAAAGCGTTATTTTAGATTAGCAACACGTAGGTGGCCACACCATTACAACTATGATTATTACTTAAATCTATTTCTAATGTTCTACACAAGAGTGCACATTGCAGATCTGATTTAATTTTGATTTCAGATCTCGATTTTGAAAGAATCAAACTTCGTTATAGACTAAGGCAGTCAATTAAAACATTTACACGGAATCTATTAATACCGTCACATTATTAAGCATTGTGTGTATAGGTTGGGTATATGTGGATGCATTACAATTGATCAGTGTTCAAGAAAATATCGGTAGGCCCATATAGCCTGTCGATATGTGGTTGTATGTACTAGAGGTGGAACTATATGGGACACTAATGATATGACAAAGTTTACGAAGGTAAAAGGAAAAAGCTTCTGTTTACGAAAAGGGCTGTGATTTTGGCCAAGAAACCATTTCCCGCCAAGATAGGCAAATCAGAAATGATGACTCGCTTATAATAAGTTTACGTGAAATTCTGCTTAGCAGTGCCAAGTCAGACTTTTAATGGCCCAAGTATGGAGCACATTAACGAGTTGCATTTTCTTCGACAAGTGAGGACAAAGAATAACGATGTGCACACGGTTCTCCGAAGCTAATTTGACGGCGTTAAATTCTATACCATTACCATATCCGCCTGCTTATTACTACGATACGTGGTCGTGATCATCTGTCGTGTGGTGTATATGTGGGCGAACGAAGCGTTATCCTAGTAAGGCTGTTAAAATTTCTTTCAAAAACAATCAAATATTATACGTCGTTGACAACAGTAACATCTAGTCCAGGGAATGCAACAAGAATGCATGCTTGAGATGTACTGACCCGTATAGCTCTACCCCGCCCTGGCTTATATAGCCTACTAGGCGGTCATGAAATAAAACTCCAAGTAATATTCTTATAAATCTTTTCATTGAAAATGTAGCTTGTTCATGACAGGATGAAACTGCAATAGAAAGATCGTCTTGTTATTTTGTCCATTTACTGTTCGACACAAATTCAGTAAAATGCCCAAAAGAAAAATTGTCCCATATAATCGCACTTTTTTAAATGCTTAGGCAATCCAGTACTGCGAATTGAATTGAATTTTCGACTAATCAAAATCTCAAAAGTTTAGCAGCAAAGACATTTCAGATCACCGTTGCTTTGCTAGAGGAAAACAGAGCGGCCCGTGCAGCCCCTCTACCACACGTTCCCTCACACACGCACACTGATATAATACTATATACTAACGCGACAACTTTAACGACCAAGTCTCTGGCTGAAAGTAGAGAACCAAAAAATACGTAGGTGTTGTACAGCTTGTGCGAATAGAGGAACATATTTCCAAAAAAAACTATATATATATATATGTATGTACGTATACATGTACGTATATATACGTCTACGTATCTGTATTTCCATTAAAGAGAAACGTAAGGGTGTTATTCACCGTTAGTCTATGCCAGAGAAGTTTCACTTCAATAAACGACTATGAGGGTTAATCGCTCAATTGTTCTAACTGGGTAGATCGTCTATGGATTCCGCCATTACGATATAATAGTAGTAAATGAATCTTTCCGTGTCAAGGCACCGAGACATTAGAGTGTTTAATGCAGTATGCCTATTCGAGCCTACGATATGCCCACACCGTCGATGACGACAGAATGTTTACTCGCAATAATCTATCTTTCGTTTGTTTTTGTTGGCGAATTTCTGTAACAGATCGATACCTTTTCATATATCTACTGAACGTGTGCTTCGTTCCAGGTATGCTTAACTATCTGAAGCGTTATTAAACAACAGGATGCCGGTGTCGCTGCGTCCCAAAACTTGGCATTTCTGTCCATATATTATGTGCAATAAAGTGGCGTAGCAATTTTTGCAAAGCGTCACTATTTATCCAAGCGATCTCTTTCATCTCACTTCTGCCGAATTCAGAAAACTAGCTCTCGTAGAGGCAAAACTGTTTCCACCTAAAAGAAATATCACATGCACTGTGTATCAATGTAAAATTTTTTCTCAGCTAAATAGCTGAAGATGAGAAGAGCAACCTTTAGCTGTGCTCTATTGATCGATGCGCAGACATGTATCTGTATATATCTAGCATGAGACGAAGTGTGTCTACGGCCGGATTTGAACCTACACCATAACTTGCCCCTTAACTTTATCAGCAGGTATGCTACTACCACAGGGATATACACCCGTATATATATATGGGTATCTAAGGTAATATCTAAAAGCCTCGTTACATATATTGTCGACTAGGTTTTAAAGTTTGAGGCTGAAAGCGTCCTATTTTTGTTCGTCCTATTTTGCTCATAGCCTAGCAGGCTAATTGTACCTGTGAAGTCTGGATTGACAAATACTATATAATGTACGTATTCGATATAGTTTTCTACGTTGCACTAATTGTCCGCTTAACGAAAAGCTCCAAAGCGTATTCATACAACTGTGGCATAAATCACAAAAGTGAAACAGTAGAGACATGAGATGTATGAACACACATTGTTGAATTAAACGCCCGCTTAATTGATCTAGACAGCGGTGGAAATGTGCTAGAATAATCTAAAAAAGCCTCATATCTGAAGTGAACGTATTCTGTCGCAAGCCGAAGGTTTAGAAAGGCAAGATCATAGTGAGTTACAACTCTGTTCGGCAAGTCACCATGAGATATAAAAATGAAAGAACATGAAAGTTGTACGAGCTGAAGCACGCTGAGGGATCAACTGTGCATCTGTCGAGAACGAAGTGCGCTACGCAAACGAATGCGAAGAGGAAACGTTTGCTTCCTACCTAATTACTTCACTGCGCCCTCAGAACGTAGGATATAGTGCTTTGGGACGACCAGACATTTTTGTTCAGTAGTAGGAGCTGACAGCAGCTGCCAGGAAAAAACAAGGTAGATCTATTTCAGAAGCGATAAACATGAACAGTGAGTCCTGCACTAAGGCCTACTAATACTGAAACAAACGTTACTTTTTGCATAGTAATAGGTAACAGAGAACCGATACGCATACTGTCGATGGATCGGAATATTACCATGGCGTTTGTACATTTTGGAAACACTAGATTGGCAAATTATTGTTTCGGTTTGCTGCTCTGATCGTCCAATCAAGTGAGCCTATAGATAACGAAAAAATATCTGTATACTTAATGAGACAAGAAGCTGGAAATTCTTAAGACTCACTTATTGGGTGCGTTAAAAATTCCTTTTTGAAGGTCAATCGACGGCCAAAATATCTAAAAGAGACCTTTACTCCGTAAAACCGCTAATTGACCACAGATTTGCCGTCTACATCAGACAAAACGTTCGTTGTTACTATCGAGTGGTCAAGAATAATCTCAAGGTGACAAAATCGAGAGGTCATTAAAGAACGTTCGATTCGCTATTCGTTAGGTTCGAACAACTTCCTTTCAACGCCGCTGAACCTCTCTTCTACGTTGTACTATTTCAGTATCTCGTTAAATAAGTTCGAGGTGTCGAGTCCGATGAGAACTCAACAAATCCGCAGGTCGTTTTTCTCAATCTATGCTTCATCGGCGCAACAGGAACAGAATTATTGATGTTACCCTCAAAGCAGCCGGCGAAATCGTATCATTATAATGTAAAGTCAAATTGAAACTACAAGAAAAACGATCCTCATCGTGAAAGGTAATTTGCCTGACTACGAGTTCTGCTGTCTTGCCAAGACAGTATACGATAACCATGAGTTGATCACCCGTACAGCCTGTTTTGATTGCTGAAACTTAGTTCACTTGTCTAACTCAAAGGAAGCTAGCTATCTGTCTGAAAGCCCACTTAACAATAAAATTTCTCTGCGAATATATTGTTCAACGTTAAGTTTTATCGTTCGCCCATATTGCAATCGTTCCAATCGGCACCTTAAGTAACAAGTCTGTAAACGCCCGCCTTTGCCGAAATATTTCGATGTTATGCGTTTGGCGTTTCGAGAAGATGCCGCCATAGACGCAACACCTGTCCCGTGAGGCCAATGATCACAGCAGCGTCGACGATAGTGACGACATCAGGGCAATAAGCTGCGCGGAAGCTTCAACAGCGAAATTAATAACAGATAGGCGATCACTGTTTCTATTTGAGCTCCCAGGCCCAGAGGCATAAATCCTGCTTGGGCAGACAGAGCGAGGGGATTTAATTACAAAAGGACGAACTGCGAATGGATTCGTACAAGGTCTGTTGCCAGCCGTTTCCAAGTGCACCTACCTATAACAATGGCTAACATCACTGCTATCGTTGCTCGGTCTCATGAGATATATAACAACTTTTTACATGGTATTGTACCCCTTACGAAAAAACTGGTGTTACAATCAAGTAGTCAGCCGTCTGCAAAACGAGAACGCGGGACACACCGTGATAGAGTATATGATATACATAATATATATAATATGTTTATCGTATGGCAACGGAATTGTCAGGACATGACCTAACACTGAACATATAGAAAAGGAATATAGCATTAAATACAATATTGAATGGACTATAATCGATAAAAAAATACTATGGTTTAAGCGCAGCTACGATATTACGTAGGATATATACAGGAGTAATTAAAAACGTAAGACGATTTTTTGTTATTAGTTAATTAAATGTGACTCGTTTATGAATTCTATGCTTTCTTTTTTTTTTTGTTTTTTTTTTTAATTTCTGCACGACGGTTTTAAAATTGGCTTCGGTTTAAACTGTACGTGGCTTGTGGTACGCTCATTCGAATCATTTTACGGCATTTCAACGACGTAGAAGAGCAGTTAAAGTTTCCAGCGTAAATAACACTTCATTTCATCGTCTGCTATATTTATCCGACTCAAGCCTCTCTTCCACTTGCACCAAAATCATCATTAAGAGTCTATGCATACATGCGTATATTACGCAGTTAAGCAGTTTTGCCACTCGGTCCGATGTATTTGTGTGTGTTTGTATCCATCCGGTTACTTGAAAGATGACGAAGCGAGAACGCGAGCTGCACGTATTGCGAAGCCGTGTTCGACCGTATGTATCACTCATGTATGTACGTTATCATTTCAGCTCTCTGAATAGGGCAGCAGTAGCAGAAATAGATGCGGGAGCAGCTGATTTCGAAACTTCGAAAAGAGACTTCTCTCGACCGGTGCTGATATGAAGGGATGGGACGAAATGCAACGCCACGGGCCTATGCATGTATATATATTAGTTCGCTTTTATTTGCCTCTGACATTCATGTTTTCCGGCCCCCTCTTTCGTTGTGTTCATACGAACTATGCATGCGTCTCATCATTTAACAAATTACACAGACGACGAGCCTGTGACACGTTTCGTATGTGTCATTCAACGTTCGAATAGTGTAGCCAGCTACTGAACCGCCGATCACCTATGACTTACACTATGGGGGACGATCGAGATGACAGCGCCAGTGGCTCTTACTCGTGTCGCGATCATACCAGCTTGCACGAAGCAAGAACATTACTGTTGCTGCTATTGCCGTTACCGTTCGATCGGCTCTCGTATTTCAGGAAGTTTTGCTGCTCTACGCAGCCCTGCATCGTCTTAGGGCAATACCGACCCCCATTGGAAGTTCGGGAACTGTGGGAGGACATAGGAGCTCCGTCGATAGGCCATGTGCGGAGGTGTAGTTGACGAACGAAGGCTTTGGATTACTAACAGAACGTAGCGATACGAGACCGGAGCTGTTTGCCCCGCCGGTTCGTTTCGATCCAGCTAGCCTCTTTTGTCTAGTGTAGATACAGTTGCGACATGGAGTTGACGCCGCTACCACAGCGCCATTGAAATAGGGGAAGACTGGCCTCAAAGGTGGGTAGCTGTATTTCTATTGAACAAGCGAATGCTGTTCCTGTTGTCGGAAAAGCGAACTGACAATGACGACAGTTTCTGTGGCGATGATGGGGGCGGTAGATTGACTAGCGAAGCTCGCCGAAGCCAGGCACCATTGACCGCCAGTAAAACGGCTGGTGGCAGCCTTGCTGAACTGATGGCGAAATAGAACAAAGAGTGAGAACAGCCCCTTTGGGATCATAGTCTCGTCCGTATGTAAGGGCAGACAGGCAAGCGGGCGCTTCGATAGATCGGTCTTCTGCTGCCGGTTCTGCCGTTAACGCACACCTACTATGGTCATTTATATGTTCTTCCAGTTCTATTCGGATATCTTTCTATCGACATCGTCAATAAAATGAGTAACAGAAGGAAAAGATCGCGAAAGAGAAATACCAAGAGACGAGACTATGAGGATCTGCAGTTCCTTAGAGAAAAATGAAGAGAACGAAGAGTTCGCTGCCTAGTAGGGGGGCTAGCGGTATTTTGTACGTTTGCACGTTCAGGGCGGTAACTGACCCCTAGACGTGAGATTACGAGAGTTAGCCAATAGCTTTTTCGGAGGTTCGTGGCAAGCATAGCAAAGACAGGCTTATCTTAAAAGAGAACTGTTGAGAACGGCGTGTAGCCTTTCGTATAGCTTACAGAAACGCTATGTACGATTGGGTTTGCTTTGACCCCTTGTATTAGGAAAGCTAGAGTAGGCGTATGTTTTCCTCACTTAATTAGTAGACTCATTGTCCACCTACAACACATTTTTTTAATGAGTTTGGGCAGAATTTGTACTTTTGTCGAGATAAAATTGTAAACTACCATAAATTTTCGCCGAAATTCTAGCCATCTTGAAGGCGCTTTATCTGAAGTCCAAAAAAAAGGCGTTCCATTCTATCCAATGCTGCCAAAAATCAGCTTTCAAACAGCACCAACGCCGACCCGACGTGTCTCATATTATCTAAAGTATGTGTCTTCAATGCCATCGAGCCATAAAACGGTCAATACTCCTTTGACAATTCAGTATAAAAGTAACATAAAACAACATATGCGCCAGAAGCTAATCAAAAAGAAGAAAATATTAAAAACTACAAGAATTGGGTAGTCCTAAGCTGGCCTGAAGATATGGCATCTTTTTTTAGCGTAGGTATCGAGAAGATTTTCACTGAAAGAACCCTCGAATTCTATTCGATATTTCTGAACAGCTTGATATGTTTGGCTTGATGAATGAATTATCCTTCAATTTGTAGATTTTGGCGTTACTTTCGAAAGATTTCAACACGAAGATCAAAATAAAAACTTAATGAACGGGTCGCACGATGCATTATCTAACGGCTGAGCTTATTTGTGAGTGCCTGGTAGCAATAATAAGTTGAACTTTTACCTCAAAAGTCGGAAGTTACATTTTGTTACGCATGGAACAGCACGACTGGAAAAGTTCGCCTTACGTGCTTGCGCAAAATATAATTAACGGGACATCTCAACTTAAGCTAATATAAGCAGCTGGCAAGAAATGTGCCTGGAGGCTTTTAAGAAAAAATACATTGTTCTCTGGGCTAACGAAACAGCGTTGTTGCTCAACCAGTGCCCCAGCGAGTTGTGCGGTTTGCCCTAAGGAACTGAAATTAGCACTGATAACTTCAATATGTACATCTGCGTAGAAAGAAAGAAAGAAAGAAAGAAAACAGAGATCACACAGCGGATCCACCGTATACCGCCTATCCCGTTTAGACAAAAAAAAAAAGAAGAAAACCTGTGTACGATCGGTGACAGGTTATAAAGATGAACATTAGCTAAATATTTGCTTAATTGCAGGCAAAGACGGCAACAAATTAAAAGGTGGAACAACATATGGCTGGCTACTTTGTATTAGTTGAGGCTATCTAGAAGTGACTCAAAACTTACTTAAACGTTCTGTAAACAATATACGAGACTGCAATTTAAGTCAAAACCCACTTCCTAGAACTTCCCTGTTGTTTAAAATATTAAACATCGTATGATCGGTAGATCGCAGACATAACAGGCTCGGAAAATCAAACTTTTGTTGATAACCAACTCTAACTAGGGTTTTTTTTTGAAACACGGAATGTTCAAGCACAGATACGCGAGGGCGAATATACGCTTTCGTTCAGACAGATAGCAGAAAAAGAGGTAGCTCGGACGCAGTTTCGTGCGAGTTAGGTTGAATGTACAGGTTATAACTTAAATATGAAGGGAATGCTTTAAATTTTCTATTTCCTTTGAGTATACGTTAGGATTTCGACACAAGGTATTCTTTTGTAATAAGCGAAGCCATGATATATTTATCGTAGTCGTTTTAAAGGCGTAACACAATTAGACTACAAGCCAAAGCAGCTATTTATATAGCTTGCATGTTACGAAAAAAATATGCTTTGACGGGTACGAGAGACCAGACCCCAGGCACTTCGTAAAATGCAAAGCCTGATAGCAAGCTCACGTGAATTATTCACACTACTCAACAGGTGCATTTTCGGCTTTGCGGACAGAGGAAAAAAAAGGCTCGTAGGCCACCAGAATGGCAGAAAACGCTGAAGAGGACAATTTTTATTGATTGTGGAAAATAAACGCCGGTTGTTATTACACCATTCTGATAACGTATTTTTCAACTGTTATTCATTTGCCACGATTCGTATTTCCGGACGAAGCCACCCTTAACGAAAACTGTTCAACTACCCTTGTAGATGGCAGTAGACAAGGATGTCCTTTGAAAACTCCTACTCGTCATCTTTAGTTAATAGGTAAGCATAAGAAAGCAAAGTACGGCTTTCTTCGAGGTTTGCTGTCCATTCCTGTATCAAGTACACAGCCGTTCTCGAATAAAATCGTTATTTGATTTCAGATTGTGTGTGTCTGATAATATTTCTGAGATTCTTTCCTGGCTAAGCCAAGTGACGTCTGAAATCTGCTCGGATGCACACATACCCGCCAAGCACACGCGCACGGGAAATGGTCTACCTACGTAAACGTATCGACTGGGTAAATGGGTCAGTATCAACGGTGGTAAAGCATTTGACACCGATGTTTCATTTACATACTCCACTAACCATCTGGTGTCGCATAAGCACAGCTTAGATTATTGCCAAATGCAGCAGGAGCGTACGCAACACTGATGGCAGCACATATAGAGAAACCATATAAATATTATGTTTGGTAGGTAGCAAATTGGGAGCTCGTGACGAGCGTTCGACGCACGCGTATGCATACACTCCAAATATTTCGAATACGAATCACTTGAATAAGGGCGAAGAGAGCTTGAGCCGACCCCAAAATGCTTACAAAAGATGAGGAACGAAGCCAGGATGATAGGCCTCATCAACAAATGAGTACCATACATAATTTACGCGCAAAATACACGACAGGAGCAAAAGGGAGAGGCAAAGCACTGGGAACAAGAAAGGCCGAAAACGCGCGCAGGCGTACACACCAAGCGGCGTTTGTACGAACGCGTCTTTGGAAAAAATAAAGAGTCATAGAATCTATGAAAGTCAGTCGCTGATAAATGTGGTGTATCGCCTGTAGTCGAAATGCTTACAAGCAACGTATTTCACAGATACCTTATAAATACTAAATATCCTAAATGCATAAACTAATACGCCAGTAAAATAAGCTCTCACGCACAACGAACACGAGCTAAATATTTGTTAGGATTTCCCCGTTGCTGAAGTCTCCAAACTCCGATGTGGTTAACTTCGCATTTGAAGTCAGTGTATGGATTGAAGATTGAATATTATATGTTTACAATGGAGACTACTCTAAATATTTAGGTGAGCTGATATAGATCGCGGAGTGACTCGTCACAAATTGAATCTGCTTTGTAACTAGTAGCGAAGTAATTTCAGAGTAAATTCGAACCGGTAGAGAAACTATCTAAAAAGGACACCAACACTAAGTAATGTAAACATGGAGCCAATTCATGCTCAGCCTGCCGCTTACTGTTGCCCACTAGAAAACCTTTATAGTTTCTGAGTATTTATAGAACACCACAGAGTCTCCATCTTCAAAGGATGCGATCGTCAAAGTGTGTGCATATAAAATGTCTACAAATGACGAAGGCACCGAAAGGTAACTTCTGAAGCAGCATATCACGCATACGTACCGTCGCTCGCGCGGATCAGCCAGTAATATTACGAATAAGCTTTCTAAGAACTTCTGCATTGGTGTCCTGATTTTAGTACACTTATCTATTTAGGTTTTCACACATGTGTCTTTGTCACTGAAACCAATAAGAAGTACTTATTAAACTATGTCAAAAATCTCTAGCTTTTAAATCTACGAATGGTACAGTTACATCAACGTATTCTACTAATGTAACCTGAAAGTATTCAACTTTAACGCATCGTGTCATCATCATTATCTAAATGTGCAGTGGGACCACTTACAACTTGAATCTACAATTTAATTTCACACTCAATACGGCTTCCACCATTCAATTCAGTAACTTATACTCCGCTAGTGTTCGAGGCCCGCGGTAATACATACGCTTTGTCCAAGCTTTCCTTTGTGATCAGAATGAGGCACGATGTTTTGCTCTTGCAGAGAAAATTCTAGCTTCCCTTTTTTTGAAGGAGCCGGAAGTGTACCAGCGTCCGGTGTAAATCTCTGTGGAGGCTGGGGCTGATTTCCCAATTCAGAAAAAGTGTTAGTCGAATGTTTAAAATTTCGACGGAATAGAGAGACGTGCACACTATCCAAAACATAATACGTGACCAGACAGGCAATCATCGGCAAAAAGCTAACATATATATATATAGTATTAGAAAATGACAGCCAATTTCTGGCTTCATAGCGTCTCATTACGTTTAGCTGAATTAGTCGAGGTGTTGACTCAATTCCTATGATCGACCATGATAAACATATTAAGTATACATTTAAACAGGAAATGCTCAGTTTAATCTAATCGAGCAACAACAAGATTAAGCCAGCGGCTACTCCGTGGGTTATTTACAGCTATCGGATATAGATGTATGCCGGTAACATCATGGTTGTATATCCACAATCTGAAGGAGGCCTTTTTCGATAACAGACTTCCTCTTTTTTAGTGCGCAGCTGCTGCTCCTATATCTGTCTCCCAGGCCCCACTAGGACAGAAGTATTTTCCTGAAAGATTTCATTTTGATATTTCTAGACGTGACCGCACTTCTGTCAGGTATTGTCCAACATTCCTAGTCAACGTACCCCTCCCCTCGGTCTGATGATGGCACCATCTGATCCGAAGTGGGGAATGGCGGTTTTTCTATGCAAACTGCCGGTGACCTATAGCATTTCTGATTTGACCTATACATGGTGTAGTCATCCCGGACAACGCATTTAAAAATGGCGTTCGATTTTGCTTATCAAGTATTACGTACACGCGGTTGATTCGATGCGGTTAATAGGCGTTCTAGGAATTGGATCCAAAACCACCTGCCGTCATTTGGATTGCTTCCAGCTGGATGTAATCCATTACTTCTACATACAAAGTTGAAATTCAGCTTTTCCGCCATTGTGGCTTACTTTGCAACAGCTAATGTTAGCTTCCTTTTAGTCCCCGCAGCAATGGTTGAATGTTTGATAAAACAACTATCTATATAGTCGCTGTTTGACTTGCCTATTGTATTAAAATATACTCGGTAAAGGATATGGAAGCAATATTTTAGTAGATGTTTTTGGATACAGTAAAACTGGCATACGGATTAAGCGCAATCTGAATAGAAAAATGCAAAGACTGGGTTGTTTTCTGTGCAGCTTGGGCAAACGAGCGCGCTTGTTTCCTAACGTCTCTATCTGTCGAACGTCGAACAGACAGTCGATTTTATTATCCTTTCTCCAAAGTCCTAAATGGGTACAGCTGAGATTACGCTGCTTTGACCATAGAAAGCAGCTAGCTAAGCAGTCGTTGGGTTGGCCTGCAATCCCCTTGGCCTGCCGAGAGATGCCGATGTTCTGTCGCTGCTCTAGGGGCTGAATTAGTGAGGCCGTCATTACCTAAGCGTCAAATGATGTTCCTTGATCAACGAGTGCTGTTACCAAACAACGAGTTACATACATACATAAGAGTTTTCCGTCCCGTAAAAGCAAAACTTCTGTTGGCTTCACACAGCAAACTTTTCAGTTGCAATTATGCGCGAGTGATTAGATAGAAGGTGTATTTTATCGGTGCTAGCTCGTACGCTTCTGTCGTTCAAAATGAATTTTTATGGGATGTGGCCATCTTCATCCCCGCAAGCTTATTTGTATTATAGATTATTCATCGATGTATGTTATACGATCGAATATTTGTAATAAAAGCTGTAAAAACCTAATCGTATCCTATCGCAGAGGATGGCAAATACTTCTGTTTACGTCGATCAAGAGACAATTACCCGTGAAATTATGGAAATAGTATGAACCTACTTTACAACAATTTTCGTGTTAAAATGTGTTGAAACCCTTGTATGAATTAAATATCAATTATAAGTGCTTGGTTATTTTATCAGTTTCTGCCTACTGGCTATATAGCTTCACAGACTAACATTCACGTATTTTATATGTAGTAAAATATACAAATAACGATTACAGTGCCACGACCTGATTTCTGTGTTTAAAAAGCTTGACGCCCTGCGAGGGCACACACAAATGGATACTGATGAAAATCGCTATGGCTGTTGTTAGAGCTACTTATGATTTATTTATAGCTTCGATTTCTGTCAACTGTGTTTCCCTGTTCCTGTAAGGCTAACGTAGAGATTCAATTCTTTATTATTATATCAATATCAGTCTGAGCCGGCATTCGTTCATTTCGTAACAACACACCTATAAAACAGATTTATCGAAGTATGTCAAATGTGTACAACATTAGCAGACGATATTTTATTGTAGTAGAAGACCCGGTTGCACATAAACGGGCCATGTGGACAAAAAAAAACCTAACTCAAATTATCACAGGTACGCGATTTGTTTTTGTTAATTAGAAGGCCAATGGTGCCCTATGTAAGTTTCTCGCTATACAAACTTTCTTCTAATTAGCCTTGCAGACATTTACACCGCATTAGCAAACAAGAGATTAACGGACGATTATTGAAGTCGAACTAGGCAAATGGTTCGCCTTCCAGCTTACGCTAATGTCACTTTTTTCTTCTTTTCTTGTATTTATGTTGTCCGTCTTCTCTCGTTTGTGTCAGCTGGACCAATAGGTTCCAAAAGGCGTCGCCGTACCAATGGACCTTTAATGGTTGTGGAAACAAACGGAAATAAGAAAAGAGGCTACAGCTTGTCTAACATGAAACCTATCGTCTAGCCAAAACTGACAAAGATCATCTATCGAAAAATTCCGGATAAGCCGCGTGAGATATTTTGTCCATATTGAAATAGTGTTTTATCGACAAGCGATTGATGCGTCTTATTTTCGAACCGGTTGAAAATGTAAAAGCATTTTTAATTTTTTACATATATTTTATAGGCAGATTTAGTGCCCACGTATGAAATATCAGCTTATATTATTATGTGCTCACAGGTTTCCTCATTCTGAGCATGATTTAGCAGTAACGCTCTAAATAAACTGTAATCCATATGCACTCGTTGGTATCTCAACGATATCTCCACAGTAGGTGATGACGTGTTTAATAAAATACCAACTAGTTACGAATAGGATACTTAATTATATTTATGCCGTCCCAGCATAACCGGATGGTGAACTTAAATTGAGAACTTAACTAATCAGAAAGTTATTGAGTTTCAGTTGGGGATCGGACACGACATATTGGAGCGGTAATTCGGCGCCTTATCCGGTCTTTTACCGAAACAGTCAAGGGCAATCGAATATCTACTTAATTACTCTCGACCCATTTGTTTACGCAAAGCAAGAGAAATTGTTTATTATATAGAAAATGATTTTCAAGTTTAATTTTTTCCCACACATTTATTCATCTTATTCCTTGGATTTTCACTAATCGACTCAATGTCTGCGTCAATAACTCTGTCCCTCGGCGACAAAAAGGTCTTCAATAAGAGTTGACAAATTATCTCAAAATTGCGCACCACCATACGGGTATATATGTAATCAGCACTATTTCAAATAAAAAAAATCGCAAGTTCGATCGGGCTGCTAATATCAACTATTTCTTTCGGATCCGTTTTGGTTCAACGAACTCATTGGCCATGATGAAAAACTGCAGAGGAAGTCAAGAACCTTACCGCATGTTTTGCAATGCTTAGGGCAGAGTGGCAAACGGCCAACAGGAAGACTAACTATGTTATGTCGTGGAGAAAGCAGCTGCCGTGGGGCGCGCCGAGCTCACGCCAATATTCGAGACAGACACAGGCATATTCCCAGGCAATAGCCGGCCTTGGGGGTTGGCAGTCGAGATCCATGTTCTGTGTGAGTCACGTGCAAAGGACAATCCCTCTGCACGCTTACTCAGTATGCGACAGCCTGCCGCACTTGCGGTAAGCACGTACTACTTCTTTCCTTTCAGACTCCGCGAGCTTTCTCTTTCTGAACTTCGGCAAACAACGGTAGACAGTTAGGCCAATTCAAGCGGACCACTTCGCTTTCACCCGCCTGTTTCGGCGGGTAACGACTATGATAGAAATGAGACGATCAGCTGGCTAGGGGCGCTCTCGCCTAGTGTCGTCTCGATAACCCTTAAACAGATAGGCCCATTGGAGGAAGGAACCTAAGACAGAAAGCTATTCTCTGATGTTCCTCTACTTATTATAAGAGGGTCGTCAAGAAGTCAAGTGACCGCCGAGTGAGCTTCGTCGCTGCGCTGAAGGTATAGATCTTCTTCATCATACACGAAGAAGCGCGCGGGTGTAATTAAAGGGGAATGTGTTTCCGCTTTTGAGAAATAAAGATCGCGCAAAGCAATTGAGCATTTTGTACGCAACCCCACTACCTTCTCCAATAGTACCTCCAACACGCTGTTCTGCTGCCAGAGGAAGAACACAAAGCAATAGTAGCATATATTAGCACGACGTTTAGGGTTCTAGACAACTCTTTTTTCAAAGGGAAATTTCTGGTCAGTTCGTTTATTGGCAGCAATGAAAAGATGGGGAATACATTTACTTATGCGATGATGATAATAATAATACTGCACGATTTGCAGACTGTGCAGGTACAGATGAAGAAAATGTCCTTTTTTTTTCGTGTTTCCTATTGTAGAGACTTTTAATTTAATAGCTAAACGAGATAGAAATTATTTTAGAATGTCTAGATTCTTCTATAGAACAACCATTATGAACAGCATATTGAGACCTGCATTATGCGCTGCATTTTTGCCTAGTTCTCTGGTCAAACGTATACGACACGGCCTATTCGTCAGATGGTTATTTTACATGTATATTATATTGTTAATCGACGATGTTTTCAAGAAACAGATTCCTTGTCTAATCAAAAAGTCTAGTCTCTTTTGACTACTCATCGACGCAGCGTAGATCAGCTGAGAGAAGCCTCAGTCAGTTCGGAAGTACAGCACCATGGAACTTCTTACAATGTATGTACGATGGCCCCCGCTAAACAAGTGTTTTTCGAGTTTTGTTTCTGCTTTTCCTTCATTTACTGCCGTATTTATCAGCTTCTCCCGACGGCTGATCCCTTGTAGCACGAAACGGGGTGTGTCTACGTCCGGCTTCGAACCTACATTACTGTGTCTTCGTAAGTTTAGTAGGCAAACACGTACACTGGTGCATGGTCGAATGAGAAGTACTTCTATGACGCACGACACTGGTACCACGCGTCAGTATATATATATATATATACATATACTGCAAGACCCTCGTAATACATCTCACAGATAACAATAGCAGCAACGAAGGCTGCACTTTTGGCCAAGTATTCCAACGAAGTAATTAATAGTTAAACTAATTTTCTAGCAGTTGATTGTATTCTAGTTAACCAGCTGCTATTTTCCAACATAAACCGAGCCCGAATGTTTTCGACATTTTGATTTGAGTAAAATCCCTCGTCATCGCTAGCGTGTATATATGTCCCTTGCTACTCACGTAAACCTTGTCGATGCGTGGGGTCCATGATGATCTGTGGAACTTGCTTGAATCGACCCGTTACTGGGTTTGAGGGAGGGCTAATATAGATCGGGTCTCGTGTGAACGAACCTAATCAGTGCATCTGATTCGCTATTACTTGGCAAAAATGGGACAGTATACAACGCGAGTGGCGTGACAAAATTTATAAGCTAACGGTACAGCAACGTCCATTTCCAAATTCTCCCAAATAGCGCTCTTTGAGAGTACTAAACCCTAACAGACCCATATGTTTGGCATAACCATTCAAAATGGGGTGACGAAGGCGCTTGGGACATAAACAAAGTGTATAAGGCGAACTATTGAACTGTACTAAATTGGCTAACAGCTCATGGATTGTTACGAACGGAAAGAAGATTAGCTTTTTTTTTTACCGATACCGGAAGAGCCTATTGCGATTGGCTCAGAATTAATTCAGCGTTCGCATTTGTGTATTGTTGCTTAAACAAATAATTAGAATACGAAATGTTTTAAATACTATCAGGGGACCCGAATCAGCGGTCCTTAACTCCACGCGAAAAAGGTAAACTCGCCGCTGCAGACGAAAAATAGATCTCGACTGACTCTAACAGCGAACTATGCCACGCCCAACAGCACGTAACGTAATCAAATATTTTTCATTCCTATGTCCTATAGAGATTATTTCTATTTTCCGGCACCTTCCGACGGTATTCTGGCGATACAATAATACGTCGTCGTATCACCAACTCTACAAGGATTAGTTCTGTGAAAATTTTCCATGCTCATTTCTAACGCCAGCACCCGTATTTGCTTTTGGCGCTAGTGGTATTTATCTCTAAAATAGCGTATTTAGAGAATTTGACTTGCAAAGGAAAATCGCTATTATCGTGTAAAAATTGAAGCGGGCTGACACTCTATGTGGAAAAGCTAGCCAGTGATTGGCCAGGTGTTTTAGTAAACGTCGGCATACTAGTCATGAAAGGGTAGTTTTCTTCAAGCGATTACCTAAGCAGGTGACTGCACAGCCTCATCGTTCAAAGTCGAGGGCAAGCTTACCGAGGGATTAGGTAACTGCTTACATATAGTAATTAGAGCGCCTTTAGTCAGAAGCACCGTAAATTCATCCCCTCGAATACATTATGCAGTGACCCGTAAGCTTGACGCATTAGTTAAGTTATATCAACATAGTATTGTATAGTTTCTCTAAACAATTACGCTGTTTTTTACGTAAACGTTTCACTTATCGCCGAAGATTCAACGAAGAACCGTTCGTTTTGTAGTTATAATCAATCGACCCATTCCTGGAAGACTGTTCCACTGAAGGAAACAAAAAAGCCGATATAGCGCTATTTATTAGGAACATTTATTTATTGCAATGGTCGAACAACTTTGCAATTCGCTACCCTTATCAAACAAAGATAATAATACTAGAAAAAAACAATGAAATAAGAAGGCAAACGAAATGGCGGAAAAACAGGAGAAGACCAAGTTCATAACACTACATCATGGCGTCCTGTAGCTGTATGCGGATATCGGACTGTGGAAAAAAAAGCGCCTTCTACCGAATCAGTGAGCACCACTTTCATTTGAAGTCCTGCTTCTATTTTAAGTAGAGGTTTTTAAACATTTCGGGGTTTGAACCATATACGCTTTCTATCTGGCCTTTGATGAAGGAATATGGCAATTTGAAAAAAAAAACGAGGCTATTTAATCTGAGGCTTTTCGGATTTCAGGCCATTTCCGTTTTTACTTGAACCTACCACTTCCATTATGCTAATTTTACCCTCTACTGATATTCTGTCGCGAGAGCACCGACGGAGCTTTTGCAACATCGGGCATTCCGAACGAATTAATCACGTGACTCGCAATGGCTCGCTCATTTATCGATCTAAGGGTACCCGTTAATATTTTGCTTTGCCTAGGTTTGCGCTAATTGAACACGCGGCCTATAACGATCTCAGTCTCGTTTAGTAGCGGAGCTTGACTTCTACAGCTCCGCTATGCTCGTTTGCTTTCGTTCCCTTTGATATATAATTGTTAGCTATTGTCTAGCAATGGTATGCCAATTTTGAACGGGCTGCAGCTGAGCTGGCTACTCTATGTGTGACTAAACACTCCCTTCAGGCCGAAACTCTTTGTTTACCACTTCGTATTGCTAACACACACGTCTAGTACGCGCGATGCATACACTTATGCGTCACGTATACACGTACAACACTCACGTTCGTATGTACGTACATGGACACGACTAACGGCGCGAGCTACGGCGCCGAAACAATGAATTGATTTCGTCCTGCCCGCTCATTACACGATCGAGGTAAGTGCGCATTTTAACACACTATTTGACCTATCGGGCAGAAGCAGTCAGGAAAGCAGAAGAGAGCGATCGATCCGATTTCGAAGTCAGACGGCTCAGACATATTTGCAGTTTATTCCGAAGCAGTATTATATAGGCACCGCTTATATAACTCACACACTCACTTTTATATACTTGTTATGGGCTATTTTATAGCTGAACGAGACATTTTAGCGAGAGAAATTGCATCTGCACATTTCGCAAGCTCATTATGAGCCTCCCGCTGGCGAGCGGTGCAATTAGATTTAACCTAAACTGCTACCTTACTGGTCGGGATAATAATAATGGAATATGCTAAATCCTATTTTCAAGCCACCCACATCAACCTTCGACCCTTCTCTCGCTGGGATACTTCCCAGCGTCCCTACCGATAGGACCGGACGGTGTGCTAGGCTCTGGCAACGAAGGCAAAACGCGTCGCTTCGTCGACTAAGCGGCGTGATGGTCATACATGTTTGTGGCGAATTCTGGCTCCCATGCGCACAGATGGGACAAGAGCTTCTTGCTGAGACGGAACGCGCTTATTCTATCACGCACTGATGTAATACCGCTGTTGAACAGTGCCCCCGACAGACGCATAGGGCAACGCAGGTACAAATATAGGAGAGTACAAAACGAACTCGATTTCAGATCACTGAGCCAGTCTCTGCTATGCTCGTAATACTCAATTATTTGATGTTTACGACGGGTCTCAAGCAGGCGAGTATGTTATGGTGGATATATAAGAAGCCAAATATGTTATTGCGTATTCTGACCCTAAGAAAATCAGTGATTATTGACCCATTTTATGGTCAGGAGATAGCTAATGATACAGCCGAGTATATCAAGAGATATTGTGCACAAGCTGATCCAGATATGACCTGTAACAACGTATGGGATCAGATGTTAATGATAAAAATCAATCTGTTCGATGCGGTCTCCATTTTTAAACATTTCTCGTGTTTGGCAAACTAATATCTATTGAGAATAGCCATATTGATCAATTTGTAACCTTTTTATTATTATTCTATTAATTGGTGATTGAGCTTATGTGGTATTGTATATCATAATGCCAATATGACATAACAATTTCTGGGCAAGTTTCGCTTATTCTGTCGTACGGTTCTGATGGTAAGTTGTGCTTAGAAAGCGAAGAAGACAATGATTCGCCATGTATCGTATGTCATTGAAAGAAAGGAGCTTGGAGAGGGCGTCTCGAATGTCTTTTATTGAAATTGTGTCGAAAACATGGGTAAGTTTCTCTCATTGAAAAAACAAATATCTTGAATATGCTGTTCGAAAATGTAACACATGTAATGATTTCTGAATAAATTGGAACTCGTTGTCCTATTAAGGTGCAGTGTCTGAACGCCCGCTAGGCCGCGTCGATGTGATATAGGATTAACACACAACTTCATCACATAATGCCATCAAACTTACCCAGCAACTAGGTCTGCGTTTGTTCGACCTAAAATAACAATTTGAATGTATCTCCAGATTGGTCCTTAGACCTGAAAACCTCCCAGGCGTTTGCGCACAGCTCACGCACGTGTTTACAATAAAAACAAAGTCAATAACAGTATCCCGTTAGGCTAGCCTCTATTTTGTATGTGTGCACTAGTTTGGTTTTCTGTAACTCTTGATTATATTCTTTTTTTTTTTTTTTGTTAATACATGGAGGGTGATAATGTCTGCAGTATTGTCTATTTCGACCTTTCACATTTTTCCAATGTATACTTTAGCTGCCTTATCGAATTAGTCATGCACTCGTCGTATCGTTTGTCTATCAATACACTTTTCTTTCTTATGTAACACCGTTATTTTTGCGCCCTATTCATTACCCATTGCGTTTTGCTATAATATCGTATCAATGTGTTGACCGTTGTATGAACGTATATGCGTAAGACATTCCGTGCTCTTGTTCGGCCTTGTCCAGGTCTCTTGAGCTACAGCGCATCGTCAGCACACATACGCGCTACGATATGCCAACATGCTAGAGTTAAAAGGACTGCAATTGCCGGTCCAGTTGTCATAACGGTTGCTTCTTCCGTTTTTTTTTCAGCGTGATTGCTGTCGTCGCCGTCATCGTTCGCATCGTGGTGTTCCTTGCTCGCGGTTCCATCGTGTAGCGAAGAGAAGTAGCGAGGTTATACTCTGTCCAAATAGGCCTGTGACGTTCAAAACTGCACGAAGACGTCACCTCCGCGAGCAGTAGTGCGCTGTAGTTGGGAAGGATATTAGCTTTTGTCCTTCGGCGGAATCGCCGGTCAGCCAGTCAGTCAATAGCGAAACATCCAAGGAGAAGAGGAACGCTCAAACAGAGAAAGAGAGGGAAAGGGAACGACGAAAAAGGAGAGAAGGTAAGGAAGGTATACGTAGCAGCTTGCTGTGTCTTGCCGTAGACCAGCCTGGAGTTCCGCGAGAGACTTGGCTCCCACTTCTGTCGCCAGGACCACGACAAAAAATAAGCCGGACGCGGAGACAACCTTAGAGCACAGCCTTTCCGCCGTGTCGACTGCTGTCTGTCCTTCCGTCCGTTTATTTATCTCTTTATGGATGTACATGGATATGTGGGTTCTTTTTCGTGTTTTTCTTAGCTATTAAGATTTTTCCCTATTCGAAATTACTCGCACTCTTTACCCACTATCTTTATCTGAGCTCTACACTGTCATCCTGCGTTTATTTGGCCTCGTCTTTTGCAAAATTGGTAGTAGCAATAGCGGCTGTGGCTGGCGTCGAGGTGCCGGCGGCGGTCGTAGCCTGTGCTGTGCGCGTTTCGCGGACTTATGGGAAGGCTGGGTGCTCCTTCCAAGTGCTGGTAATAAGTCACAGTCGGGACAGCAGCAGCTGCTAAGGAGCCGAACAGGCCGCTGTTGATGATCATGGTACCGCGCTATGAGTGCGGGGATGGTGTATAGGTGTGAGAGCATGGAGTGCAGACTGTGAGCCACTACGCAACTCAGAGCTCCAGTCAGTGACGGTGGTTCTGGCTTCGACCGCGGCTATGTCGCGGCTGCACTCGCGACCGTCCGGGTTGAAATATTAAGTTTAGCTCACCTGTTGCTCAGTTCTGGACGGCTTGACTGCGGGATAAGAAACGCGACGTGCATAGTAAGCACCAACATCGTTGCCGTACCCAGTTTGACCGAGTCCAAGCCTCGTTGCTCTCATGTGGCCGTTCGTGCGCCACGAAGGTGATAGTTATGGCGGCAGAGGACCGTCACACACACACACGCTGGTGTACACATACATTTACACGCATATTTCTACAAACGTACATTCGTTCCTGGCGCCTCTGAGCTAGAAGCGTCTCCTTGCCCCTGGCCTCCGTTCCGACTCCAGCAGCGGTCGTTCCCAGCTCAAAGTCTTCTTGTCGGTGTGCCCGCCGCTGCTACCTACTCGCTTGTTTCGTTCGTCCATGCCATCTGCATTCGGTATGGAGTTCCGCCGCCTTCAGAACAACAAGGAGGATAACAAGCTATGTTGGCCTCCAACGTAGCAGCCGGGTTGCTTTGCAGACACATACTCGCTGCTGTTGTCTGCGGCTGCCGATGCTGTGGCAGCAACAACGGCCAGAAGAAACGAGTGCTGTCGGCCTGCTCTACGCAACAAGCAGCCTAGCTAGCCGGTTTCTGAAGTCGGCCAGGCTTAGGTCTGGATCCTGATTCAATCCTAGGTAGCTGTTTCCTCTCTTTTTCTTTCTGGTTGTTACCGTGGCAAGGCCCTCCTGATTCCTTCCTTCCTGACCAGTTATGTTTCCGTCCACGTCGGTTTTTGAAGTCTGTTACTATAACTGCTATGGCTAGTACTACAATTGGTACACCTGCTGCGGCTGGTGGCGCTGTTTCCTATGTGCAATTCGAGATCGCCTTGCCTCATTCCTTCCATATTTACAAACAGAAAAAAGGAATGAAGCCAGCTGGGACAGAATGGGGGCGAGGGGGTAAGCCGAGAACCGACACCAAGATCCGCTACGTGCGAGTGAACGAACGACGGGTTGCCTCTCGGTGGCTAAATGATCCCAGCAGGGTTTGCCATCCCACCATCCGGCCAGCCGATTGCTCCAATCTTGCATTTTTCGTTCCATTTGCCGTCACCATCTCGCGCAGCAGACCCTGTGGCAGGAACGACGACGACGAGATAGCAGTAGCTGTTTTGGTCTTGGCAGCTACCACTTCGTTCTTCTCCTTCAACATTGAGATCTGAGCCACGAGAAACCAGCCAAGAGCTCCTTACTGCTTATTACCGCTATACGAAGAACGACTCGTGAGCGCGCCGTTCATCCTCCTGGTCAGCATATGCTAATGCTTGCGACTCGGTCACCACGAAGTGGTCTGGTCGTGGAAAGTCATGACCTGCGTAAGGGACGGGGGCGGAGGGGTGAGGAGCGTAGCTGAGAAGCCTGCGACAGGCCTTCCACCAGCTACCCGTACAGGGGTGTCATGAGTCGCTCCAGCGGGTTCTCAGAGACGCTAACAGCTGGTCAGCAAGCCAGCCAGCCGTCTATTACTCGGCTGAAGAACCGTCCAAGAGTTTTTCGTTGGTCTTTGCGAATGAAGAGTCTGGGCTCGTCGACGTCGAAGAACGCAAGCTGCCTACGGTGCTGTAACGGTGACAGAGACGACCAAGCTACCGCTGCTAGCGGCTGGCACTGCGAATGGTCGCTCAGTGAGGCTGAATGGCCGGCCGCAGCGGTGCTGCAAAAAGTCAAGTACGGAGCCGCACGAGCCACTGGTCACGCCTGAATAGCATCACGACGACACGTTTCACTGACCGTTTCGGATCCCCATGCTGAAGCGTAGTCGAGGGGGTGACACACGAACGACGTAGCGACAAGATGGTATGACACACCAGTACACCTCCAACCATCCCCAGTCCACAGCCAGAAAGCAAGCAGTCAACTGAAGAGCCTTAGCTATGTCGTCAGTCAGCTTTACAACAAGGTAAAACTAGCGAGAAGGGTCACTACCGTTTCGACTGCTTAGCTAGGGGAACCGAAAGAAAAAAGTACGATGGGAAGTTCCTAGCAAATCTGAAAGAGGCTACAGCCTCTCTCGTAGAATCGAGTCCCCAAAGCGCAAAAACTATTTGATCCTTCTATGCCTGTAGTACTTGTTTTGTCTATATTTTCCCAGAAAATCTACTTGTCTAATGAGCATAAACAACTGCCAGGATGCCATTATAATGGTGGACTGCATACTAATGCTATCACTAAAAAAAAAAAAAAAAAAAAGATCCCTGATATAGCTCAATGTAACGTGACAAGCCACGAATTACGGTGTCTTCCAGCAATGTAGTTACTAGCATTAGACTTAACGGTTGTCGTGATGGGGGTCACCTGTCTGATATTTTCATGCGGCTTAACGGCGATTTTCTAGGTTAACTTAAGGCATTTGTTTTAGCTTTTCACTAGATCAGCTTAACAGTGGTGCTAATCAACAAGTCGCTTCCCAATACCACGCGCGTTATAGGATGGGGTGTGGTGTGGTCTGTTCGGAGGAAACAAATCGAAATTCGCAAAAAGCAATTGCAATGAGAAATCAAACGATCCGGCAGGATCTCTAGCTGCTTTCGCTTTATCCCCTACCCTTATTACTGCCACTAGCGATACTCGCTACTATCACAGTTACTTTTGCTATTGGCAATGGCAAAGGGAATTTCTTATGATCTTCTCTTTTCTCGCTCAGCTCCAGCGACGGATGGCCAGCGGGACTTCGAACGGGTGAACGAAGCAAGGTTCTATTCCTTAGTTGGTTCTCAACCGACCGACACCCTCCGGTTGCTACGTCGGTTGCTGCAGCTTTTGCTGCTGCTGTTAGCGGCCACCCATGGCCTTGTCTGTAGCCTGGCCTGGCCGAGCTGAGCCACGTTATGGCTTTGTAGGGGGTCGCTGTCCAGTTTTGCCTGGCGGCTTGCCTAGCGTCAGGCCTTCCCTAAGGGCAAACCTTTGGATATTACTTCGTTCTCCTTTCGCCTGCTGTTCGCCGGTCGTTTGCAGTCTACCGACTTTCCTGTTGCCTTCCTGGCTTTTTCTTGCTACGCGCGTTTCTTTGCGTTTGTTGCTGCTTCTGCCGCGACTCGCCTTGGAGTCCGACAGATATCAGGATGATAGCAGAGCAAGGAGCAACGTCCAAGAAAGCTGAAGCAACGTCGAAACAGGGTACCGATGAGGGGCGGAAAAATGGAGCAACACACAGCTAGAGTAATATTGAGAGAGACGGCAAGAAATGAGGAAAGATATTATAGAGAACTCGACCGGGGAGTGTGAAGTAGGAGCGACTGAAATCGAAACCTCTCTATGCTGAAAGCGTCCTTTGATACGCTGCCCGTCGGTCGATAGTTCGACGCAAGGGCCATCCCTTGGTGGGAGTTCGCCGCGTTCGCTGCTATTGCCACAGATGAACAAGAAGGCGAATGGAAACGGGATAGGGGGCAAACACGACATCGGCACTGAAGTCGGCAACGATGGCTGCGGGGGCAGCATCACCATCGGCCCAGCGCCCTCAGCCCCTCATTTTTGTGTTCCTGAACTGTCCTGTACACTAGCAAAAGAGAAAATAGGGTCAGACTCAGTGACACAGGGCAAGATGTGCGCGTAGCCATTGAAACTCCTTTGACTACGCGGACGGTGGCGGCGACAGTAGTGTTGCTCGGTCGCGATTTTGTAATTTCTCCGCCCATTCCCCGCCCGTTCTGCAGAGCACTAGAGCGCTCCTCATGCTCTCTATAACTCCCCCTCGCCTTTCTCCTTGCCAACCAACAACCATCGACCCCGCATAAACCCGGAGCACCCCGAGCACTTCGCATCTTTCAAGGCAAACGCTGCCATCGATGGCATGGGAAAGTAGTAGCAGGTAAAAGATGAACAGCCAATGCTGCCACTACACTGCGCTCGCATCCCGTGTGGAAAACCAACCCAGCTTCACTACTAGCAGCAAAGGCAGTGGCAGAACTAACAGTTACGGTAGTGGTAGTGGCACCTTTGGCGCTTGCACCCCGTTCTGCAACCCGGGGCTAATCAAGAACTAGCGATCCACCCACATACAGAATCCCACAGACTTGAAAGTGAGTGACTGAAAGAACGAAAACAAGACAGAGAAAAAGTGAAGGACTTTGCTGCTTAGGACGAGAATGACTGGTGCGTCAAGGAATAATAGTAGTTGAATCTGCAAGAGCATCCGAAAGCGATGTATAGAAAGGGACGGATTTTGCTTTTGGTACATTGCTGCTGTTGCGGCGTTGCTGTCTTCTTCTCGTTTGGCTCAAGCAGCGACAACGAGGGGTACCTGTGGGCGCTATTGAGGGTGCTAAGCGTGCTGGGGGTTTCATGGCAGGAAAGCAGAACGCGGGATGATGGCAATGCGGGGGCGTTCAACCTACAAGCTAGTGCGAACTGTGGCTTGCTGCCCGTTGAATTGCTCCAGCAGAACTAGGTTCCTCTTTCTCTCGTTCGTCGTCTTCCTTTTCCTCGGTTTCCTCTATTGCTACTGAAACAGCAGTGCCTAGAAAAGCAGCCTTTACGTCGGTGGTCGGTCAATTGGTGGGTCGTTGGACTAACGGTTGGTCGCTATGTGGCGCAGTACTTTTGCTTGTAAAGATCAAAGCATCCTTTCCCTCCGGCGCAAGGCGGGGCCGACGAAAAAGGCCTGCGCCAGACGCTGGCTTGCATCTCGCCGCCTCTGCGGGTGCCAACGCAGCAGCTTGCCTCTGGCCTGTTACTGCCGCTGTTCGTTCCTTGGCCTGTTCCTGCCTGCTTGGCCAGTCTGCAAGCAGCAGTAGAGGCCACGAAACAGACAGGTCTTTTTGAAAAAAGGAGAGTGAAGCTCGGATTGGGCAGGCAGAAGGCCTGGGGGCACGGTGGGCCGCATGGGGAAACATGTGGAAAAGGGGTTAAGGGCCCAAGCGGGGACCATCGGCGCACGAGCAGCGCGGGCGAATCATCTGCAGTCCCCAGCCAGCCATTGCAAGAAGGGCAGCCGTCTATTTGCCCGCCAGCCGGCCCGACACACACCCATCCACTAGCAGCCTCCTCCTCTTGACAGCGTTTCTCCATGTTCAGCTTACACACACTCATACATAGACACATACTCAAACGGGCTTCTCGCGTAGCGTGTTCTCTCGTGCAGTTTGGCTCGGCTCTTTGGCATCTGTCAAGGAACCAACTATCCAGCTATCCACAAACGGGAACCCAGCATGGAGACGGGGCCGGCACGGTAAGGGACGCCCCTACCGAGTGCCATGTGCCACCACTGCTGCTACCGGTAAGAAGGCCTCTGCCAAACAGGCACCGCACAGGCGACGGGCAGCAAGCAACAAACGAGCAACACACATGTGCTTTCACAGTATACTATTTCTACTGGCGCAACATGCACAAAAAAAATCGGGTTCGCCAGGAACCACATGGATGCAAGCATCATGAATGAGCGAACGACCAAAAGAAATAGGAAGTAAAAGAAGAAAACGACGACGAAGTAGCTTCTGAGAAGCTTGATGAGACTGAAGAACGGCGGCCGGTCACCCGAACGGGCGCCCGCTAGTTCAGACCGGGAAATCGTCCCGAGTATCATTCCTCCTTGTTTAGTAGTCTCCTCCTCGAAGTTCTTTGTTTTACCCCTTCCCGCTTTTTATTTCTACAATCTTTCGTTGCTTTCTCGGTGGTTCAGCGCCGCTTTAGGTATCCACGCCAGTCTTCTTGTTTGCTCGTCTCGTTGGTCACCTTTCGACCACCGTATGTAGAAAACGCGCAGATGGACTGAATGGCGTTAGCAGCAGTAGAATAGAGTAGCGCAAAAAAAGGGGGCACTACGTGGAGGGCGGCGGACGCTGTTGTAGGGCGCACAGTATGGTCTGTACGGTTCTTATAGTTGGGACCTGGCGAAGCCAGATGCAAGGAATGCTCACACGGTCGCTGCGTATGGCGATGATATGCAAATAGCAAGAGTATAAAGTAAAATCGCAGTGGGGTGGTGATGATAGTTGGTCCTTGAACGAGTTTCGACGGATACGGGCTGCTCTGATCGCTGGTCCAATAGCCACTAGCTACTTGCCTCGGTTTCGCCGTCATTCGCGTGCTTGGTGGTCACGTGCAATGGGTAAATGGCGTCTGCGTGTCTGGCACGAACAGATTACTCACATTTTGTCCTTTTTTCTACTGGTAGTCGCAGCGGCCTCCTACTTTTGCGCGGGTTGTACAATGACAGAGGTGCGGAAGGAGTGGGTTCGTTTTTGCAGATCTTGTTGCCATGGTCACTCACTCTGAGCGCTCTTCAAGTCTCGCTTCTCTGTGACTCGACTGCTTGACGAGCTCTTTTCTTCAACAGCGACAGCAGCATCAGGCTCTAATACTGCTGTTGTTGTTATTGCTGGTACTATTACTGCTGCTACGGCTGTTGTGCTAGACCTTGTCCTGCTAGCTGCCTAGCGACTCACCACTACCATTAAATTCTATCGTTAGTTAAATAGGGTAGCCAGCCAGCTATAGAGTGACTATCCAACAATCAACAGTTACGAAACAGTCACATAGCCTGCAAGTAGTGTAATAGCTAGGAAAATTTCATGAGATAGGATAACGCGCTGAAGGATCAGATCGAGTCGAATCAGGGCGAATCACGGAATGCTGGGTCGGATAGGATGACATCAGACGAACGGAATGGTGCGACATTGTATGCTGCTCGCTGAACACGCTCCCTCAATCAACACAACGGACACTCCCGACGCGACCACTCCATCTCAGCTCTGCTTGCAGTCGCAGCAGCAGTGTTCGGTGTAGCCCGAACAGTAACAAGCAGTCGAAAGGAGGCACATGGGGAATTTGCCTTCCCTAGTGACTGCCTAGCGCCCGCAATGCTTCTGCTGGCAGTAGTGATGGTGGCGGTAGTCGGCAAGCCATAGTGATCGTCTCAGGCGGCGATGGATTTAGCGTCGGTCGTCCTGATATTGATGCTGCTAGTGGTTGTGACATCGCTGGTGTTTCCTTGGAGACAAGTTTGACTGAAGAATGAGTACTGACCCGTTGGGAAAAAAAAAGAGACGGACGAGGCCGACAGGAAGAAGGGGACCAAAGAACGACGCGAGCATAGTTGGGGTGGTGTGGGCTGCCACTGCTGCTGCTTTTTCTTCTGCAGCCACTGCTATACGCGCTTTTATCCAAGTTGGTGACCGCCTGGATGACGAACAGACTAGCAAAGCTGTGAGATCCGAGACCCACTCGTTTCGCTTCTAACCAAAAAGCCGAGGAATGGAGCCGATAAAGTGGGTAAGCGGTGCGCAAAGAGAAAAAATCTCGTGTCTTCGCCTTCCTCGCTTTGTTTTGCCTTACCCCCCCCCCCCCCCACACGCTACCGGCTTGTCTGGCTGCCCTTTCTGCTGGATGCTCGCCTAGACGACGCCACAGCCCCCACGCCGCCCTGTGACCAGCAACAAGAACAAAAGCGGGCATAAGTTAGCAATGGTTACCAGCTCCAAAAACACCAAAGCCAGTATTAGTAATAGTACAGTCGTAGCGAGAGTCGTGGGGATCGCCGAGCTGACGTCCGCTCGTAGAAAAGAAGGGGGCGGAAGGGAGGACGGGGCGAGGCAATGAGTTTCTTGTGGGGGGCGTGAATCGAGGTCTATTTGCGCTTTACTTGACTTTTTCCGGCTAAGAGCCGGCCATCCTACGCAAGTCGTTCCTATCCTCGAAAGTCAGAGGGGCTATAGACGACCGCTGAGTTGCACTGCTCCCATTCCTGGATAGCTAGCGCTACTATTTTCAGTGCCACGGACGGCTAATGTCACTCTGCTGGGTTTGCGTTGGCATGTTTGCCTCGATGCCAACGAATGCTGTTGCTGCAGGCTTCACATTTTCTCTCTGTCTGTATCTTTTCTTCGCTTTCAGGGTCTTCTCGCACCGTTCGGGACAACCTCGACTCAGTCCAAGCCTCGGTTTCGACTTCATCCGAGCCTCCGGCTATCCTGCCTATACCCGCGCTAGTGTAGCACCAGTAGCGACAGTTCGCTGAAGTGAATACAGCAATGGATTTCGGACCTAGGCCCTGCGTGCATATGGACTGGCTGTGTGCATGAAACGCAGCCCAGCAGCAGCATGGGCAAAAGCTCATTGGGATATGCACTCTAATAAAATAATAATAACAATAATAGTAAAGCCACCAGGCGCACAGAACTGGACGTCGGCTGCTGAATGCCACCAGGGTGGGCAGGGTAAGGATGGCCAGTATAAGCAGGAGGCTGCTGCTGCTGGATCAGAAGGGGGATGCAGCGGTCCGACAGATGGATCGTCCCTCGGTGCTTCGTTGCCGCGTCTGCGTGGGTGGCTGACTCGCTGGGTGTCACTAGTAGCAGTAATAGTGGTATGGCAAAAAAAACGGGAAGAGAGGACATGGTAGAATCGAGGAAGAGATCGGGAGAAAACGCAACGACAACGACGAGGAAATGACGAAACGACGAAAGTCGAGAGCTGCTCCAGTCGGGGCTCCTTGCCCGTGCCTCACTGGCTCACCGCTAAGCTCACGCATTGGCTGCTTACGTTCTGTTGCTTTGTGAGCGGTGGGCAAGGCGAGCAAGCAGGCGGACGGTCAGTTCGGCGAACAGACGAGCCCTGCTGGCTGAATTACGAGTTATTTCTCTCGTTGAGCTACTGCCTCCCAGTCTAGCTGGACAGCTGGCCGATCTTTCCTCTTTTCGCCGCTTGTCCGGTACCCATAGCCATCTATACCTCTATACTGACACACGTTCATCCACCCATGCTGCATCCTCTATAGCCGACTGGCGAATTGAGGGGCGTGGGGAGGAGGGTAGAGAGCTAGAACGATGGGTGGTTGAGCTGGGAACAAGGCATTTGGGGGCAGTGAGAATACACAGCCAGACACCTCCACATTACGAAATACACAGACATACTTACGTACAGACTCGTGCAGGTTGGTGTATTGTGCTTGGGTGCCAGCCTCTGTCCTGTTCTCTGGTTAGTTTTGCAAGTAAGCAGTCGTTACTGTTCGTCGACCGCTCACTCAACAACTGCCATCCAGCCGTTCCAACAGTCTACACGGATTGCGACGACTAGCGGCGATTGAGGCCAGCCCAAAGTAGAGTCAGAGATATTTCAAGCAGGCGAGTAAGCGCCAGAGCTTCCTCTGATGCGCTCAGGGAAGAAGGGGCCGCTACTGCTGCCGTCACCGGTGGCTGGAGTAACGCGTAGGTAGTAGAACGCTGCGGTTGTACAGGCCCGCTATAGGCTCGTTCGTTCGCTTTTCCCTTCTACATGCTTCCTTTTCTCTCCTTCTGTGTGACACCGCTATAGCACTGTACTACACTGAGCTATACTTTTACTCGCGCTGACTGCCTGGCTGCTGCTTGCTCGGCGGCCATTCGGACTCCGGTCACCGGCGGAAAGCCAGTCGCACAGTCAGGCGAAGGCAATTCGGATGGATCCACTGGGGAACTCTTTGCGAGCAGCTTTTTTATTTATCCCGTCGCTCACTACTGCCGCCGTTGCCGCAGTCACTGCTTTTGCTGTTGCCTCGGTAGGACACTTACTCGCCAGTCGGTCGTTCATTCGCTCGGCCACTCTGTTCCTTCGTTGTCTGTCTGTCCGCCCGTCCGGCTGTCAGCGGGCGGGCCGGGGTCGGCCGCTTCACCATGTTCCTGCTGCGGCTGCTCTGTCTTGCTTTTCTCTGTCTTCCCGTCTTGGCGCCTTCGCCTCATCGTCTTCTTCTTTTTTAGTTCCACCGAAACGTCCTGTCTTTGGCGAAATGGGCGGGCAGGCAAAAGTGGAAAAAGTAGCTGCAGGAACAGCAGAGGCTGCATTATCCCAGGAAGTCTATAAGCATGAGGCTATGATACGTACGTTGTGGGATAAGCAACGTGGTCTGACAAACCCTTTACTGTTTCCGGCTGTACTAGCATGCAGCTTGAGGTAGGCGAGGTACAGGCTCTAGGTGATACGGGACATGACCCTATTCTATATACGATACTACAGTAAATAGACGACGACGACAAAGGACTTACGTGTTAGCTGACCATTACACTCACAAGAAGTAAGAACAAAGGAAAAGCAAGATGAATGCCTGTATGTACGATAATTAGTCAACTCTAATCATGTAACATGGAATATTCAACACGGAAAATACAATTGTGGGCTAATCAAATACTTGATCGATTGTGACAAATTCTCAGCTGAATATAGATATGTATGTAATCTGAAAGCCACAATAGAATGTAACAATGCTAATTCTTGTACGAGGTTACACGAAAAAATTTACCCGAACGTGAATACCCATGTATGCGATACAGTCCACTCTGACGCTTGCCTATATTCCCCCTTATCAACGGTTCCATTGGAGCAGAAAGCATCGAAGGACGTCTTACACTGTTTTCCCAGGGCTCAACTGGCCGTTGGAACGCTTTCGAAATGCCAAAGAAATAGTGGGAATTCGAAGCTACGTCGAGCAGCATCAGCACGACTAGCGGATTCAGCGGTAGAACGAACCAAGAATAGTGAGGGATAAAACGGACTTTCAAGAGTGGTGGTCGTCTGTCTGGTACACTCGCTGCATCGCCTCAGGAGCCCTTGGCCCCTTTATCCAAGTTCCTGCCTGCACTAGAAGCAGCGTCCACAGCTTCCAGGTCCTTCTTCGCCGTTCGAAAAGGCCCTACTGCTTCCCTCGTTTCCCGGTCGCCATCGCCTCGGCCGCTTCGCTAGTCGCCGCCTGTTGTAAGTCCCTCCTTTGATCAGCAGTGCACAACAGCGAGACGGGTCGTGTCGGTACGTTATGCTGGCGCTGCTACTACCTCTGCCGCTGTACCCCCACTACCCATTTGCCCCTTTTCGAGAAAGAAACTGAACACGAGATTGAAGCTACACTTTGGTGAGCCCACTAAGAGCTTGAGGCTTGTTGGTTTGTGGAGCTTGGCCAAAGAGAAGTAAATTGCTCGCAGAATGAGCGGGTTGCAAAGGAAGGAACGAGAAAGAAAGAGAGAGAGAGAAAACGCAACGGATGAAAGTACGAAGAAGAGAGATAAAGATAGACATCGAGAAACAGCGAGGCAGAGGGTCAATGGATGAGAAGTACGCGAATCGCTGGTAGGAGGGTCGCTGCCCCACGCCGTGTTACCAGCAGCGTGCTGCTCCGGTCCCTCACACTAGTCTAGTCGTTCGTCTCGTGCCGCTGGGAGCAAGTAAAGTGAGCATAATATATTTCCGACAACGAGGCAAAGAAACTGGTTTCTATCTAGCGTTCTCGAACTAGCTAACTGAAGTCTTCAAAGCTGCTGTTGCTACTGCAGCTGCTGCGTGTCTGGCCAGTGGGAGGCTTGGCAGCTTCCGAGATATCTGAAAGGTGGCGACGGATTCAGGCGTCCGTCCGACCGACCGACTGAGCCGCGGCTGATGGCAACGGCAGGGGCAGAGGACTCAGCCGCCGCAAACTCAACCGAAACAAGGCGCAGCACGGATGCCGGAGCTTCCTCTCGGTGCTGCCTATTCGTAAACGAGCCGCTCGAGCTTTTGTTTATCCCCACTGATGAATTAGACACGGGCACGAGTTTGGCCGGCCTCGGGAATCAACTATGATGGGTAGCAAAACTAAACATCCGGCAGGAACTTGTGCCTTGACATAACATAAAGAGGAAGAACGATAAAAGAGAAAAAAAAAAGTAAAAAACGAAAAGGAGGGCATACGGGAACGAGGCAAGCAGGAAGCATGAAACGACATTGCATAGATGCACACCACTGCACTCGGGGTGAGACTGTATTGTTTGTCCGTTTTGTCAGTCAATTCGCCTGCCCACAGCACCTGGATGTTGGGTCGGGCCGCGTCCACCGCACTACCGGAATTAGTCCCATACCTCATGCCCCAGCCGACCGCACACGATGATGGCAGCCGTGCAATACAACACAGTGATCGGTTTGGTCGGCGGTTGGTGAATGTCGCACAGCTGTGTTGGGCGCCCTAGGCCCAGCGAGCCGTGGCAAGTGGGAATGAGCTCGTCGAGCGGTGGGGCCCATGAAGAACCGAAGGCCACGGGAGATGTTATATATTGTATTATGTACACAATCCCTCGTGAAACATTATGCTTAGATACTGCCAGTTGGCCAGTGAAACGTCAGTGTGGAAATGGACAACAAGGAAACAAATAGCAAGCCAAATACGATATAAGGCGCTTTTGTTTTTCTAACAAATTTGATTCATGACCTATATTGCTCTAGATAGCAGATGCTTTTGCGGAGTCGCCCCGGGCATTTCACATACGCTTACTACTGTGTTGCTTCTATATGCCTTCATGTACATTTGTACACGCTGCATAGTAAAATGCGTAGTTTCCAAAATTTACCACAAATTGCAGCAAATATATATCCGTTGTTCGATCGAGCAATTTACGATAAATCAGCTCGGCAGAGCATGTTCACTCCTATCACTCTACAGGAATTCCTAGTTTATAGCTTCTATAGAAAACATCCACGTTTATTCAGTGGTGGCGATACAAGTTTTGCGCATGAGAAAGCCCAAATTTTTCCAAATCTACGCAAGAAGATTTTGGAAAAGCTGTGAAAGCGGACTTAAGAATGCGAAAACGAGCGCGCTTTCGAACACAAACTGTGGGGTTCCAAATACTCTTTAGATAGAGAAATCTATGAGTTGAAATCCGGGGTTCATGGAGGCCACTCTGAGGATCAAGTGGACAAACGCACATTGCCACAGTCCGGTTTTGGGCTACCCCGATGGCGGAGCTAGGAAGTTTCAGAGCTAAACATGTCTTTGTTCAGACGAGCGACGCTAGATTTACTTAGAATTCCGGACCTGATATAGAGGTTTCGCTGCGATATAACGAGTAATTCAGCACAACTCACTTTTACCGTAGACTTTTTTGATACCTAACCATTAAACATATCCATGTCGCCGACACTCGGTCAGATAATTTGCTTTAGTAACCACTTCCTGTATAATTTCTTATTTTGTTTATCTTACAGATGTGTTATCTATGGGTTGCTTATTTCCGGAAAATTTAAAAATAACCAGTTATTCCTATCCATAAGTAACAGTTCCATTCACGTAGCAGTAACAGTCAATGGAATAGTGTAGTAACACTTAATGAGGTAATTTAACGGTCGACTCTAGCCTAGATAATGCGGCGTCAAAGGCGTAATATCTGCATTTATACGATAAGACATTACGTGGCAAAGGCTTTACCAACAGCTGTTAATATTTCTATACCACGCATTGGCATTGTGCTTACTTTTGATTTAACCTTATCCAATTTATAATTGATTTTTCATAGAAAGTTGGTCTGAGCCCTTTGTTCGTTCGTATCAGAAATTAGGTTCTTTTAAATGTGAACAGGTCGTCTCTTCTTTTAGCATCCGTGTACCGGCACGTGATCAAAAAAATATATAAACAACACTGTTATACCAAGTTTGATTAACATGTGTCGTTATACGGTACATTGTAAAATGCAACGGCTGCAAGTTAAGTTGACACTTAAAGTTCGTTGCCTTGTCAGGCTCTTAATGAAGCAATTCGCACATTTCTCTGTGGCAAAATAGTCCTAGTCTGCCAGCCAATCACTGCAAAGCCACTGTTTTATAACCGTGCGCAGCAATCGTTTTGAGCGTGAAATGGTGCGAGGTATAAAGCATGATATAAGAGAGGCAAGTCAGGAAATTTTGTAGGCCTTCTATTTCATGATGAAGCCTCGCTCGACGCTACGAAAATGTTACGGTTTGGCAAACAGACAGTAGTTGGCAGCTGCATTTGCGGTACACTTTGCGGTCTCGTGTGGATTTAATAACGGCACACACGCCTGGTAAAGAGAGGGTGTTAGATCGTCACCAGGTTTGCCGTCGGCTCTGCGGGGGCCTGCTGACGGCCTGGCGTTGGCTGACGGGTTGGCCTGCCTGAGGCAGCGGCAACGACAGCAGTTCCTGCGTCGTAGGCCTCCGTTACCTACATGGTTGCAACCCACGCGTCAAGAACACCAGCAACAGGCTAACCCCTGGAGGCCGCAAGTGGGTTGCTGAGAAGGTAAGTTGTTGCCTGCCGGCCGAGAAGAAGAAATCTTGTTTTTTAAGGAACAACACGAAGGGTGTAGCAAACGGCTAGGCGAAGACGGGATCTGTTGGTCATGTAAGACCCTTGGGGCTGGCTGGGTTGTGGGTGGCAGATGGCAAGAGATTTCCGTGCCGCTTGTCAACGTCGCTTAGTTCGTGCATATGTTGGTTGGAACGCCCAACACATAGGCAGTAGAAGTCGGAGAGACGCAAAGAGTCGTCACTCACTGGCTTATCAGACAGGACTCGTATGCCCGTTCTGTCGGTCGCTTGCGGACTGACTCAGAACTTCGAAACGCTTCTCCACCTTCGTGGAAGTTACGGGCGGTTACCGAATTTCGCTATATAAAAAATACGAACGAAAGTAACCCACAGATTTGCCGACCCTCCTTTGGTGCAAGTAATATCATTTGGGTGCTAGGTCCAACGCGGCCTGGTATTGTGCTGTTGGCATTACGTTTTGTCGTAGCGTGGCTAGCTAAATTTGCGGCTGTATTAAAACAGCAGACTTAGTGCGTCTACTCCGATAGAACCGACGAATGCACTATAAAATTGACGCTTTGGAATGAGGAAGATATAGGTCGCGAGAGACAAGAGTATTCAACACCATTAGCCCTAATCGTACCACCTTCTACCATTTTGTCGCTTTTTCTAAGTATTGCTGTGTAGGAAAACAGATAGGTAACCTCCTATTTGCGATTTCCTGAAGGACCACCTTTTCAAGGCAATCTTCTGACTGCCGCTAACCAACACCGAGTGAGGTGTGTTGAGGCCCATTGTAGCGCATCGTTGGTTCCCGTGTCACGACACCGCGCCAGCGAGCATGGGGCAGTATCGGCACCGACATCGGCTGCAGCGGTAGAACCAGCTGGCGCTGTGGGAAGTTGCATTGGTTGCTGAACTTCGTATTTGTAGAAGTAGTGTAAAACGTTGCACAGAGCAAGCAGTAATAAACCATTTTCCTTTTAATGCAGCACTAGCACCGCCGCTTCCATCGGAAGCTTCTGGCTCAAGCTGGCCATAACGGAGGCATTCTCCACAATGGCGGAAATTGATTTGGAAAAGGAGAACATGAAAAGAAGTAGTGTGGGAAGGGGTAATCGTTCCATCAACCGATGCTTTAGCTACCTGGTTACTATATGTTGTTTAGTAGGACAAGGCATCAGGGTTATATGGTTTATGTAGTCGGTATAGTACAGCGGAACGCTGCTACTGTAGATGTTCTGCTCAATTCAACAGTGCCTGCTGACTGCCCGCAAATCGGCGAGGTAGGCAATAGGCAAGAACAGGGGAACTGACCGAAAAAGGGCACACCGTCACCACCGGTATATGAACAAACTCTCACGTGAAACAGCCAGTATCTAGCCAACAGCTAGCCAGACCAGGCGAGTTTCTGCGACTTCCACCAAGGATGCAGCACCAGCAGCGAGCGGCGTGAGAAGCCACAGGCCCCGAGAGGCTCGAAGAACTCATAGGGAATAGTAGCATGCAGGAAGAGTCGTGGGGAAACTCGCGTAAAGAGATCTACTGGCGGGTCGGTTAGTCGATGGCAGACTTTCCTGAGAGGATACCCAACTAGGATCGGCAGAGCTCCCAGGCAAAGTTGAAGCTCCCTGGGACTGGAGCTACGGGCGTGGGGATTCTGAGCGCCCACTTATACATAGGACAGATACACAGGGTGGAAGGAATCGGCGGGGTAGCAAAAGAGGCGGTAAAGGTAGAGCGTCGTAAAAAGGGAAGGAAATAGGGGTAACCGCAGTAGGAACTACTACCGGTATGGTACTATAGTAAAACTGGGAAAACTGAGTTGTAGCTAGGGGGTTGGTTCTACTCTGTTCTACGGCAACCTCCTCCTTCCTGCCTCTCCCTCTCTCCCGTCAGCAGCCCTAGCGTCCTCCTCTAGCCCCAGTCGCTCCGCGCTCCCCTCCCTGGGTCGTCGAGGAGCGGTGGAGTCCCACTTAGCGGTGGATGCCAATCCGAGATAACAGTAAGCAGGAGCTCGGGGGAGCTTCTTACTTCCGAAGATGGCGACTACTACTACTCCCTGTCGCTCGGTAGTTCATGCTCCCATACTACATCCTTTATATGCTCAGAACTCCGCACCCCTCACCCCATTAGTTTCCCACTTTTCCCCATCTTTTCCCCTTTGCTACCTCACCGGTATGCCATTGCCAGGAGGCAAGAGGTAGACAGCAGGCGCCCAGCTAACGCTTTGTGTTCATGCTGCCGTCCCATACCAGCCGTCGACAGCCAGACCAGCCCTTCACCAAGTTTAAGCCATTGTGCAGCTCCTATGCTCTGACTAACTGCGAAGCTTTGGCTATGCGCTACTTCTGCAGTGAGCTAGTGAGCTAGGAGCACCAGCTTTGCTGTCTGATCTGCATATGACTGACTGCTGCCGCTGCAGGCTGAGACGCTATTGCTGCCAAAAGAGCGGATTTGTCGGTGCATTCGACGGTCAGTCGGCCGTTCGCTGTGTCGATGGTAGTCTCACACAGCTCTCCGTTTTCTGCCGCTTCTTTTCGTACTCTATGCTTTACCACGTTTGCCTTGCTTCTCTTTCCTCTTAAGCAACAGAAGGAAGGCCAACGCAGGCCGCGAAGGTGAAGTGGTAGCACTCTAGGTAAGAAGGAGAGTTTGCAAGCTGAAGCAAGCAGAAGAAGTACGGTGCATCAAGGTACCGATGCACTGCATCCGAATATACGTGCGTATGCACTGACATTCATAGACTGACACAAAAAAGACGTAGACACGGTCGGGCGTACATACAGCGACGACCATGACGACGGCGGCGACGTCCTTGTCCTTGTTGACGACGTTGACGAGCGTTTTCTCATCGTAAATAGGTCCGTTTCACACGAGGTCAAAAAAATAGGAAATGACAAGGTGAGGCAACCGCGCACGAATGTGAGTCAGTCCAGCCAGTCCGGCCAATGCAACCAGTTGCTGCTACTGTGTACAAAACTAGCAACAGACAATGCGATCGCCACGCAAACCTTCGCCAGCGGTGACGACAACTTACGCATCGGCAGAGTCGCGGCTACAGCTGTATCAGCCTTGCTCTAGCCGGAACTCAAGAATCAATTGGTAACTGTAGCCGGCGATCGGCGCAAAAGCATCAGTCATACTAAAACAATGGCGATATCCTAAGTACCATTGCCAGCAGTCTTTTTAACCAGCTCCACATGCCGCTGCTTGGACTTCTCCGTTCTTCTGTAAGAGCGCCTTGCTACAGTTACAACAAGCGTTCTGCGCGACTCGTAGTCATGGGCCACTGGGAAACGATATCTTATCTTGACAGCGGCAAGTACTCTCCTTTTAAAACCCCTCCACGGACCCCCTTATTTTCTACCACGATGCCATTTGAGCGGTGGTGCGGCGGCGACAACAACGGCAACGGTAGCGCTAGTGGTCGCGGCTGTCGCCGTAGGGAAACACATGTGGTGGCAAAGCGGGAATACAACTACTGGTAGAGGTGGTAGGGTGGGGTTTGTATGGGGAGCGGTACAATGCAAAGAAAAGCCGAGAAAGAAAGTGTGTCTGCGCGAATAAGACGACAGAAAACGAGTGAGTGAGCGAAAAGCGAGTGAGATGTGTGAGACAGAAAAGGAAAAGGTGCACCCTCGTACCGACAACATCCCCAAGCTACGTTACACCCCTAGATACACAGGACGGCTGACGCCCCGGTTGCTGGTAGGATGGTGAAGAATAGCAAAGAAAAGTGGCAGCCAAAAGGATGGGATGGGCAGGCCTCCTGAGAAAAAAGTGGATTGATAGTCGTCTTCGTTGTCGTTCTCTTCCCTGTCTCCCGTTGTAGCCCTGGCCCCAGACCTGGCCTTCCTCTCTACTCACTCTTTTCTGTTTCGGCGACGGTTCCTTACTAAAGGAGCAGGCATAGCCAATAGCAGCGGCCAAGTCCCCTCGCCTTAGGCCTGTGCAAATCGTGTAGCAGGCAGCCAAAGCGCCGACCAAGCCTCCTCGACCGAGTTACCTAGCGAACCATCCGCAAGTACCTTGGGGGTTTGGCATATACAGCCTTGCAGCAGGTAGATACCATCGCTACTACTGCGACGACTTGAGGCGTAGTACCAGACACAAAGATATAATCTTGATACATTGACGGGATATGGAGGGCGGGGAACCATACGAGGCCGACGTGTGTCATAAAGAGTATATATTCGACGAAATGAAGCACCTATGGCCACCGGCAGTGGGTGACTGGCTGATAAAGTGATGCGGCAAAGTTGGTGACGACAATACGTAGGAGATTGACTTATTGCAGAGCCCGTGCACCGACCCTAATTGGATCATTGGTGAGGCTTTGAAGATGGCAGTAAGTTCGTCGCATTAGGCAAGCTTCGGCCAATATTTAAACTTCACTTTCTCTAATATTGATTATGATTTCGATGATTGCCGTTTGGATAGGAACACAGAATCGACACCCTTTTGTCTAAAGCAATCCCTCGCCAAAAATGGTGCTTCAAGAGCAAGTAGAAATCATTGTAGTGATAAGGCCCATAAAATAGGTTAGTGATGTGACACTAGAGACGCAACATTGGAGCGCGTCGTACTATTGACCGAACAGTTCTCGTTCTTTTTTTCTCGGTTTCCTTGTTTGCGTTCGTCCCGTCGCCCGTCTCATCTCTAGATGCTCGGCCGGTACAAGCCAACATCAGAGTGATATCACCCTCTAGGGCCCCTGCCTATCTGTGCCCGGACCCTAAACTTGATACATGACATTACGCACCTCGGCTGGACAGTTGTAGTACTAGTAGGCAGGATAACACACTACTGCTTTTGCTGCTTTACCAAAGATCTGCTAGCGATGCTACTGCTTCTTCAACTAACGTCACTGCCACCAATATATACTTCTACGAATACCCCACTACCAGTGGCCTCTAGTGGCAGGAATTCGATATTGACCTGGTCAGTGTCTTTCTGCTTGCTTGTCTTGGCCTCGTCTGGACACAAAGGACAGAGGTGGGCAGGAGTTGTAAGTGGAAGCGAGCTACTGCGTTGCCTATGGAGTGGCCAGTAGACAGAAGTGGCCGAATCGGACTTCCATGTTAAACAACAGACCTCCACTTCGTTTTTCAGGGGTAGGGTCGAAGGGGCTAGAGGGGTTCGTCGTTGCTACCGAAGAAGTTGCGGAGAGACGGACTGACATAGAAAGAAAAAGTCGGGGCTAAGAGGGAAGACCGGCAAAGACAACGGACGAGGAAAAAGGGATAGAAAAGAACCAAAGGAAAATGGGAGAAAAATAGAGAACGACGGAGAGCCGAAGGCACAACAGTACCTAGTGATGCCGGCGACGACACATTGCTGGACAACAAGGAGACTCTGGCGGGGAAAGGAGTTATACGACTGCATGGTAGAAAGCAAGGGAGCCGACGGTGCTTGGGGCAATCCGAGCTTCACGTCGATCTGAGTTGAATTGTGTCGTCCCAGTGCGTCGGAATCAGACGAATTAGAGACGACAGAACGCCGTGAGAAACGAAATGGTCCAATCGCAAGGAGTTAGAGGTGCAAGAAAAGAAGGAGCAAGATGGCGCCGGAAAAGAAGAAGAGGAACTTAGGTATCGCCGAGAAGTAACGACAGGACACAGAAAAGCGAGAAAGAAGAGTTCATCTTCGTCTTAATTGGACGACAGTACAAGGGAATGAAAGGCGAGCGACTAAACTCGATGGAACTCTGTTCTTTTAAAGGATGGATAGGATACAGCGGGTACCGGATGAAGTATTGAGGTATCGCGGTAGTGGGATAACACGATATTGTAGCGTTACCAATGGTCGAGTTAATAGGCCAAACCGGAGCCGATCCAACAGAGCCCAACTGAGATAACGGAAGGCCACAAAACGGCTATACATCGTCACGCCGCCACGGTGCATTGTAGCGGCGATCAAGCAAAGAAAATGGAAAAGGTTTCAAACGAGATTGCGATGAGAAGGCGAAGAAAAATGGAGAATGAGCCGCCGCTCCTACGAGTGCTGGGAATAGCAGCAGCAGCTACTGTGACGATGGCAGTTGTCGTGCGGTCTATCGGCAACGACCATTCAGAGGTTCCAACTTGTCCTAAAGGGACGCTGACCCATTCAAGGGCAGCCACTCTGCTAGCCTCGCTGACGGCCTGGTCAATAATGAAGAGAAGAGCTCTTCCGCGAGGTAACAATGAAAACGGACGAGCGAGCTTCGAGTGCGTGGTAGCCATGATTGACCGGCACCTGGTCGATTGTACCAAAAAGAGACAGGAGAATGGACCGATGCCCTGTGAGATCGAGATAGCAGAAAGATTGAAGGGTGAAAATCGCGAAAAAGAAGAAAAAGGATGACCCCAACAGGGATACTATTAGCAGACAGGAAAAGGACTACGACCCGGGAAGATGGGCTGGAGATCGTGTGAGGGAATGGTCGAACTGTGGGAAAATAAGAAGGACGAAACGTCCCCAACGATCGCGGGAGTAGAATTAGACATTACAACTAATAACAAATTGAGCTGCTGCGCCTAAAATTTAATATAACCAAGGTTAGTACTTAGGCAAGCAAATCAATATTGGGTCCACTTTAACCCTAAAAAATGAAAGAAATTTGGCTAAATCGGTGAAAGTGACGGGGTTAGACAGATATACCATTTTTGAACCTAGCCTATTAGAACCAAGCTTAAGTGTACTGTATTGAGAACTGAACTGGCAAATTATAAGAACGTAGAAAACGCGTCTTCGTATTGCTTACAGCCTAATACTTTATCGTCCTTCTATCTCGACTGGGTCACTTTCTCACACCATTTCGAAACTTCAAGAAAAGCGTGACCCAATTAACTATTCAGAATACCCGATCGTGAGCCGCGAGTATTCGTAAAAGTTGACACTATATCATATAGCCTGCCGTAGAATTTAAAGGTTAACAAACAAACTGAAATTTGAAAGTTTTCTTTGTAGCACAGTTTACTATTCAGAGCAGAGGACTTGTGTCAGTTTTTTCATAGTCATTTTGCATACAAACATATATCGGGTGATTGGCCGAACAAATACTTTGCGTTGCTTTAAAGGTCGATACTGCAGTACAGTCTGACGGAACATTTACCTTAGTCGGCACTCAAATGACAAAAAGAACGTCTGGTCTAATTCGCTTCGATCTAAAGTTAGACAGCTCTGTAGTATAGGTTGGTGCAGCAAAGGTATCTAAGCGTACCTGTGTTGCGCTTTTTTTAAAAAAAAATTAGCACAACAATTTTCGGTAATCGCCATTAAGAAGCGGAATAGTATCGGTAGCAAGATTCAAAGTTCAAAGTTTTAGGAAAATCAATTACGTTAGGACTTAACACCTACCCCTAAGGGGTAAGGACGCTTAGTAAACAAAGGCTTTCTCTTGATAAAAGCCATCATGTGCCAGGCTCCATTGCACCACTAAGAGTCTAAATATATAAAAAAGCCATATAGCAGATATCACTTTGTAACACATGGGATAGTTTAAGAATTATCGCTTCAAACGTGAAGCTGAGAACATACGATTGTAGAGGGAAGCCTGCTTGCGCTTTAACTACGATACATTGTTAGCCCGTTAAAAAAACTAGGTAGTAATTTTTTAGCTAGACAACAAGTGCTTCGAATAGATACTAACTAAATAGGAATGACTTATGGGTTTTGGATACGTCCATCCGACGTCAACTAGTTCAGTGAGAAAGATTCTTCCTTACCCAATCTAACATTCAATTCCACCTATCCGGTTTCAGCAATTCTACTTTCTTAATTAAGTCAATCTCTTATCTATTTTCTATTTTGAGTGACCTCGCTACCTCAGCCCGGTTATCCTATTACCTTCTTCCATTGATTGTTTACATCCGTTATAGTTGTTCTGATGCAAAGGTTCTCCCATCGGAAGGTTAAAACAACCCTACTGCTTCGTTGCAACTGTTTCGTCAGTCTGTCCTAGCACGAATGGGTTTGATTTGTGTTACATCCATTTTTACGTAACAGCCACCCAGTTGCACGCTGCTAAAGCTCTGCTATCTTAATTTTTTTTTGTTTGCCTTTTGCGACCTGATTCATGAAAATCTAGCAGCTTGTCTTAGTAACCTCGTTTTTATACCCGGTGCAATCATCGTCTCACCCTGCTCAAATGGCTGCCTACATCATTTCACTTCCCAGGCTTTACATGAGACGTCGGTCTGTCACTGAAGAATTACTGAACCCACATTCTATAATAATTCAGATGGCGGGTTGCCGTTACTCTGTAACCCTGTTTCGTTATTCCATCTTTCCCAGTACAGCCTATTCTGATCCTTGTATACTGCTGACATTGCCTAACCTTCCTATTGCGCTCATCCACCTAGTAGCTGCTAGATTGGCATTGGTTTATAACAAATTCTTAACAACTTCCGTTAAAATGAAACGCTTGTTTATCATTCGGTCGGAAACATTTGCGAAATACATCTTCTTTCATAATTCAAGTTTGTGTCGATTTTGTAGAACTTGAACAAATAGACAACTTTATCTTATTACACAACAATTTTCATGAGGTTTAAACTGTTGCCGAACAGGTCGCTTGACAGGGGTCAAATTTTGGCAAAAATATCAAGAAGCTACTTCACAATATTGCCCTGATCCTGGAAGCAATAACTGACTGATGACACAACACGGCAATGATGTACGATGGACGTATTAAATGCGTAGCAGTGTACCCAGACTTCCAAGACATTTTGATTCAAGTAACCGGCACAACTTCAAATTGATTGCACCAGAAATGGTAGGCTCTGTCACCTAAATACCTTATTGAAGGTATCGCAAAGCGCGTTAAGGCTATCATGGGAGATCGCCATGGGGAAGAACATCGTCAGCGACGGCTATTATCATTGACACCGACAAAAAACAACGCAATCTCCATGGCTGAAAATATGACGCGGAAACTGGAAGAGGCTGGCAAACGTATTAACAGCTCGCCATTGCGGTACCACTAATGTGCAGCTAAATGGTAGGGATACTTTTACGGTAAGAACGATATGATAAATTATCGTAAAAGCTTTCGCTTCCACCGGAATCAGCAAATTATCGGTATCAGAAATTACTGATTTTTATTTTTCGACTCATAGGCAGATCACACGAGGATACGTTCACTAGTTGACTTTCAGTAGAAATAACGCTGTGCTTCATTTACACGGAGTTCGAGGTTTGAAGAGGAGTTCCATGATGATGATTTTTTCAAAATTATGTAACGTACAGCTCACTCAAGGTAGAAACAACATTAAATAGAAATTACCTACCGTTAATAGTGATCTTAATAATACCAATCGACTTTCTATGCACGTATGCCCCTTACATGTGGAGATCACTCACACCCGCCCTTTCTGTTTAGCCACAATAGGACCACCAATAGCATTGTTGTATATTACATACAGTAGTACATACGCCAGTTGTAGGCTACCTGAGTGGGCATATTCAAATCTGTTCGTTTATGTGTAGGCCTGAATGACAGCCATTTAATTACAATTTCAGCAAGTGCATATACCCGGATCCAGATGATATATCAGTATACTAAGACCAAGTATCTATAGCCCCTATAGCATCTTTGGGTGTAATGGCCCGCCATTGTGAGAGGAGCAATCGATACGATCTATCGCGGCTGCGCCGTATAGCTATGAGAAGCTGTTTAGCGTCTGACCCGGTTTCACATATTTCGTATAGCGTCCGAGTAGAAAAACGTCAGCCTTCGCGCAGTTTGCACCCGGCGCCGGCTTCTACGTTGCGGCTAAATATATCACAATCGTATTGAATTCTTTTATTGAACACCACTGAGGTTTTTATCTAGCGAGAGATGCGCTTCAAAGGCAAAGGTGAGCCTCAGTGTTATTATATGAGTCGAGTATCAGTTGAAGCTACGGTCATGCCGCGTTACCGAATATAGGACGACGCATCGATGCTCCACTACTTAAGCCTAAACTCTTATGTCCGAAACTGCTTCGCTGCACATACGAACAAACTATATTCCTTGGCGCTTTATACTGGTGAAATGGTATACTTGTTATCGACCGTATGGCGAACCACAAAACTAACCGGAGAACCTAACGTGACTTATTACAAATTGTACCTGTCGTAAACTCAATGGACCTTACACGTAATTAGGTGCAATCATCTTCTTAACGAGTGATTCAGTTGGCGCAACAACAGTTAACCGGTCAGGCTGAGACCATCCACCAGGTCTGCGAAATAGACTCGCCCATGTCATGAAACAAACATGCTATAGGGCTTACGATGTAACATTTTGCCCCACGGTTCAGCCTCCTCTGAACACCAGTTAAGTTTAACATTCTTTCCTCCCATTCCCCACTAAAACACGCTATTGTTACTTTACAAGTATTATGTGTGCGTGTATCTTTGAATAATTGAATAATCTCTACGTAGGGAACGCTGTATAGAAGAGTATATCGACGGTAACGAGTCTAATGGACCTTTCAATAGATTAGCTTATACTGCACGGCTGTACTACTTCTGCAAATGCTACTGTCAAATTAACCTAAACAACAAACGCACCTAACCGGAGGGTGCTTTGTACATATATTTTCTCACGCATACGTATATATACATCATCTACTTAACAATGTACATACGTAACTACAGCATAGCCTAGGGGAGAGAGAGAGAGAGAGAAGGAATGGCAGAAAGAAGGAAAGCAAAGAGCAATAGTTCGTGAGGCCGTCAAGACCCGCCGACTCTGCACACTGCGGGTACCGTTGCTCCCGGAGTCGTCGCTGGACCTTCCAGCGGAGCCCGAGAGGGTGGCTAGAACGTGCAGTATTCCGATTCCGCTGGCAAACACCGACGTCGGCAGGTGGATGGAGGCCAGTTGTACGGACGGGTGGCTCGGCTCGACTCGTGCCATCGTATCGCGGCCACTTCCAAAGGAGCGCCTCGTCCGGCCGCCGCTGCCGTCATAGCGGATGGCGGAAACGACGACGACAGTTACTGCTATGGGAAACGCGAACAGCGAGAAGAGACTGTCAGCCAGGCAGTCAGCAGCCAGCGAATGCTTTGATGACGATGGTTTTCGATAGACCTACTTCTCGAGGGATCTGTGGTCCTTGTATGACAAGAATGAATACAGTGAATGACAGTGGTGGAACGAAGAGGAGGTCTTTGCCCATAGGGGCAGGCTGAAAGCGGGAAACATGGGACAAGTAGGCAGAGTGGTAGGAGTAGAATGACGATGACAACAACGCCAACGTGGAAGAGAAGGTGGATATATGGAGCTGCGAATACAAAGCGTCGCAGCAGGAACTGGGAACGGAACAGGGGTCAGTGGGATACTGTGGACAGCTCAGGGCTATGGACAGACACACAGCGACACAGAAGCACGGCGGCGACTGACGCAAGCCACCAGTGCCATTGGCAACGAGGGCATACAGCGGCGCGACTCACACATCCACATCTACCGACAGCCAGAGTGAAAAGGAGAGAGAGAGAGAGAGAGAGAGAGAGCGCGCGCGCGCGAGAGAGAGAGGGAAACGGACGAGGGTGAGAGAGACATAGCGCGCATGCGACCCACAGGGGAGAGCTATCGGACGAATGGACGGACGAGCGAACGTAAAGGGAGGGCGCGGGGTGTAGTGGGAACGCAGCAATACGGAGACAGCAGACCTGACAAGCTAAGCAGACCAGTTCAGCTCTACAGCTGAACGGCGGTCTGTTCTCCTCAAGAGCAGCGGGACCTGTCCCGGCTTGGCCGGAGTACACACCATCATAATGGCCTGTGGACACTGGCGTGTCCTGGCGGTTTGCCCGTGTTTTTCGCTCCTGTAGCCAACGAGTCCCGTTGAGAAACGGAGGACGACGGAAAACATGAAGCCTGTGAGGCTTTGCGAGCTTACCTAATCCGACTTGTCCCATTGACGAAGGGGGCTCCCGACGAGGGTAATTGGGGGCTATCCAGAGAGCTACTAGCTGTGGGAAGATGGCGTCTCAGTGCCAGTTCTTCTCCTGTTGGGACACAAGGCAGAATTCAAGCCGGTGCGACCGAGTGCCTACACGGACGCGTACCGCCGGCTTCGGTTCCACGATGCGCTTGATGGGAGATAGTGGTAGTAGCACTAGTGGTAGAACAGGACGATGCTGAATGCTACAGTGAAAGGGGCTACTGTAGGCTCAGGCAAACAGAAGCAGACTGAACCTGGCTGATGTCAAAGGAAAGGATGCCACTGAGTAAACGAGCAAGTGCACTGCTGACTGTAGCTCAGCGCTATCGTACACAGAGGCAGCGGCGACGGCGGCGGCAGCAGCAACATTAAAATATAATAACAGCTCTCGGTACTCTCTTTTCCTCACAGCCTCTTCGCGTTGTTGGCCTCGCTCGTAAGCCACTCATCGGTCGTCTGTCGGCCCTAACAACTCGACACTCAACTTGAGACTGAAGAGGCTACCCAGAAACGCTTGAGGGGTAAACGGGAACAGTGCAGGCGAGGGGACACAAGAGCAAAACAAGAGCCAGTAGCAGCTCTAAGGGATTTGGAGGAACGCTGCGACTTTGGAAAATGACTGGAGCTTGAGGTGCTTCCCCTGCAGCTTCGTCCCGCTTCCAAACCAGAGCGCCACCAGTGTTTAGACTAGTACTAGTAATGGTGGTAAACGAGGCTCTACCACTTGCTTTTCTGAAATAGCAATAATAGTTAGAAGTTAACAGTTGGATAATCAAAGGTACACATGATCTACGGGATAATAACCTTCTAGCGCACGGCGGCTAGTGGGCTGCCACGCTTCTGTGGAGGCGGGGGTTCATGACGAAGAAGAAATCTGGGGTTGCGAATAAAAGAGGACTTCGTCGGTAAAAGAGCAATCCTAAGAGCAGAGGATGGAAAAACTGCCCGAAGGACACGGTAATATTGTCAACTGGCCGGCAGGACGGACGACAAACGGCAACGGACAAACAGACCGTCTAGTGGCCGATATTCAGTGGAAGAACGACTGACGCCGTTACTTATATTGCATCTCCTACTAGATACAGCGAATAGTACAGTGGCTAAGGCAACATCGAAATGTGGTGCTTCCTAAAGCATAGAATCCTCAGTACTGAACAAAGGTGTGGTGTCATGCACCATCCTCTTATGCAGCACTTACTCGTAATGCTTTGTTTCCAGTACCAAATCATAACTCGGATAGTTCCGACCGCTCTGCGCGGTGGACATAGTGGCAGCGACAAACCTGATGACAGAGATGCCCGCCCCAGAGCCAGCAACCGAGAATGTGGCGATGACAGTGGCAGCGCAAAACACTGAGTTCGCTGGAAGCGAATAGAACTTACTTGATAGAACGAACCGGTGGGATATTAAGCGTGCACAGGGGATGTCGTATTCGAATGGGGGAGGATCTGGCAGAAAGCAACCCGGGATAGCCGGATGAGCAACAGCGGCAAACTAAGCAGGAATACTCTTTCCAAGTAGAACGAAAGTAGAGAGCAAAAAAGCGGGTATCAGCATCATCCGTGGCAACGCATGGACGAAAACGAAAAGCAGGCAGTCGCTTTCCATCAGATACCAAAGTTTTAAAGAGCAACTACGGCAAAGCACGGCCTAAAATCGTCTAAACTGTATATAAGTGAGACAGGCCTAAAAACGCCCTATGCAGGCACAAGGCAATGCTGGGCTATGGTGCCACCTCCCAAGAGTCTTTCCCACTACATGCATTGCGAATACGCAATAAACTAGGCCAGGCACATTTCACTAAATATATATATATATGTGTA